>NW_006399838.1:581130-611820 GCF_000299155.1 Elephantulus edwardii | reverse complement strand
GGGAAGACCCTCTATGAGATGGATTGATTCGGTGACTGGGGTAATCGGGATGGGTGTGTCAGAGGCGGTGCGGTTGGCACAGGATAGAGCAGGGTTTAGAGCTGTTGTGCATAGGGTCGCTATGAGTCGGAAACGACTCGATGGCACATAACAACAACAACAACATATGTATATATGTATACTGTGATGTATATATACTGCGATGTGTAGCAGCTCTGAACCCTGCCCTGTCCTGAGCCAGTATCCCTAATTACAACACACCAAACCCCATAGCCCCGGTCATTGTATCAGCCTATTTCGTACAAGGCCTCCCTTTCTTGTGCTGTCCTTTTACCTTTTCGAGTGTGATGTCCTTCTCCAAAGACCAATCTCTCCTGGTCGCATACCCAAAGTAAGTGAGACAGAGCTTCAAAATCCTAGCCTCCAAGAAGAAACTTGGTTTCACCCTCTCCAAGAAGAAACTTGGTTTCACCCTCTCCAAGAAAGACCTGTTTGTTCTCTTGGCAGTCCATGGTATGTTCAAGACTCATCTCTAGCACCACAACTCAAAGTCAACTCTTCTTTTTCTGTCATCCATAGTCATTGTTCTCTGAAGCATAACAAGTAATTTAGAAGACCACAGCCTGGATCAGGTGCACCTTAGTCTCATTGGTTTTTAGTGCTCTGGAGAGAATGCTTACAGCAGATTTTTCCAGTGTAATTCACCCTTTGATTTCCTGACTGCTGGTGTGAAGAGTGTTGATTGTGGAGCTGGGCAAACTTTAATTGTTAACAACCTTAATCTCTTCTCCATCTATCATGGCTCTGCGAATTGGCCTGGTGATGAGAATCTTTGTCTTCTTGATGCTAGTTTCAATACATAGTGAAGACTATAGTCCTTTACCTTCTGCAGCAAGTGCTTCATGTCTTTTTCAGTTTCAGTCAGCAAAGTTGTGTCATTTGCATATTGTAGGTTGTTAAAGAGTCTTCCTCCAATCTTGATGCCACATTCTTCCTCATTATGCTCTACTTCCTGAATGATCTGTTCTGCATATAGATTGAAAAGGTATGGTGACAGGATGCGTTCCTGACCCACTCCTTTCCTGATTTTGAACCAGGTATTGTTTCCTTGCTCTATTCTTAGGACTGCTTCCTGGTCTATGTATAGGTTTCAAATAAGAACTATCAAGTGTTCTGAGATTCCCTTTTCTTCAAGGTTAGCCAGAATTTGTTTTGATCCATAGGATTGGTAAATGTCCTTATAAAAATTAGGAAGACACATGAGACAGAAACAGAGGAAGGATGTCATGTAACAATGGAGCTTTAAGGCAAATAACATCTGGAATTGCAAAATGTTAGGAGATAGTATGGAGCAGTCTTCACTGAATGGCTCAGGAACAATC
This sequence comes from Elephantulus edwardii, assembly GCF_000299155.1. Classification (NCBI taxonomy): domain Eukaryota; kingdom Metazoa; phylum Chordata; class Mammalia; order Macroscelidea; family Macroscelididae; genus Elephantulus; species Elephantulus edwardii. The sequence goes on along the minus strand of NW_006399838.1, from coordinate 610,438 downwards.
AGCATCGCCACCTGCTGACCCTTGACTCCCACAGTTTGTAGAAATGTGGGAAAATAAATTTGTATTGTTTAATACAGCCTACTTCCTGGCATATTTCTATTTCTATTTATATTCCTATTTCTATTTATATTTATATTTCTTTATTTTACAGCTGCTTCAGAAAACTAATGTGGAGCTTTGTACCAGAAAGAGGATATTATTTCACCATCAACCTAAGAATGTGAATGTTATGCTAGACTTGGAGAATACCTGTGGGCTGTAATTGTTTAGAGAAGTTTGATACTAGGGTTCTAAATTGTCCAAAAAAAGTGGCTAACATATTAGAACATTGAAGGTGATTTTTGTGAAGCCTCAAAAAAGAAATGAAAAGAGCTTTGAAGAAAAATCTATATCATCATAAAGATATTGTTATTAAAAATGTGGACATAAAACACAATTATGGGGAGACTTTAAAAGGCAATGTGGAGGATGTTAAGGGGCACTGAAAGAAAATCAATCTTTGTTAAAAAAATAGCAAAGAATATTCCTGAATGATGTGTTACTATTTTGCTTGATGTTGTAAAAGTGATGAATTTGGTTTTTAGTTGAGATTTCTAACCAAATTTTAGATGTGTCCTCTTTTTTTCCTTGCCACTAATGATAAAATGTTGGGAGGAAGAGACATATTGAAGATAAAGATTAACAAAAGGACAAGAACTTAAATATCTGGAAAATTCTAAGTCTTCTTAAATTGTAGAAAATTGAAAGAACATGCTCTGAAGAGAACACCAAACATGTACCAGAACAATCATTTACTAAAATTATTCTTTAGTATGTACATTAGGAATTCAAATGATTCTCCTAGCAGAAACTCTACTCATTTTGAAGGATATTAAGATAACAGGAAATGAAGGAAACTGTCTGACCCTTTGGATTTACATAGGCAAGAAATGGAAAGACCACATATGTGTTTCTGCAAGAAAAGGGGAAGATCAAGCCTCAGAGTAGTTCAGAATTTGGCAAGACTCCTACTGCCCATTGCCTTAGCAGCTCCAAGTGTGTGACCACTACCCCTGTGTGTTATGGTGTTATGTGCAGTCAAGTCGGAACTTCCTCGGAGTTGACCCTCTTGGAGGTTTTCTGAGTCTGTAATTGCACAGGAGGAGTTTGCCCATTTCTATCTTAAGGAGCAGCTTGTGGATTAAAACTGCATGTCTTCAGGCTGACAGAGCAACCTTACCCAGTGGGAAGAAATTTGGATATCCTGAAGTAAAGGCTAACATCCTGTTGTCCGCAAATATGACGTCACCATGAGTATGGGGACAGATGAGTATTTTCTTTTAATTCTTACAAAGTAATGAAAATTGCTGTGTTAGATTTTGGGGATTGTTTTGAGTTTGTAACCACTCTTTCCCTTTTGATGTGGTAATGTCGCGTCTATGCCTGTTTCACTGTTATATTTTGGAAGCCAGCGACTTCCCCTTCCCCTACATTTCACAGGCACACAGAGTATCAGCCTACCTGATTTAGAAGCACAAACGTGAGACAAGCTGTAGTGAAATCCTTTTAGGTGAGCAAGTTGGCAGAGTAGTTAGCCCTGAAATCATAGCAGAAAATCCCATACTTACCACAAATTCTCAGCTCATTATCAAAAAGGCAATGGCCTAATCTGTGTGCTTGTGAACTGAGAAGACAAATTTAACCTGTTAATCAAGAGAGGTATAAAACTCACTGTAAAGGGAATCAAGACTGGTAAGTGGGAGAAGCAGAGAGTGACTTAAGCCGTGGTCAGTATTATTGCCACCTGCTTATCCTCCTAAGGCATTTTAAAGACATGAGGCGCACTTGACTGTGGTACCCTGTACATAGAGAACACATAATTCATAGTGAAGTTGATTTATATGAGACAAATAGTTGTAAATAAAGAAAGTCATGGTCAAAAATCTGAGTTGTTGAATAATTCAGAAGACACAGAGCTTTAAGGAACAATGAGTAAACATCTGGAGTATCAAGCAAAAAGGTTATGTATTTTCTGTAAAATGAAGATTTGGAGGCTCCTGTGATGGGAGAAATGTTTATAAAAGAAAAAGCTTAATATTCTTTTCCTTCTACCATTTCCCCATCCTGCATGGTTTTGGTTATTAATATAGCATACATATCAGGAGAAGGAGAGATTTACACATACCCCAGAGGAATTGTTTAAGTTGTTCTCTGTTTCTCCAAAACAATTGCAAACCCTGAAGCAGCTGCATGCTAATGGGCTTGTGGATGTTTTTCAGGAAGTTATCAGAAAAAGCTTGGCAATGAGCTGCGATTACTATAATCTGAGAGTCCCCAGTGGAAAGCATAACAATATAGACTCTGTAAAGTTAATGAATCTCACAAGACCAAAGGAAATATGATAGTTCAACTCCAGGAAAATAACAATACGTGTTGTGATTGACTTTCTTGGTAATATGCAGTAGGTGTCAGACATTTCGCAGAGAACTTTTAAATCTGAAAATTAAGTAAGTCTTTTTTGCTTAATAGCATTTTATAAAGTGTTTTATATAGTGTAAAATAAGTAGCACTAAAGGGTTACCAAAATATGATTAATAATGTTATTATATAATTGGAAACAGGAGAGGCATCTGCTTCCTAAGCAACATGCCTCTGGAAACTGTGAACTTTGCTAAATGACGATAGTTCAGCCCGTTTTGGGCTCCGCCTTGGGGTTTGGTACCTGGAGGTGTGTTGGAAGCTATTTCCGGGGTCTCCTCTGTGTTGCCTGCGACTTGTGCACGCGCACTTCCAGGCTCCAGGTTCTGGAGAGGGTTAAACGAGGCTACTCCCTGGAGGCAAGGGTTCTGGGGCTTCATCTGACATACTTTGGACATGTTGTAAGGAGAGACAGGTCCTTGGAGAGGGACATCATGCTGGGTAGAGTAGAGGGACAGCGCAGGAGGGAAAGGCCCTCTATGAGATGGATTGATTCGGTGACTGGGGTAATCGGGATGGGTGTGTCAGAGGCAGTGCACTTGGCACAGGATAGAGCAGGGTTTAGGGCTGTTGTACCTAGGGTCGCTTTGAGTCGCAAGCGACTCGACAACACAAAACAACAACAACGATGAGCACTAATCCAGTATTTCTATAAGATAAATCATTGAAATAATTGAATACTATAAAATTCTGACAACGACTACATAGAGCTACGTTGGCCTAGTGGACAAAAAGTTATGCTACCAAGCCCAAGGTGGGTGATTTTTAATCTGCGGCCCTCAGGACTGGTTCAAATTGGGTTTTTTGTCAAACATTCTTCTAAGTGGTATAGCACTGATCTGTGCATTGCTGTACAGAGGTAACTCGTGGTTGCTGTGATGCTGAACACTGTGACACTGATGTGCCAAACATAGTAATGTTTACCCATTGTGGACAGTGTTTGGGGGAGCTCCCGATTAAAACAAGCTCTGAAGCAGGAGTGGCATCCACTTCTGAAATGGCTTGCCTTCGGAAACTCTATGAAAGTGCTCAGGCCTTTTGTTCATAGGGTCACTATGAGTCATCTACGACTGGCGGCACCTAACAACAACATAACAACAACAACAACAAAAATGTCTGTGGACCTTATCAATAATATCATTTTTCGGTGCTACCAAGTCAGCTCTAACCAAATAAAGCCCTTTCTGATCTGTGTCGTCCTCACAGTCTCTGCTATGTTTGAGTCATGATGTGACAATAACTCGTTGAGAGTCTTCCTCCTTTTGCACTTTACCAAGCGTGATGTCCTTCCTTGCCTGTAGAAAGAACTCTGACTGTTCTTCTTCCAACCAGATATGATTGTTACATAAACTCTAAAAAGGGGGGAAAGGGGGAAAGGAATTGTGGTGACAGTAGGGGATTCAAATCTGTCAGCTGCTCTACAAGGTAAAGAAAAGCCATTGTTTCCCAAGCCATTTGCAGTGTCTGAGAACCCACTGGGTGTCAGCTTTGAGGATATTCAATACTCTTTGTCAACACCACAGTGCAAAGACATTGGTTCTTCTTTGTCTCCATGTATATGAAGGTGTTGAAAAGACTATTACTTGGTCATGTGTGTACTCTTCAAATTATTTTATTATTGTTGTTATTGTGTACCATTGAGTTGAAAAGAACCCATACCTGACCCCCCAGTCAGTTTTCAGAGGCAGTTTATTGCATGAGATGAGATTGACCATCTTTCTCTCGCTTTTTATTATTAAGTACTACAAAACACACACACACACACACACACACACACACACACACACACTTCTTTGCAGTAAATTTGCCTAAAATAAGGATACTGAGTCAAAGCTGCCACAACAGCACCTAACAAAGCTTAACAATAATATCTAAAGTGATACATTCAGGTAACATACTTGACTTGTAACTTAAAGGTTGGAAGTTTGAGTCCACTCACATTTGCCTCAGATAAATGGCCTGGCAACCTAAAGAAAAGAAAAAAAAAATCAGCCAGTGAAATCCCTGATGCATGACAGGTCATCAAGAGGCAAAATTAACTCAGAAACAGTTTGCTTTGACTGTTTATCTAGCCCTGCTTTAAATATTGGGCTAGTTATCAAGGTAACTCCCTAATGTTTTAATATGTGGTATATCCTGCCAGAAGTAAGAAGTACTCTCTGACAACTAACAATATTAACGGTAAATATCTACCTCTCACCTGATTTGTGTTTGTAATTCCAATTTGATCATGTTACTCCTGCTTTTGTTGTTGGGTTTTATCCTAAAATGTAATTAACAGTTGATTTAACTTTAGTAAAAAAAAAAAAAATTTAGAGTATTTACTTTGGGTTCATGACAAATTAGTAAGCTCTTAATTAGAATTGATATTTGATGATGTTCTCATCCTAAGAACATTGTTTTGTTTTTGTGACTAGTGAAGGATACTTTAGAGTTTTCTTCTAATTTTGTAGTCTTGCTCATATATATTATATGTAGATTTTCTAATTCATACTTCACTGAAAGTATAAGTATTTTGTTTTGATTACTGTAGACAGAGTTTTCTCAATGTATATCACAAAATATACAGAAAAGCTTTTATAAACAAAAGCTATCAATATCTCTGGAGTTGTGCATCACATGTTGGGCAGTGAACACAAAGGGTCAATGATTCTAACCCACTGTCTGCTCTTTGGAAGAATTTTTTCTTCAAGGATTTATAGATTCAACTATCTGATGAAGGATAGTTATTAGAGTCAACTTGCCATCCGGGTGTGTGGGGGGCGGTGTGTGTTTGTGTTTTCTGTTGCTTGCTTGATTAATTCTATGTATTAACTTAAGAAGAATAAGCAGAGATGTCTTTGATAGTGTGTAGACAGAATGCTCCTTAGAAGCCAGCCTGGCAAAGCTTCATCTCACATACCTTGGACTTGGTGTTAGGAAGTGCAATTCCTTGGAAAAGGACATCATTGAAAATTATCGAGTCAGCAAATGAAAGGAAGACTCTCAGTGAGACAGATTGACACAGTGACCACCACAGTGGACTCAAGTGGATCGCGATGCTGAGGATGGCACAGGATGGAATAGGGTTCAGATCTTTTGTTCATAGGATCACTATGAGTCACACTTGACTCAATGACACGAAACAACAGCAATTTTTTACCCTTGTGGCTTTCATGTGTTATTCAGTTACAAAAGCTGCTATTGGTAAACATTGTCGAATCATTTCTGACTCAGCAAACCTATTCACAATTGAACAAAACACTGCTGGGCCTTTTGCCATTCTCACATTTTTCATTCTCACAGGTTCTCATCCAAGTTTAAGACAACTGTAGCAGCAATTTAACATTTGCAATTACAGGTTCACCATTTTATATTCAAAATCTTTTTACCTGAAATTCTTTAGTGCAATATATCTTTTCAAGGTTAGTTTTTTCTCATTTGTTAGGTCCTGGATCAAAGCCCTCCATAACTACACTATCTAACCTAACATTCCACTTCTGTGCCTCACCTTCATGTTACTGTGTATTATTTTCTTTGAAGCAATAATAATATGGAAATTACTTTCCTTTTTATTGACCTTTTTATTACTCATATTACAAAAGCAGGGATGTTTACTGCCTTTTTTTTCTCTAATGAAACTTTAGTCCTAGTAAAATATAAAGAGATGCTCAAGAAATATTTGAAATTGGATGAATAAATAATATGTAATACAAAATTAAAATGAGAGTGGCGTTTTTAAAAATTAGCAGAATATAAGCTTTGAGTTTAAGGAAGCATATAACATTAAATATAACACCTAGGGTCCAGATTGGTCTCTAAAATTCTTGGGAATTTGCTAAAATAATTTGTTTCTACTAAGCCCCTGTTATCCTTGCTGTAAATGAAGAAACATCTATATACTGTAGTTAAAGAGTTTAATAATTTATTTTCTGACTTCACATAATATGTAATGTAATTTTAAAATTAAGATGAATATATATATATATATATAATATCGACCATTTAAAAGGAACATTGGTGCATTGGCTCAGTTACTTGATGGTGTTTTATTGACTCTGTTAATTTTATTAGCTGTTTTAATCATTGCAAGTGAATTGTATTTTATTTTTATCTTATATTGATTTAATATTTATTATCTGTCAATTATGTTTTAGGCAATTTTTAGGTAAAGGTCATAATCCAGGCATAAACTTTATTATGCATGTGTAGTAAGAGTGTTTGAATAATATTACTTTCTTACATAGTTTCTAGTCTGCATGTTGAACATGCTATGGTTTTACATGAATAATGGAGTATACTAAAATTGATGGTACAATTATTTTGTTAGAACAGTTATAAGATGAAAAGACAAAATCTACAAGGAAAAGTTATTAAAAACAACACATCTCATGCAATAAAAAAAGAGAAGCTTACATCTCCATTTCCATCTGTCCCTGGTGTTATGAATATTAGATCATATTTTAAAACTCATTGATACTTTTGCTTGATGGCCTATTTTTTGTAAGTTCTGGTAGTGCAGCTATAAATATAAAAAGATTTATGAATTCATTTTCATATTTAAATAGCAAAATTCCTCTGATAGATATGAAATTTCAGCTCACAGTTAAGTTGAATATTTTTTTTGCATTCGAGATGTATATCATATTTTAGAACATAAATTAATGCAAAATGGCATCATCTGTGGGAAAATATAATAAACCTATCTTGGCAATTGGTCATCTGGGTATATTACAGAATAAAATTAGCTTCCTTTTAGCCATTTAAAATGTCATAAAATTCAAGTGTGTTTCTTTAAAACTTAACATTGACTTAGACAATACAGAGTCTTCAATAAAAAATAATATCAATTAAAATTAAAATAACTTGCACTAGGGACTTCCTTAGAGTGCTGAAGAGCAATAAAGGCAGTCTAGAGACTAACGTGCACCCAGTCCAGGCCATGTTCTTTGCAGTTATTTGCTATGCATCAAAGGGATGGAAAGTGACCAAGATGGCAAAAGAAGAATTGATGACTTTGAGTTGTGGTGCTAGAGAAGAGTATTGAACATATCATGGACTTCTAAGAGAACTAACAGATCTTTCTTGGAGAGGATGAAACCAAGTTTATCTTCGGAAGCAAGGATTTTGAGGCTCTCTTTCATATACATGGGCATGTTGCTAAGTGGGATTAGGCCTTAGAGAAGTATATCATGCTTGAAACTGTGGACGGACATCACAGAAGAAGACAACCCTGGGTGAGATGGATTGACATGGTAACTGAGGTCATGAGGATAATTGTATCGGAAATAGAGAGATTGGTTCAGGGTGGGGTGGAGCTCAGAGATGTGGTGCATAGGGTTACTACGTACTGTAGTCGACGCGAAGACACATCACAGCAGCAGTCAAACCTCTTTAATGATCCATGTTTACAGAGTAGGCTTGCTACAGAGTTTTCAAGGCTTCATAAGCAATTTGCTCTTTTGCTCACACTTACCTGCCACACTTTTTTATTTATCAAGGAACACAAGAGTAAAATTAATAAATTATTCATTATCCATATTCACCACTTGTCGCTTCTGACACGGAAGTGTCTTTGTCTCATTCATCTCTCTATATATGAGTTGTTTGAAAACTGTTAAGTGATCAAAATGAAATGAAGGCATTGTTTTGTGCATGCCATCCTAGAATTTCTGAAGTAGTTTCCAAGATAAATAAATTATAGATAGGTGCTATATAGATAGAGGATGGATGGATGGATGATAGATAGATGATAGATAGATAGATAGATAGATAGATAGATAGATAGATAGATAGATAGAAAGCATCATAATAGATAGAGAACAGAGAGAGGTTGTTAGCAATTACAGCTTACTCAGCACTCCTGGCACAAGCATTTGTGAAGTCAAAAGACAAATTGCACTGGGAAAATCTGCTGCCAAGGACCTCTCAAGAGTTCTGAAAAGCAACGATATCAGTCTAGAGACTAAGGTGCACCTGATTCAAGCCATGGTCTTCGCAATTGCTTACTATGCATCCGAGAGCTGGGCAATGAGTAAGGATGACAGAAAAAGTATTGATGCCTTTGAGTTGTAGTGCTGGAGAAAAGTCTTGGACAGACCATGGACCACCAAGAAAACAAATTGATCTATCTTGTAGAGGGTGAAACCAAGTTTCTCTTTAGAGGCTAGGATTTTGAAACTCCTTCTCACATACTTTTGGCATGTGGCCAGGAGGGATCGATCCTTGGAGAAGGACAACATGTTTTGAAGGGTGGAGGGATGGCACAGGAGAGAATGACTTGGATGAGATGGATTGAGACTGTGACTGGGCAATGGGAATTGATGTGTCAGAAACAGTGAGACTGGCTCAGGACAGGACAGGGTTCAGAGCTGCTGTACGTAGGGTCACTATGAGTCACATGCAACTCAATGCCGCATAACAACAGGAACAACAGCAACAACTCTCTTAAAATGAGTTGTAAATATTTGGTAAATGTTTGACAGACTTTCTTTTTAATAAGTATGTAAATAATTCAAGACCTCTCAAAGAATTTATCTGTTTTTTTGTTAAACACCCTTGATTCAGCTCTGACTTGAAGTCACAATACGTCCAAGCATTGAAGCCCCGCCTTGTGCGGCACCACTCACAATCTCTGCTCTGCTAATACCATTTTCAGCAGGCACTGTAAGTCCGCCTTGTTGACTCTTCGCCTTAGCTGCTTCCTCTCTTCTCTCAGCACAGCCTGCCTCTACTTCTCCAGTTTACATTCTTCCACCAAAGACTGATCCCTACATCTCCTGAGTGGATTAGATAAATCTCAATATCTCTGTTTTTCTGAAATATTCTGGTTACACTTATTACCAAATAAGTTTATTCTCTTCACAGTCTAGGGTGTATTTCATATTCTTTGCCAACAAATCTCCTATCCTCCTCGTTCAAATGCCCCATCTGGATGTCCAACATGAGATGCAAATGAGACAATGGAAAATACCATGTCTTGGCTCAGGTACACCTTATTCTTGAAAGTGACATCTTTGTTTTATAGTCCCTTAAATAGATTATTTTTTTTTAAAGCTTGTAATTTTCCAAGGTTTTAATTGCTTTTCTTAGATCAGAAAGTACACTATCAGACAACATTGCTATCTAACATCATTGTTTCTGTAATTAGAAGACAGAAAGATATGGTTAAGCAGTAACAAAAAATCTACAAAATTGCTTTAGGAAGGAATAAAAAATATTTAAATATCAGTTTTGATGATACCATTGGGCCAAAGATGTAACTATTTCACTTCTGTCTTGCTAGCAACATGCTTTCACTAATGAGATCTTCATAATCTAAAGTTACGTATATGAAATATTATGAGAGATATTTTAGTGAAGATAAAAGAGAAGTCATTGGTTATTACCATTAGTCTCAATATGAACATTGACAAGCCATCACTGGTCTCCCCTATCAGCAAAGGCAAGCAGTTAATTGTTTGGTTTGGTGGGTTTTTTTCCATCTCTTGATAGAAGCAGAAACAAATTTTTGTAAAGTTTTCACAAAGTGAGCCAAATGAATCCACTCGACAAGGTCTTAATGATATTGTGGTGATTTGTTAAAAATAGAATATAGCTTTGTTTAGAATTCCCATTTTTTTAAAAAAAAAACAAAGCACTGTGAAAATGAGAAAAATTATGTACACAATTTCTAATTAAAATCATTTTTATAATACCTGTTTATTCATATATATTATTGAACAGATATCAGATGATATTATACTTTAAATTGTTCTAAAGTAATGTGAAAATGGATGCCAGATAATATTATCTGCAATACATGAAGAGCAGATATTAATTTTTATTAATCATTATCTTTTTATAACAAGCACATGTTGAGGTTATGGTATAAGTGAACTGTGGGTTCTTTCCATTCACAGATGAAGATCTGCTTTTTAGAAAATTGAGAAGCTAAGGTCTAACCCTTCTGGCAGTAGATTTGCTTTCTAATTATCTTTGTAATAGCTCTAAATTATTATTCACTGTAGGTCTGCATCCCACTGTTAATGGGTCATGATGTCGCTTAGATCTATACTTCTTTTCCTGTTTTAGTAAAAGACTTGCCATCTGAATATAACTCAGGCTCATTTTGTGACATTTTATATTTATATACAATATTGATATGATCAGGAATATAGTAATGCATCTGAAATTATCTAGAACTGAATTGGGGAACAATAGCTGATTCACTCTGTTTCCCTGGAAGGGAGGAGAGAATCAATGTCAGTAATTACCACATATTATGCTTTCCATTTTAATTTCACTCTGATTTATAGAGTATTTCTATAAGATAAATTTCTATTTCTTATAGCAATTTAAAGACACAAAATTGCCTTAGTAGGAAGTCAAGCTTCAGCTTGCTTAGCTCCACAATTAGCACTCTTGGTATCAGAAGCCAGGAAATCAAAAGATGAATTACACTGGAAAAATCAGCTGTCAGGGACCTCTCCAGAGCACTGACATCTAGAGACTCAGATGTGCCTGATCCAGGCCATGGTCTTCACAATTACTAAGTGTCAGTTAGCCAGACAATGATTACGAATGATAGAAAAATAATGTCTTTGAGCTGTGGGACTGAAGAAGAGTATTGAGTATACTGACTGCTGGTAGAACAAACAGGTCCACCCTGTAGAGGGTGAAACCAGGCTGCTCCTTGGAGGCAAAGATTTTGAAACTCTATCTGACATACTTTGGGCATGTTGCAAGGAGGGACCAGTCCTTAGGGACATCATGCTTGAGACCATGAAGGGATTGACTCAGTTACTGAGGTAACAGGAGTAAGTGTATCAGAGACAGTGAAATTGGCTCAGGATAGAGCAGGGTTCAGAGCTGTTTTACATAAGATCACTTAGAGTCGACTCAATGGCACGTAACAATACAAAGGAGACAAATAATAGAGGATGGTGCTGTGATCTGTTTCCATATTACCTGTGATACAGCAAAACTTTGAATTTTCATCATCTTCTTCTGTATCTGAATGGCAGTTTAATTATATTTAGGTGGAAGCAAAACTTTTACTCTTCTTGCTACATCAGGAGCCTTTTAGAAGTTACCCAGGTCAACCAGTGTAGTTATTACAATTAATAGGCAACAGAAGAAAGTCATTGGATACAAGACTAGTACATAACAATCAAATGTTATATATATATATATATATATATATGGTATATATATAGTATATATATCTCCTAAATAAATAAAGAGAAAATAATAGTTTTTAAAAATCAAATAAGGGATGTTTGAGCTCTTTCTGGCCAAAATTTGAAGGTTTCAATAATTAGAAAAATATTCTGTGTTTTTTTATTGCTGTTATTAGGTGCTGCCAAGTTGAGTACTACTCATAGTGACCCTATGAACAACAGATCTGAAATCTGCCCTGTCCTGTGCTAACTTGACAATAACTGAAACACTAGAGACCAATGCTGCCATCACTTTGTCAATCTATGTGGTTGAGGGTCTTCCTCTCCTGTGCAGTCCCTACACGTTTCCAAGCATGATGTTCTTCTAGCAACATGTCAAAAGTATAAGAAATGAAACGTAGTCACCTTTGGTTCCTAGGAGCAATCTGGCTTCACCAGATTTTACTACTGGAAGTATTATTATAAAGACAATAATGCTTGATTTCTTCTAAAAGCTTATGCATAGATTACACATCACTATAATAAAAGTTCAACATTAAATAAATAGAGTTGGTGTGACAATGGAGCTATCGGAACACTCATCTTTTGATTGTGAGAGAACACCTACTAAACTGAACTACACTAACATGCTGCGTCAAATTACAAAACCATGCTGACTGTACGTGATGTGAATTCCAATTCACAGTGACATGTTAGAGCAGAGTAGAACTTTCCTTAAAGTTTCCAAGGCTGCAAATCTTTTCAGAAGCAGACAGCTTCATTCCTCTCCTGCTGAATTCCCACCAATTGATTTCCTGGTTAGCAGTCAAGCTAAGTACTATATGGCTACAGCTTCGGTGCAATTCTATGCTGTAAAACATAAAGTCTACATGGCAATGAGTCAGCTTTTCATGCATTTTCATGCATTTTTTCTTTTCTTTCATAGTACATAAAGAGTCGCATGGCTATCAGTGGAGTTTGTATCTCCATACAGTTTTTCTAGTGTAGATGACTGTATGAGAGGGCAGGCCTGTGCGAGTGAGGTGTGGTGTTCTATCCACATAGGGAGTGGCTATCGACCATTCTGCAAGGAGAATACGTGGTATCAACAATCTACAAGAGAATTCACTAGTCTCATCAATAAATTGAACAGCTCTAGCTGCAGAGAATAGAAATATTTACCCTGCCGGGAGGAATTCTTCCCTCCCTAGAAGGAATTCTCTTTGCACTAGAAGAGATTCTTCACCCACCCAGAGAAGAGGGACATCTCCTAACTCGTTAAAGATGGCATCAATAGCGACAGCTAAACTGGAGAATTGGATATAAGACTTTAGGGAGCAGGTAGCCAATGTTGGCAGGACTGAGAACTTTCTTGGACCAGTATAGCCACGAGTCTTGAGGCGGGGGTGCCCTCATGCACATTTTGGGAGCTGTCTTGACTGTACTTTGTTATTAATCTGAATTATAACCTTTTAATTTCCCCCAATATGGATCTGTGAACTTTCCTATCAGATTTTGGAGCAAGGCAAGCAGTACAATTTGTGTTGAGATAAGTAGAAGGAGGCATGGGAGCATGGGGACGTGTCTGACCTCATGGGAATTGATTTTGTGTTATTGATGTATGGATAGGGATCGTTTCCTCCTGTGATGTTGATAAAGGTCAGATATGTCTCTCCTCACGTGGCCTTTGTTCTTTTATATTATTTTATTGATTTTCATGAACATTTACAGAGATTTTGGATTTCCATTTATTCATTGTTGTATTTTTTTCTCTACACCCCGCTACCCCCCGGTTTGCTCCTCTCTTTGAAAAGCAAATGATAAACTCCTTTATTGGAATACAATCCCCGCCTCCACCCCAAATGCACTCCACTATGCAACTTAATTCTGGATTCCTGAGATAATCATAATACTCTATCCCACATCGCTTTTAAACTGTCTCTCCGTCATCTGTTTCAATTCAGTAAATATAGTTTATCCAGTTTTTCTCAGTTTTAGCACAACCCTGATGTCATTCCCATTCTACAACAGTGGCACCATACAGTATATGTATTTTTGTGACTGAGATATTTTACTCAGCATAATGTCCCCCAGGGTCACCCATTTTGACTAATATTGCATGAGTTCCTCGTTTTTCAATGCAGTATAGTATACACTAGCTCATGGACATTCAATTCCACCAGTAAATCCACAGGAGAAAGATGACTAATGTCTAATGTCCTCTGGTGTAATTTACAGCCTCTGAAACCCATTGGAGGGTCAGCTATGAATTGTTTCTAACTCAACCACAGTGGTTTGGGTTTTTGTTTGTTTGTTTGAATATTGATACATGCTGTGTTGTTACTTTTTGGATTTTAAATTAAAGAAGTTAAACACACACACATATAAAAAAACACACAGTTCTAAGTAGAACTGCTCCAGAGAATTTTCAAAGTTTTAAATCTTGACAAAATATGCTATCATTTTTACCAGAATGGTGGTAGGTTTGGACCACTAATTTATTAATTATCATCCAAGAGCTTTATTTATTATTTTTCTAGAACACTCAAGTGAAGCACAAAATCTGTCATTAAACTTACATAAAATGTAAAATGTAGAAAATTAACCTGTCAGAATATAAAAAGAAGGGGGGAAAGGGCAACTTTTATAGTGTTAGTAGTATTTTGTTTCTCAGTCTGGGTGCTGGTGAAAGGAGTGTGATTATGATGTGAAAATATATTAATTGCTACACTTCCAAACTGTACACATCACATCTGAATGTTACACATTGAAAAAAAGTTTTCCTTTAAAAGTGATAAAATATATTCCTTTCTGAGAGTTTTGCAAAATGGCCTAAATTATGCTTGGGCAACATGGCCCCTGTTGTAGAGGAAATATGATCACTTGACAGGGAGTGTGGGAGGTTATTATACGAGTTCTCACCCAATAAAATATCACTTTGTATTCACGTGACCTCTTTTACAGTTTTCTTTCTTGGCTATGATAAAGAGAGGTGTGATTCCCATGAAACCCCTTTTCCAGCATTGTGTGTGCCAAGAAAGCAATTTTAAAATGACATCTTGAGATTCACTTCCAGATGAAAGGAACTCTGCTTCTCCAATATAAAACTTCTGCAGGGTAATGATTTAAGTCTTTCAGGAGTATTTATGATCATTATCTACCTTGAGTGCCTCCAATCTTAGAAAAGTACAATTCTACAAAAAGTAATAGTAGATATATTGTCTACTAATAATAAGAGGAGTTTATAATCCACAACCCAAATATCTGCCTTTAGATTATTTCTTTAGAAAGAGCTGAAATTGCTTCAAATAAGTAGGTAAAAGGTAGAATTTGAAACTGTTGTTGTTAAGTGCCATCGAGTTGCAGTCTACTCATAGGGACCCTATGAAGGAGAGTCCTCGACACTTGGGTGCCTTTGATCCTCTCTCCAGGTTCATAGGGTTTCTGGAGGCAAGCTATTATGGAAGTAGATGCCACACCTCCTTCCAAGCTTGTTTTAGTCCGGGAGCTCCACCCTACTCTCTGTCCGCATTGGGTAGCCAACCATTAACGTATATGACACATCAGTGTCACAGTGTTCAGCCTCACAGCAACCACAAGTGACTGTAGTACGGCAACTTGTACATCAGAAACAAACAATGAAAGACAAGCCCAAGGGCCACGGATTAAAAGTCACCCACCTTTGGCTTGGTAGCATCGCTTTCTGTTCAGTGGGCCAGCTGATCTCTCTCTCAAAGTTGATATTATTGTTGCTAAGTGCCGTTAAGTCTCAGGCGACTCTAACGACCCTATCAAGGAGAGTCCTCGACTCTTGGGTGCCTTTCATCCTCTCTCCAGGTTCGTAGATTTTGGAGTAGAAACAAAATTTCCTTTTCATCTGGCAATCTGGGTTTTTGTACACTCCAACTTGTTTCAACTTTAAGATTCTTCTCTTCTCCAGCACCACAGCTCAAAGGTGTCAATACAGACCATGGTCTTTGCAATCGCTTGTTATGCATCAGAGAGTTGGACAGTGACTAGGGAGGACAGAAGGAGAATTGATGCCTTTGAGCTGTGGTGCTGGAGAAGAGTATTGAATGTACCATGGACTGCCAAGAAAACAGATTCAACCTGGAGAGGATTAAACCAAACTACTCCTTGGAGGCAAGGATTCTGGGGCTTTGTCTGATATACTTTGGTCATGTTGCAAGGAGGGACAGGTCTTTAGAGAGGGGTGGAGGGATGGCGCAAGAGGGGAAGACCCTCTATGAGATGGATTGATTCAGTGACTGGGGTAATCAGGACAGGTGTGTCAGGCAGTGGGATTGGCACAGGATAGAGCAGGATTTAGGCTGTTGTACATAAGGTCACTATGAGTCGCAAATGACTCTACGGTACATAACAACAACAACAACAACAACAACCAACGTCCTTATTTATACTCCGGGTCTTGGATGCATAGCTAGTAATCAGAAATTCTATGGCCTGTTTCAGATGCACCTTAGTGCTCAAACTGACATCACTACTCCTCATTGATTTGGAGAAGTGCCTAATAGAAGATTTGAATCAATTAACAGTTGCAGCCTTGGATGCATTCACCAGTCATGCTAGGAAATTTGGAGGACAGCTCTCTGAACAATGGATTGCAAAAGGTGCACATTTTTTCCTAGTCTCAAGAGAGATGATACAGCTGAATGTGTAAATTATCAAACAATAAACAAGATACTGATGAAGCTCATTCAAAAATGGCGGGAACAGGACATAGGTAGGGAATTTGCAGACATTCAAGGAGGATTTAGAAGAAATCATGGCACTAGGGATATCATTGCTGATGTCAATAAACACTGCAGACAAATTTGCACAAAGTGTAACCAGGAAAGTTTCCACCTTAAAAAATTTGTATTAACACTAATGATAATCTTTATCTAGTCCAAGAGTCAATGTAATGATTCTAACAACTGGTAGAAGTAAACAAAATGGAGCTAACACAGATACATGCCAATTAAAACGGTATGTGCACAAATATGAATTAACCTAAATTATATTTGAGGAAAGAACTTCATATATTTACTGAATAGAGGTATACTGCAAACAATTTTCTTTTCTTGGTTCCACTTTTGTCATTGTTGAGGTCACTCAAAGTGACCCTATGAACGGCAGATCTGAACTGTCTCATCCTAGTCGAGCCTGTCACCTTCTGCACATTTGAGTTCATTGCTGTGGACACAGTATCAGTCTATACCCTTGAGAGTTTTCTTCTTCTCTGACCCTCCACTTTTCCAAGCATTATGTCTCTTTCCAGGAATAGCCTCTCCTGGCAACAGGTCTAAATGCGTGACATGAACGTCATAATCTTTGCCTACAATGTACACTCAGTTGCTCTTTCGGTAAGACCAATCTATTTATTCTTTTGGTGACAGTCCATGGGATATTCAACACCCTTCTCCAATGTCACAACTAAAAAAAATTGTCATTTTTTTTTCTTCTGTCATCTTTATTCATTGTCTGACTCTCAGATCCTACCAGATGATTGGAAAGATCTTAGCCTTTAACTAATATTACTGTTAGTCCTAAGGAAGTTTATTTGACTTTTCAGTGTTATCTATGATTTTAGGATTTTATCAATTTTACCTCTTATTTCAGAGTATTGTAACACTAGAATAGAAGGCAGTAAATTTAAAATGCAAGGAGTCAAGGATGGATCTGAAGATGAAAAAGAGACCATATAAATATAAAAAATGACTTCCTTTACTCGTTAATAATAAAATACAGTACTATACTAGTTTCAAAGATGCTTTATATGTTTAATATATGTAAAAATATGTCCCAGAGTAATAGCCATTAAGCAAATGGCTGAGAGTAAAAAGCATAATATATATTTCTGTGAAAGGACAATGATTGCTCTAAGAAGCACCAATAGAAATTAGATTACCAAATAATTTTCACACCATGTCATCTCCATCTAAAGAAAAAGAGAAAGTCTTAAGAATTTGAGCTACAGGATAATTGTCCCAGTTTTCACCTGTGGAGTTTTCAGACAATGGACTGTTCAAAAGCTTTAGCTCTTCTTAATTTGGAGCAAAAAATCCTTTAATAACTGCAAAAATTAAATTCTGAATGCTATCAAAAGCTTTCACCTAGTTGGAAAACTTAAATAACTGTAACAGCGTGAGACATTGGCTGAAATTTGCCAGCTTCAAAGCCAATTTTGAAATAGAAGGTTCTTGTATTAATAAGTTAAATTTGAAAACAAACATATAGGATAATAAATACAATTTGTGGGTCTCCATTTCTTTCAGACTTTGTTTTAGTCATGTATATTTACTTCTAAAGTTACATTGTGGATGATTTTGGAAAATGTGTTTGTTTTTAGTGATCTGTGAATATCAATCTGCTTGACTTTCACTCTGAGAGCACACTTCGAAAATACTGCATTTTTAAACTTGTTGTTGAAACCTTTGTTCTTTAACCTATTAACATGAAAAACAAAACTAAACATTCCAAATTCTTGTGAAGCAAAATATGTCTCCTGTTAACAAAATAGAAATCAAAGACTTGAACAGGAAAAGAGTCTATACAATTAAAAAAAATTAATGGGATTGAGTTTAAATGTGGCTACTAATTTTCTGTTGCTGCTTTAAAAAACTACCACAAACTCCATGACTTCAAGCAACATAGGTCTATTACCTTACAGTTATATTGGTCAGATATTCAACATAGGGCTTCTTGAGACTAAAGGCAAGTTGAAAATTGCACACCTGCATTCCTCTCTGGAGGTTCTAGTGGAGATCCTGTTTCTTTGTCTTTTCCAGTTTCTAGAGGCAGCCCATGTGCATGGATTTGTGGACTCTGCCATAGTACTGTAGTTCTTTTTGTGTTGTACGGCTACTCAAAGGTCAGTAGTTCAATTCCACCAGCTACTTCACAAGCGGAGAATGAAAGAGTCTGCTCCTGTTAATTAGGCTCGATGTCCTCAGAGAAGAATGGAAGGTCACCAGGAGTCAGAACCAGCTCCAGGCTGGTAGGTTTGGCTTTGGTTCACCCATGTCCAAAGTCAGTAGCAATCAGTCAAATCCTTCTGAACAGGGCATCATTCTAACCTCTTGTGTTTTCTTTCTTCCATTGTTTAAAGGACCCTGTGATTATGCAAGACCAATGCAAATTATCCAGGATAATATCCCCTTTTCATAGTCTACTAATCATGAATTTTTAACTGCATCTCTAATATTCCCTTTTCAGACTGAAAGACAACATAGGCTTTTGGTTATGAGCACATGGAAATCTTTGTGAGGACATTCTCTGCCTGTTGTTGTTAAGTGTCGTTGAGTAGTAGACGACTTATAGTAACCCTGTGAAAGAAAGACTTGAGCACTGTTCACACAGTTTCCGGAGGCAAACCTTTTGGAAGTGGATGCCACTCCTGCTTCCAAGCTTGTTTTAATCAGGGAGCTCCAGCAAACACTGTCCACCACGGGTGACCATTATCGCATTTGATGCATCAGTGTCACAGTGTTCACTATCACAGACACCACGAGTTACCTCTGTACAGCAATAAATACAACACACCACTGCCTTTTATGTTGTGGGGTATTTTGGGGTTTTTTGGGGGTTTTTGTGTTTTTTTTTACCATCATTCTCATGATTATATTTCCTTTTTTAAAAAATTAATTTTAATGAAAGTTTACAGAGACTGGATTTTCATTTATTCATTGTTGTAACCTTTTATGTTTTTAATGTGTTAAAAACTTGTATTTTTTTTTCTTGGCTGTGATTTTCTAATTTTAAGTTGTTTGTCTATAGCTCTGTCTTACCTTACCAGTGTTGTTGCAGAGATAGGACTACAACAGCATATGGCATCAAGAAATGATAATTCATTTTCTCCCAGTTTAGAAAAGCTAATGCTGGAACTTAGGGTACCAGCTGTAGGGGGAAAAGTATTACCAGTGAGGGAAGATCTTTGCCTCTTTCAGTTTTATATTATTCATTTCCTTGGAAATCCTCAAAGTATACTTTTCTCTCTATTTTAGCAGAGGGAAAAGAAACCCAGATTCAAATATATTCTACAGAGACTCTTACTAAGCTTTAAATGGGACAAAGATAAATCATTCTGGAGTGAAGAAAATCATGAGCACAGTGCTAAAGGAATACACAGAAATCATCATCATGGCTTATGTTTATAAGACAGAAAAAAGGGAAGTCTTCAGGAAATTATAATTGGTAGTAAGTATAATTCATTTCTCTTGCAGCCAGGACAAAGGACTCTAATTGGAATATATTCTTAGCTCTAGATTAGATAGCACTGATTCTGAAAGCTTGGCTACTTGGCTTTGTGGTAGTCAGTCATGCAGTTCTAACATTTAATTTAAACTCTTTTCAGTAAATCATGAATGAAAAATCCAGGCAAGTTCCCTGATTCTTCAGGCAAGCACTCTTACAAATCGACTCAAAAGAACTCTGGTGTTTTAGTGGATAAGGTATTGCACTGCAGACGCAGAGATAGGTGATTTGAATCCACCAGCTGCAATTTAGAGAAGCATGGGCAGTCTCTTATGATTTAAAGCCCTTGAAAGAATTAACTACGAGTTGATTCCACCTTGACAGCACAAAATAACAACCAAGGGTCTTCAAGGGGGTACTAGTGGGGTCACTAGTGGTATAGTCTGTAGTGAGTTTCACTGCTAACTCAAATGCTAGTCAGATCTGAGTCTTCACATTTCAGCAGCTCCAAGGAAAGATGGCAAATTTCTTCTCATTGTGATTCACACCTTCAGAAACCTGCTGAAGGGTCATATAAGTAAAAACAAACTCCACAGTGAGTTTTTGAGCTTAAGATTCATTTTTTTAAAAAAGAAGAAGAAAAGGGATATAGGTGTATTGCAGAGCGAGCCAGAGGAGGGAAGGGAAGGGGGAGAAATATGCAACAATGCTTAAATTAAAGAAAAAGAAAAATCGTAAGTAGCACAAACATCAGGGAAGACATTCTTTACTAGTTACATTAAATCATTATTTGATTTTAGAAGACTTCAGGTGATAATAAAAATAAGATTATGCCAGAGCAATAGTTTCAGAGGTACATCCAACCTCCATCATGCAATGAAGTCTAAATGTCATAAGAATTTGAAATTCTTTTCTGCCCTTCCCCTTTTTTAACAAGATTTTTCTATTAAAGTTCATTATTGGTAACCAGGCAACATCTCCTTGTTCTTATTCGTTGAAAAGGAGGCAGTTGTTAAAAGAGGCCACTAACTACACATCTCCTTTTCTCCTGCAGTTCCCGACCCTCCTTCCTCTGATGCTCCATTTGAATTGTTTGCTTTTTGCTTTATCCTCAGCATTTTTCAGATAGTTTCCATGTTAACAGAAAATTCTTTGAAAGGAAGTAATACTTCAATTATATTTATAGTTCACCTCATTTATGCACCGTGTTAGTCCTAAAATATTTCTTCAAGGACGATGAATATGACTTTGCTACACATGACTACATTTCACTGGTAGAAAAGATAGACAACATTTTAGTTTTGAGATTAATTGTACCAAAATAGACACTTTAGTCAAATTTTAAGTAAGCATTTGAATTCTAAAACATACTTTGTTTTATTTTGAAAGCAAAATTTATCTCTAATCTCTTCTGAAATCTTTTCTAATTGCATCTTTTGAAATGAAACATAAAATTCTTTTGCAAAGCCTACTCAATGCAGAAAACATTTGAATGATTTGTACACTTCAATATATTGAGACTGAAAGAATTTAAGGCAGAAATCTTTTCAGTCATTATAAACTTCATTCAACTTATAAAATATTACATGAAAACCTTCATTTAGTAAATGATGTGTTGTAATCCTCACTCAAACAAATTTCTCTACCCTGTACTTCTTCAACATTTCCACCATGCTCAAGTCATCTCATTACTATCTTCCTTTCTTTTGCTTACTTCCTATTTGTTTCAAGAATGAAGTTTTTTCCAAGGACTGAAACATTTGGACAACACGTTGAAAGTTAGCTGTAAGATCAAATTTCATGATTCTTGCATCTAAATAGCAATTAATGTAGTATATAGAATAGAAAACATGAATAAAAAGAAAACTTTCTAGAATAAAGATAATTGTAGTTCTTTACATAATGTTGTTGCTGTGTTCTGTGGAGCTGGAACCGACGCATAGCTGACCCTCCAGCAGGGTTTTCAGAAGCAGTAAATGGCACAGAAGGAGATTGTCCATCTATCTCCCGTGGAGCAAGCAGCCGGTACATTTGAAGGACTTGCCCAGTCACTGGGTTAATTCACCCTGTTGAGAGCTTTCCTCTCTTTCATCCTCCTTCCACTTGTCCAAGTATCATGTCCTTCTTTATAGCAACTCCTGGCAACATGCCCCAAATATGTGCGATGAACCTTTACTATACTTGCCTCCCTGGAGCACTCTAGTTTTGCCTTCTCTGAAACATATTGGTTTTTTCTTTGGGCAGACTGTGAGATAATCAGGACTCTTTCCTAAGACCAAAAGTCAAATACATCAGTTCTCTGTCATCCTTATTCATTGTCTAGCTCTCAGCAGGATAATGATTGAAAAGATTATGTCCTACCTAAATCAGGTTCACTTTAGTCCTCAAACTGATATTATTGCACCTCCGTAATCTGGAGAGGTCCCTGACTGCAGACTTTCGCTGTGCAATATATCTCTTGACTGCTGGCATCTAGTCTATCGACTGTGGGTCCATGTAATTGGATCCATGTCATTGACAATTTAAATATTGTCTCTATTATGATGTTGTCTATTGGATCAGTGATGAGAATTTTTGTTTTTTCAACATTGAGATGAAATATATGTTGATGACTGAAGTATTTGATCTTTTTCAGCAAGTACTTGAATTCCTCCTCACTTTCAGCAAGTAAGGCTATGCCGTCTTCATACCAAAGATTATTGATGAGTCTTTCTCCAATCCTGCTGCCACTTCTTTTGCATACAATCTGAAGCCTTGAACAGTTTGCTCAACAGGCGGAATAACAGTTCTGACGCATGCCTTTCTTAATTTTAAACCATGTAGTGTTCCTAAGATCTTTTTGCACAACTTCTTGGTCTAGGTACGGATTTTGCATGAGCACAATTAAGGGTTCTTGGGTTCTAGTTTTTCTCTTTAGCCCCTTCCAAACCCAAATTATTTGCCATTATTCTTATTGTGATCCGTAGCAGTGGTTTAGGCCTGGGTGAAATACTGGAATAGCCCACAGATTGTATAAAGAACAAACAATTTCATCTGGGAGGAATGGCAACCAGAGTTCTCCTTAGAAGCAAAGATGGTGAAACTTCATCTCTCATACTTTGGGCATGTTGTCCAAGGGACTGATTCGTAATGAAAATCTCATACTAGGAAAAGTGGAGGTTCAGAAGACAGAGGAACACTGTAAACAAGACGAATTGACATAATGATTGTAACGATGGTCTCGAGCACCCTGGGGATGGTGCAGGGCACAACAAGGTGTAGATACGCTTCTATCGGTCACAGTTGATCTGATGACATATAACAACAATAACATCATATCTGCCACATACAGTTTCCAAAGCTATAAATCTTTACGGAAACAAATGACTATATCTTTATCACCTACTTCAAACTACCAGCCTTTCAGTTAGCAGCCAAGTGTTTTAAATACTGTGTTACCAGCCCTCCTTTATAGTCTCTGCCACCACCACCACCATGCTCTACACTATGGTGGCATAGTTCAGAGGGAATCATGTTGCCAACCCAAAGGTGGCCCTTTTCTGGTGGTTCAAATCTATCAGCAACTCCTTGGGAGAAAGATAGGCCACTGCTGTTAGTGTCCAGCCTCTGAAAAGTCATTGCAAGGTCTAGTTTTAGTGATTTCAAACGTGACAGTAATGAGGGCATGGGTTTAAGACACCCACACAGAAAGAACAGAATTCTAATCTAAACCATTACTTTCAGAGATCTTTGAGACTGGCATCTATTTGTCTATCGAGTAAGATCAAGCATGTGATTATATTTATAGGGGAAGCATGTGATTACGTTTATAGGGGAAGCATGTGATTACGTTTATAGGGGAAGCATGTGATTACGTTTACGTGGGAGTGCTGAAAGACCTCAAACGTCCCGTTTCTGTCACTAACAGAGACTTAATTGGAAGAAACCATACATTCAAATTCCTCAGTAACTAAGAAAAAATATTTCCATTTAAAAATAGTGTAGGCAATAGAAAGTTTCAATTTACCTATCACTCTTTCAAGGGCAGTCTTTTCTTTTTTTCCCCTTCCGGGAATATCCAAACACTATGGAATTTTGTGATAGCTTTCCATCTCTGGAATCCTGACCTCTCAGAATTTGCAGTGAGAAACAAAAGCAATATTAGATATTTTAGAGATAAAGTTTGGGTGAAATAGCAGAAAAGAAATGCATATGAAACAATTAAGGAAGAGTATTATTTTATCTAAGAACAAACATTATTAAAGATGCATAATTGCTACATAATTCAAGTAAACATCCTTCCATAAGAAGTCTGCATTGGCAGAAATCCTAGTAAGAGCATTGGAATTGGAATGAGATCAGATTTATCACAATGCCCCTCCCAGGTCTATGATCTATACTTAACTCCCAGAGAATAGCTATCCTCATAATGACACATGATTGTTAACCACTACCCTCTAATCACAGGCTTTAATCTAGAGCTGTTACAATACAAGTCTAGAAAGGATTCCTGGAAACATCTGCAGTCCACATATTCCTCCACAGTTCCAAATGCCAGTCAATAAACAAACAAACAAAAGCAGAAAATAACCCTAAAAACTGTGAAGCAAAAATATACCATTTGTGTTTTACCAGAGCATTTCCTTTTCTGATCTAGGTTTTTTGGTATGATGTCATAAGAGTTTATAATGTGAAATTTACTATTGTGTCTCATGGAAATGAGTATTTCTCCGTGTAACTCAGCATCCAGCATCCTTTTCACAAGAACATGTGGTAGGATTTTTTTTTTTTACCTTTAACACCAAGTATAGTTGTACTTTCTAAAACTTTAATTGTATTTTATCTTGATAGTTTGGTGACCTGAATAACGAACCACTGTCTTGTTGTCTTCTATGAATATTTAGAACATATTTGTGAGCCAGGGGAAAATCTAGTGATACAATGGTTAAAAGCTTGGCTACCAAGGAAAAATGTATAACTCCAAGCCACACGTCACTCCATAAAATAAAGTTGTAGAATCTTTTTTTGTAAAGATTTACAGCCTAGAAACATGAATCAAAATTGAGCAAATGAAAATCAAGATGAGACAGCATCTCATCCTAGCAACAATAGCAAAGTTCAACAGGACAGCCACAGAAATGCTGGTGAGCTTGTGGAGAGATGGAAACACTGATTCACTGCTGGTGGGAATGTAAACGGGTACAGCCACTATGTACTGTGGTCAAGCACTTTCTGAAAAGTTAGAAATATCATTTGACCCCACAGTTCCACCACTGGGAATATACTCTAAGGAAGACAGAGCCATGACTCACACAGAGATCTGTACACTCCTGTTTATTCACAATAGAAAGAGGACGCACCCGAAGTGCTTGTCAACAAATGAGTGGACAGAAAAACTGTGTTACATTCCCACACTGAATAGTATGCAGAATTGAAAAAACACCACACAACCTGGGTGACCCTGAAAGACATGCTGAGTGGAATATCTCAGTCACTAAAAGGAAAAAGTGCACAACACTGTCACGGCTCCATAGAACTGACGTGGGCATTGAGGGGAGAATAGCAAAGAGTGGGTGGGTAATAAACACTACATTGGAACAGACAAGGGGAAGGACTGTCTGAAAAGAATGCATGATTAGGCGTTATATGTACTACAATAGTCTGGAATAGGAGTTGCAGTACAAGGAAGAAAGGGAAGAAAAAAAAGGAAGTGGGAAAAATAGGGAACAATGAGTGAATGAAAACCCAACTTTTTTATGAACTTTCTTTAAAATCACAATTTAAAAATATTACCAAAACAAATATTACTAGGTGGAAGTAGTTTACATCTGTGGTTTACCTACAGAAACTTCAAAATTTTTATTTCTTTCTATTTCATAACTGCATTCCTTACTTTGTGTTCATTGTCAGTTTTGATGATTCTTTATTCTTTGTCTTTGATTTGAAATAAAATAACAGTAAATTATTGTTTAATATCACAATAATGTCACACACTGAATTATTTATTGGAAATAAACAAGTAAATGACAGAGTCCATTCTTTCAAGAAGTCTGTATGACTCAATTAAAATTACATTGATAAATAATGCATACATATGCACAGAAATGCGTAGTAGACACTAAGAAAACAAAGCAAAGTCAATAACAAATTCAAGGTTAAGCAGTAGTTTCCTTTTGTTGCTGTAAGGTGTCATCAAGACACTTCCAGTTTGCAGAGATCTCGGGAAAACAGAACAGAGAGCTGACCAGTCGTGTCCTGTCCTCAGAGTCGCTGCCGTGCTCAATCTTACCATTGCCCTCATTGTGTCAGTCCATCTTGTTGAAGCCTTCTTTCTTGCTGATCCTCTACTTTGCTAAGCATAATGCCATTCTCCAGGAATTTGTATTGTTAATATTTGATTTGCTTTGAAATGTCATTAGAAAAACTTTTAAGATACATGAGCACATGGGCAATGTTTCTGTTTGTATTTAACTTTTAATATAATCTGGGTGTGGTTATAAGGACCCTTGGCAATATAGTGGCTGTACACTCACTTGCTAACCAAAAAGTTAATGGTTCGAACAAACCCGCAAGCTAGTCCACAGGATAATGGCATGACAGTCTGTTTCCATAAAGGTTGAAAGTGAAAACCCATTGGATTCTTCTACTCTGCCCTATATGGTTCCTATGAATAGAAACAAAACTATATCAATAGAATTATCTTGTTCCTAAGCTATTAAATAAATAAGAATAAAATAGTTCAGCATTCCAAAGTACTCAAATAAGTACACTAAGATTTTAGAAATTCTTAAGAATCAAGGAAAATTGAAGATTTTTCAATGAGGTTAAAAGCTTGACTACAAAGGCGAGGATGCAATTGCAGTTTTGAAAGATATAAATTATGCAAGTGATTTCAACAGCACGGGGGGTATTTGTTCTGATATGAAGATGTTGCAAAGCTCATGAATTTCAAATATGTAAATTAGGAACAAAGGATTTATAGCTTAGTTAGAAGTAAATGAAAGACAAGTTACTCCATAGAGGTCAGTGCTGGGGATTTGTCTTTACCACCAGCGCTAGATCTCTGCAATCTCTTCCCTCTTTTTGCCCTCCCAAAGAGGAAGAATCTTGATGAATCAAATGTGAAGTCAGAGAATTACCTAGGTGATAGAAATTGGAGCATTCTGGAATGACATTAAAATACAGATTTAAAATTCTTGTACTGTGACTTCTTTGATGTATTTAGTTACTGCCTTTGTATCTTTTTTTTTTATTTTCTTTGAGGATGCTTTCCTAGGTTTTCTCTCTAGTAGCTAATGAAGTAAGAGCAACTGCTCTAGTCCAGAGTCTGTAATATATTGCAGTATTTCATGTTGACAGATAGTACCATAGATGATGAAAACATAATATCTTCTATAACATTGACTATTACAATTAGATGAATATTATATTTATTCATAGTGTACTAAGAAAATGAAATAACTAATGTTAAGCCATCATTAATAGAATTAAAAAGAATTAAAAATAAGCATACCTTTTTTGTTCCTTGGTTTCTTCCAGTTATTATGTTTTCAGTTCTACCAATTGAATCAGCTATTTCAGTCTGTCAAAGAAAAGAAAAAAAGTATTGACTCAAAGGAAGGTCAATCCAATACTTACAGACATTACCTACATTCAACACTGAATGACTCTGTGCTTGCATTTCCTCTCATATTTCATTTCAGCAAATTCTTTCTATACTGTGGCCAAACTAGATGGAATGAGAATGGTTCATCAAAGGAATTGCATTAGAAGAGCTGTATTTTAGGCATTTATCAAGTGAGCAGGCTCTGTAACAAAGTCAGATTCCTGAAACGACTGGAATCTGTTGCAAATGAATGCCAGATCAATAGGCTTTTAAATCACAGAGAAGTTGTGGACCAGTGAGTGAAAATGAAGCAGCTCTTTGTTGGAATTAAATTTCACTGTCTTTTCTTATTTTTGCTTTAGTGTGAGACTTTTTTGAAAATCACTTCACTACAGAGCTCTTTATGATGATAAAGAGATGCAAATATGAGCTTATCTTACTCTTTTGAAACTGGATTAATAGATTCTTTTGCAATGCACATTGCTTAATTATTTAACCATTAGGTGTATGTATCATGCTCCTGATTTTTAAATTTAAATTTTATTTTAATCAATAATATTTTCTATGATATGTTATGTATAATGGTCATACTGCTGTTTCATCACCACTAAAGTAATTGGATTAGTAAAGTGCAATGCGCTAAGTGAGCTCTGGTGGCCTAGTGGCGAGAAGGTATGCTGCAATCCCTAAGGCTTGTGGTTTGAATCCACCACATGGTCTACTAGAGAAGGAAGGGCAATTTTCTCCTGTGCCAGTCAGATCTGATCTGATAGCACACAACAGTCTCTCTCCTATACCATGTCTCGACCATTCCAATCACGATGTCCTTTACCAAGGTCTAGTCCTATCTGTCCATGTGCCCAAACTATGTGAGACAGAGATTCAAAATCCTTGCCTCCAAGGAGCAGCCTGGTTTCACCCTCTCCAGGACATATCTCATGATCATGTATATGGAAACACAAAAAGGTAAAGAAATAGTGCTGAAGAAAACTCGAGAAGCTTGTGTTATATAGACTCTAAATTGTAGTTGATGAGGCTTGAAAGGGTAATGTTGGTGTTATGTGCCATTGAGTCATATGTGATGCATAAGTGACCCTCCAGTGGGTTTTCAGAAAAGGTATATCTCACGAGAGAAGATTGCCTGACTTTATCCCATGACGGGTGGATATGAACCACCTGCCTTTCGACTGGCAGAGCGACAACTCATTCTCTAGGTTATCAGAGTGGGACTGATCATACAGGATCTAGAAAACACAGGCACATCAACAGTTGACATGAATGATAGTAAAAAGGTGTAACTCTTGAAAAAAGAACTATTTTTGAAAAGACCAGTTAAGATGAATGTGAAGATTTTACTGTTACTAAACTCAGGAATATGGAAATCAAGCACTGGAATGGTAGCAGTTCAGTTATGGGGTGATGCAGGCAGGAGATAAGAGTCAGAGGTAAGTGCTGGAGACTAGTGTGTATTTGTTTTGGGCTGTGATAAATTTATTCATTATATTTTGTTGACAATAGAAGAATAGAGATAAGTTGTTGCATACTATATTGAAACTTACTTAAGAGAAATATTTCAATACTTCTTTTACATCTGAGTGAAACCATACCAATTTTGCCTTTATCACTTATACACATAAATTACAAGTGATTCATTTAACTAATTCATTAGAATGTCTGATCAACATCCTATCTTATATTACTGTTCTATTTTTTTTATGGTTATAAGGGCCTTTTAAAATATTCCCTTTCTCTTGAGACTCAACTTATCTCCTTAGTAATTTTAAATTTCCTATTATCACTCTTGGTACCAGCAGCCAGAAAACCAAAAGATTAATTGTTGTTGTAGTCATGTGCTGTCGAGTCGCTTGAGACTCATAGCGACCCTATGTACAACAGCCCTAAACTCCGCTCTGTCCTGTGCCAATCGCACTGTCTCTGACACTCCCATCCC
>NW_006399838.1:573610-578040 GCF_000299155.1 Elephantulus edwardii | reverse complement strand
AGAATTTCAAGAAACAACATATGGTCAAGAGGCAAAGGTGATGAAGAAGGAAGATCAGGCTGCTCTGAAGGAACTGACAGAAAACAAGGCCCCAGGAATTGATGGAATACTGACTGACACATTTTGACAGATGCTTCCCTGGATGTGCTCACCAGGTTGTGCCAAGAAAATCTGGATGATAACTACCTGGCCAGTTGACTGGAAGAGATTCGTATTTATTCCCATTTTTTTTTAAAAAGTGACAAGACAGTATAGAAATTATCATACAATATTAATATCACGCACTGACAAAATACTGCTGAAGATTAAAAACAAAACAAAAACAAAAAATTACAAATGACTGGAACAGTACATCAACAGAGAACTACCAGAAATACCAGCTGGGTTTAATGTCATACAGATCTTGAGTGAAAACAAACAGCACCAGAGCAGTGTCTATCTGTGTTTCATTGACTATGCAAAGGTATTCAGTTGTGTAGATCACAACAAATTGTGGCTAAACTTGAGGAGAATGGGAATCCCGGAACCCTTGATTAAGCACATGTGAAACCTGTACTCATACCAGGAAACAGTCCTTAGAACAGAGCAAGGAAACACTGCGTGGTTTAAAATCAAGAAAGGGGTAGGTCAGAAATATACCCTGTCCTGAGCCAGTGTCACTAATTCTGACACACCAACCACCATTGCCCCAGTTACTGTCTCAATCCATCTCATCCAGGGTCGTCTTCTACTGCACCATCCCTCAACCCTTCCAAGCATGTTGCCAGTTCTCCAAGGACCAGTCTCTCCTGACCACGAGCCAAAAGTATGTGATATGGAGCTGTAAAATCCCAGCCTCCAAGAAGAAATTTGGTTTCACTCTGTCCAAGGCAGACATATGTGTTTTCTTGGCAGTCCATGATACGTTCAAGACTCTTCTCTAACACCATAGTTCCAAAGTATTGATTCTTCTTCTGTCATCCTTAGTCATTGCCCAGCTTTTTGAAGCTTAACAAGTAATTGTGAAGACCATGGCCTGGATTAGGCACACCTTAGTCTCTAGACTTGCATCATTGCTGTTCAGTATTCTGGAAAGGTCCCTGGCAGCAGACATTCCCAATGCAATTTTTCTTTTGATTTCCTGACTGCTGGTGTTAAGAATGTTGCTTGTGGAGCCGACTAAGCTCTAATTCTTTACATCCTCAGTCTCTTCTGCATCTATCATGGTCTTGCCAACTGGTCCAGTGGTGAGAATCTTTGTCTCCTCGATGCTGAGCTTCAATCCATTTTGAAGACTACAGTCGTTGACTTTCTGCAGCAAGTGCTTCAGGTCTTCAGTTTCAGTAAGCAAGGTTGTGTCATCTGCATAATATAGATTGTTGATGAGTCTACCTCCAATCCTGATGCCACATTTCTCCTCATAAAGCCCTACTTCCCAAATTATTTGTTCTGCATACTGATTGAAAAGGTATGGAGACTGGATGCATCCCTGACACACTCCTTTTTTGAACGATGCAGTGTTTCCTTGCTCTATTCTGAAGACTGCTTCTTGGTCCAAGTATAGGTTTTGCATAAGCACAATCATGTCATCTGGGATTCTCATTTTCATCAAGGTTAGCCACAATTTGTTGTGATCCACACAGTCAAATGCTTTTGCATGAAACACAGATAGACATTGCTCGGGTACTTTTTGCTTTCTGCCAAGATCCATCTGACATGGCCAATAATGTCTTTAGTGACATGACCTCTTCTAATCCCAGTTTGCATTTTTGGTAATTCTCTGTCAATGTACTGTTCCAGTCGTTTCTGGACAATCTTCTGCAGCATTTTCCTAGTAAGAGGTATTAATGATATTGTTTAATAACTTTCACACTCTGGTCACCTTTTTTTTGATTCAGAATAAATATGGATCTCTTCCAGTCAGTTGGCCAAGTAATTGTCCAAGTAGATTTCTTTGCAGAACTTAGTGAGCATATACAAGGCAGCATCTGTTTGTTGACATACGTCAGTTGGTATTCCGTCAATTCCTAGGGCTTTATTTTTTGCTAAATCCTTCAGAGCAGCCTGAACTTCCTTCTTCATCACCATTTCCTCTTTATCATATATTGTTTCTTGAAATTCTTCTGTGTCAGCCACTTCTTTTTGGTACAGTGACACTCTATACTCCTTATATCTTCTTTTAATGCTTCATGAATCATTCAATATTCTGTCCATAGCATCTTTAAGCATTGCAAGTCATGGTTTGAATTTGTTCTTCAGTTCCTTCAGCTTAAGAAACGCTGAGCAAGTTCAGCCCTTTTGATTTTCCAACTCCAGCTCCTTGCATGTTTTGTTATGATTCTTTTCCTTGTCTTCCCAAGCTGCTCTTTGAAATCTTCTAATTAGCTCCTAATCTTCTTGATTTCTTTGCTTTGGCTTCTCTGTGCTCTAGTGCAACATTCAGAGTCTCTTCTGGCATCCATTTGGTCTTTTCTTCTTCTTTCTTTTTTTAATGACTCTTGAAATTCTTCATGAATTATATTTTTTATATCTTCCCACAGCTCATCTGGTCTTTGTTCATTAGTGTTCAAGGTCTCAAACCTATTCCTGAGTTTGTTTTTAAATTCAGGAGAGACAGACTCAAGATAAGATTTTGATTCCTGTTGATATGATTTAAACTTCTTTAGCTTTAATTTGACCTTGGATTGAGTAATTGATGATATGTTCCACAATAAGCATTTGGCCTAATTTTCACTGATGATATTGAACTTCTCCAGTGATTCCTTCCACAGATGTAATTTATCTGATTCCTGCGCATTCCAAATTATAAAATCCGTGTGTAAGATGCAAACCTTCAATTACTTCAGACAGATTCTCTGTCAACAAGATACAGTCCCTCAATACATCTGGAAGCTTCTTAGTCTACAGCAAGCTTCCTGTGGTACAGGATCCTCTGGCCCTGAAGGATACATGCTGCTCTCTCTGCTTCTTTACTCGTGTTAAAGTTCTCATCCCAAAGGCTCTGGTCCTGGCTCTGTCTCCCTGCCACAGTCTGCTACAGTGTGGCTAGCCATCACTCTTATCTTGGCCTCACAGCTGTTGATGATGTTAAAGACGCTGATGAATAGGGAACTATGTGTCTGCAGCTGGAGACCTTCTCACCCCTGGGGGTGGGGAGTCAGCATGAGTAAGGCAGGGTGGGGGCATGGATAAGACAATGAATAAAAAGTCATTTTAAAAGTCCTAAAACCACATCTGGTGACCAACCAAGAATGAAATAGTGTGAACTTTATTTGGGTAATTTCTACATATTTTTTCCCTATCTTACATCTGATAGAATTTTACTGAATAAATGAATGTATGACTGAGCTGTGAAGTAGAAGATCAGTCTAATATTGCATGACACAGGTCTGTCTTGTGACAAATAAGTCAGCACACCAGAATATGTTTTGCATATAAGTGTCTTTTTTCCAAGCATAGTTCAATAAGGTGATCCAAAGGTCATTATCACAAACATATTTAAAAAATTTAAAATAAAAAAATGTTTTGTTTGAATTCTTGCTAATCTCACACTATTCTTTCTTGCACGTTATGTAACTCACATCCTTAGCCTATCGGGTGTGTGTGTGTGTGTGTGTGTGTGTGTGTGTGTGTGTGTATTCCATATCAAATGGACACAAAAGAACCCTGAATCTATATGTTTTGACATGGTAAAATAGTCTGAGTTAACAATTTCTTGACAGCTCTTCCCACATCTTCACTTTATTGCACAGTGGAACATTGAGAGAATAATCAAGAAAATTAGGCTTAGAAATACCAGAGTTAATGCCATTACTGTGTATTAAAAGAATTACCTCACCATCAAAGGATTTTTTTTTCTCCTCCTGACCACCTAAATGAATAAAATAGGATAATGACATTCTCATTATTTTAGGAACACATTTGCATCAGTAATGACAGAGTCCCTAAAGGGCACAGGCACCACACATGCACGGTCTGCATTAATTAAAATTGTTTGCCTGATTAGATAAAAATGCAAGTGTAAACTGCAGGGAAAGTTTCTTCCTTTTCATCAAAACACCATAATAGAAGTTTATACCAAAAAAGTTAAGGAGATCTCTTGGTGTTCTGTACCATAGAGTCAGAACCGACCCACCACTGACCCTCAGGTGGGTTTTCAGGGCAGGTGATCACATGGGGGGAGCTCGCCCATCCTTCTCCCATAGAGCAGCTGGTGGCCTGGAACTCCATGCCGCCATCGAGGTTGCAGCACAGCTTCTTGCCACTAGGCTACCAGACCTCCCTATTATATGATTAGGCTTTAAAAAGCACAATTTAAGTTTGTAAGAACTTCATACTTAAAACAAAGAAACAAGCAAAAACCCTAAAATAAATTTTAATTGCAACAAAAATAATAGAACTTGATAGTAAGTTTTGTATTTTCTTTACATTTGTAAGTTGTTGTTGTTGTT
>NW_006399838.1:558231-572528 GCF_000299155.1 Elephantulus edwardii | reverse complement strand
AGCCAAGATCCATCTAACAAGGATCATATTTTATTTTTAAATTTTATTAATTTTTTGTGTGTACCGTCAAATCAGATTTGACTGGTACAGGAGGAGATTGTCCCTTCTTCTCCTGCAAAGCATCTTGTGGATTTGAACCATGCACCTCTGGGATTGCAATGTGCAGCGTCTTGCCTATTCTTAAATAAGCTATGTTCCTCAGTGTCAGAATGCCATCAGATACTTCTTTCACATTTAAAAAATATGTTTTCACAGGTTTAAATAAATTCATATTTGCTACTAATGCTACATTCAGTCAATTAATTAAAACGTGAATGATCTTCAAATGACTTCATATTTCCAAAGTTTTCCTAGTATAATTTCAGTCAGAAAGACAAGAAATTAAAAATTGAAATTTAGACAAAAAGAAAAGAACGTAGAGTACTTCGCATATTATCTCCTAAAATAAGTCCACTTGATCACCAGTTCAAATTTACTTTTAGAAATTATATCACGGTGGACATGCACGAAGCTAGCTCTTAACAAGCGTACTATCATGTGGCAAAGTGGTGGCACTGTAATGAGACTGTTTACAAACACTACCAAACGTAGTAGAAGATCATGAAATGCTTAAAGATGAACGTTTTGCACATTGTTATAAAGTCTTCTGTAATATCTAAGGTGCACATCAATTTCTTCTCTCTCAGATTACCAGAGTAAATATTCATAGTGAGAAACAGGATCTGATTTATATTCTAAACCATACTGACTATTTTATCTGCTTCAGTGTTGTCTGTGCAAGAAAAAATGAAGGTTAACAAGAGCAGAAATGTATGTGTATGCTTGCGCATTGGTGCGTGGTTTGATCCTGACCTTGATCTACAGAAGAAGTTCCCTTGTGGCATAGTCCATAGAGAGTTGCGGCAGAGAGAGCGACACTAGTCATTGTCGTTGTTCTGTGTCACTGAGTCAGAACCATCTCATGGTTGACTCTCCAGCAGATTTTCAGAGGCAATAAATCGCACAGGAGGAGATTGCCTCCTTCTTCCCACACAGAAGCCTCTGAGTTTGAACCATTTGCTTTAGGTTTTTTACCAGACCTCTTTACCACTAAGATACCAGAGTTCTCTCTAAACAGTATCAGTGTGTGAGCTCACACACACACACACACACAC
This sequence comes from Elephantulus edwardii, assembly GCF_000299155.1. NCBI lineage: Eukaryota > Metazoa > Chordata > Mammalia > Macroscelidea > Macroscelididae > Elephantulus > Elephantulus edwardii. The sequence goes on along the minus strand of NW_006399838.1, from coordinate 571,374 downwards.
ACACACACACACACATTGCTAAGAATCTTGGATTTATGTCTTCATAAACTTTAAATTCTGGCAATCCCTCTCTTTTCTCTTCTTTAACTTTGTGCCCTTGGCCTTTCTAGATTGTATGTTTTCATTACAATGCCAAGCTAAGAATGTATTTTCACTAAAAATTCAAGAAAAATTAAAATTAATATAAATATTTCTGAAGATCATAAAAACTGGCTAGAACAATATATTGAAATTGAACTTCCAGAAGTTCAAGTTGAGCTCAGAAGAGGCTGGGGCACCAGAAATATGACCTCTGATGTCAGATGGGTCTTGGCAGAAAACAAACAAAGGCAGAAGAATATGTATTTGTAGTTTATTGTCTACACAAAGGTATTTGACTGTGTTGTTCATACCAAAGTATGCTTAACATTGAAAAGAACGAAAATCCCAGAATATTTAATCATGCTCCTATAAAAAGTACATTTAGCCAAAGAATCTTTTATCCAAACAGTGCAAAAGAATACTGTTATTTAAAATTTACCTTGAGCAAGTCATTCAAGAAGCTGTACTCTATGAAGAAAAATGTGGCATCAAAACAGGAGGAAGATTGCTTGCATGCCGTGAAGGAACTAACAACCTAGAAAAAAGCAGATTTATATAAGAATAAATATGTAGGAGACAGAAATTGCTTTTGAAATTAAAGGAACATGTTCAAAGACAAGCAACCATTTCCTTTATGGTTCAAATTTTTTTAAAAAGTGTGTGCAAGGAATGTGTCTTTTCTTCACACTTTTTCAATCTATATTCAGAAAAGATAATTCAAGAAACTAAACTTTATAAAAAAGAATGTAGCATTGGTATACGAGGAAAACTCATCAAAAACCTGCAGGAAATGACACAGCCTTGCTCACTGAAAATGGGAACTTGAAGTGCTTGCTACAGAAGATCAAGGACAACAGACTTCATTATGGATTTCATCTCAAACTCTATGAAACAAATTCTCACCACTAGGTCAATGGACCTCATGATAGATGGGAAAAAAAATTGAAATGGTCAACAATTTTATCGTACGATTTTATCTACAATTAACATCCTTTCTGACAATATCTATGAAATCAAAATATGAGTTACAGCGAGGGAGTCATCTGTCAAATTATATTGTTCAGAGACTAAAGTCTTTTCCATTAATTACTACACATTGGAAAGTTGGACGGTGATGAAAGATAGCAAAAGAAGAACTGATGTCTTTAAACTGTGGTGCTGGAGAAGAGTATTGACTACCTCATGGACTGCCAAGAGAATAAACATGTATGTCCTGGAGAAAAGAAACAAAGGTGCTCCATGGAGACAAGGACAGTGAGACGACATCTACTTTGGACATGTTATCAGGAGATGCCAGTCCTTAAAAAGGACTTCATGCTTGGAAGGGAGGATTGTCAGCACAAATAGAAAGACTCTCAGTTGGTCTTAAGTGTGTCAAAGATGGTGAGATTAGCTCAGGATAAGGCAAAGTTCATGGACTGTTAGCAGAACAACAAACAGGTTCATCCTAGAGAGTGTGAAACCAGGCTGTTCCTTGGAGGCAAGGATTCTGAAGCTTTGTCTGACATACTTTGGACATTTTGCAAGGAGGGACCAATCCTTGGAAAGGAACGTCATGCTTGGGAAGGTGGAGGCATAGCACAAGGAGAGGAAGACCCTCAATGAGATGGATTGACTCAGTGACTGGGGTAACGGGCGTAGGTGTGTCAGAGACAATAAGATTGACAGAGAACAGAGCAGGGTTTCAGGGCTGTTGTACATAGGGTCGCTATGAGTTGGAAGGTGAATTCACAGAACATAACAACAACAACAACAAGGGCAAAGTACAGAAGCACTGTTTATAGGGTCTCCATGGGTCGTTGTCAACTCAATACCATGTGACAAGAAGAAGAATAATAACAAAGTGTTAAATACATACAGAGAAGGGAATTTTACTGGAAGAGACAAAGCTAGTTTTAAACACAGGCATGTTTGAATATAAACAGTGTTAATATTAAGCATGAATTGATGAGTTTTAGGGTAGAAGTAAAGCATTTAGTTAAGGAATTCCAAGAGGTTTTAGCATTTTTAAGAGAAAAGCAAGTAGGAGAAATTGAAGTTAGAGAGAGAATGATGTTGTTTTTGTTGGGGACCATGAAGTCAATTAGGACTCATGGTTGACCAACACAGACAAAAAATCCTTCATTAAAATTTGACACATAATTCAACATAAAAGTAAAGATAGTCGAATAATGCAATATCATAAGAAACTTGTATCGGAGATAGCAATTCATTGTCAATACAAGGTCAGTTGAAACATTTGAGATACGCATAAACATGGAAAATTTTCATAAAAGTCCATATAACCTATTTCCAAACATAAAAAGGGGGACAAGATATGTAGAGTCATAATTTTGTGCTCTTAATAACATTAACAGTTATTAACATGTACTAAATCTTCATAATTCGTGAGACCCTGAGCTAAGCACTTTCAGTGAATTACTTTATTTAATTGTCATTAAATTTTAATCAAGGGAGCTCTGGTGGCCCAACAGGTGAAGAGTTGTGCTGCTAGATCCACGGTAGGTGGTTTAAGACCACGAGCTGCTCCCGGGGGAAAGGATGAGGATATTTACAGCCTCTGGAAACCTGCTGGAGGGTCAGCTACCGGTCACTTCCGACTCCACGGCAATGAGTTTTGAGGGTTTTTTTTTAATTTTGGGGTTTTGTTTTTTGTGTTGTTTTTTGTTGTTGTTGGTGGTGTTTCACTTGCAACCATTGTAAAATTATCTTCACATTAAAGATGATGAAACAACTTTTTGAGAAATTAAATATCTTGTCCAAATGAACTCATTTAATCATTATGAAAGCCAAGACTTGAATATAATCTTTTTTATACCAAATCCTCCTTTTTAATAACTACAGATTGCTCATTGGTTGATCTGTGATATTAGAAAAACCAAGTCAAGGATGAAGGAAATTTGAGGCTGAATAGAATGAGGAGTGTGCTGTCAACAGAAGTATGAGACGTGATGAGAGTGGCTCTTTCGGGATGTCTTGGCCTTTGTAGTTCTGGTTTGGGTCTAATTGCTTTGTTCTTGTGTCTAAAAAATGTGCCAAAGAGCTAAAGTGATGATATTGAGAGGATTGTTATTCATGAGACAAAATGCTAGATCTGTGATTGAAAGTCCCAGGATTCTTTGAAACTCTGAAAACTTCGTTATACTGATACACGTTTCTCCCTACCCGCCCCCCCAAGCATCAGTGTGTCCTTCCTCAGCTCTCCCATAGGATGTGATAATATAACTCTCCCATATGATGTAATATACAACTCCCCAATATGATGTAACAATATAACTCTCACATATGATATAATAATACAACTCTCTCATGTGAACTGATACAGGAACTACCTTGCTGGTGTCTCTCGCTTCTTCCGACTCTTATTTTTATGTCGTCATCATGTTTATTTTCATTAACAAGGAAAAGCACACTATACTTCCCTAAAAAAAATCTTCCCCCGAACACTCAAATAAATGACAAATGTGAAGTCCAGCAAAATTTCTTAGACTGAGTATCCAAAACATATCCTTACAAATTTTATTTATTTATTCAACAAACATCAACTTAGTTTTTCTCTACACCAAACACTAAGTACTTTGAAAATAGTAACAGAATTAATCTTCAAACAACTCAGGAGGGAGGTAATTTTATTTTTCTCATTTTACAGATTAGAGAATTGAGCATTGAGAGGTTAAGTCAACTGCCCCTTGTCACAAAGCTGGGAGCTTGGGCTGCGGATTTCAAGCCCACGTGAGCACACTCCAGGCACCATGCTCTCGCCTGTGAGGCCGTGCTCTATCTCTGTAACCTGGCTGACTGACTTTAGAGTTTGGCAGTGGTTTTAGTGTTTTCTTACAGAATAGATTTTATGTTGTTTAAGCTTTCCATCTTTACCTCTTTCTTACCTATCCTGTATTCTCAATACCTAATTCAACATTTGTTGGCAGAGAAGTCATTTAAAATTAATTTAGCAAATTATTTACTAACTCTCAGGGATTGTTACAGGCAGTCTGTTTTGGACCAGATAATCCCCTTCCAGTTGAGCAAAAGTTTAAATTGTAACTGTGAGTCAAATAACCAAACTAGTAGACAATGTAACATTGCATAATAGTGAACGTATTAATTATAACATGAACACAGTAGGAGAGGGTACATGGGGTTTACTGATTATGTCATAGTCATGCTCTGAACTGTATGACAGGAAAATGTATCGAGGTTCTGGACAAAGAGAAGAACAGGCAGAGGTACTGTAAATGGAATAACCTGACCCCTTAACATATTTAAGAAATGCATAAACAATATGATAAGCTTTGGTGAATGAGGAGAGGTAGAATGAGAGGCAAAGCCACCCACCAGACAGGATCAGAACAGACAAGGCTTTACTGGCCATGTCAAAGAAAATCTGTTTTAGTTCAAGTTCAATAGTAATTCATGTAGGATTATAAACAGTGAATAAAAATGATCTGATTTACAGTTTCAAAAGATCATTTTATTGACTATATAAACAATATTTACAACATTCAGAAGGAGAGGCCTGGACACTGAGAGGCACTCAGGAGACTGCTTGAATGGCCTAGACAAGAAATCTGTGAACTTTTTCTGCAAAAGACCAGAATACTTTAAACTCCAGGCAAATATAATCTGTGTCAGATCTACTCAATGTTACCATTGTGAAAGGAGAAAATGCAATACCTGCTTAAATAAGCGTGGCAGTGTTCAAAAAAAGTTTAAGTGGGACATAGAGATTTCATTTTATAGACGGTCCACTAGTTTTGAAATGGTTAATCTTTTAATTTTGTGTCATTTGAAAAATGTAAAAGCTCATCATCTTATCCTGAGTACATATCCAAACAGTCACTGGATTCAAGTTGTTTGCTGACTTCTTGTCTAGATAAAAAATAATGATATCCTACCTGGGCTTATGACATATACATTGGCAAAATTAATGTTCATAAGGCTTTCAAAAGCCTCTTATTTATGCAGATGACACATTAGTTTCTGAAAGTGAGGAGGACTTGAAGCACTTGTTGCATAATATCAAGGAATGCAGCCTTCAGTATGGATTGTGTCTCAATATTAAGAAAATAAAGATTCTTATCATTGAACCAATAGGCCATGCCATGATGGATGGAGAGGAGAATGAAACTTTCAACAACTTCATCTTGTTTGAATTCATGATTAACACCCTTGATACAAGTAGTCAGAAAATAAGGAGACATGTTGCACTGAGAAAATCTGCAGTAAAGGACCATTCCAAATTATTGAGGAGTAATGATGTCACTTTGAGGGCTAAAGTGTGTCTGATCCAGTCTGTAGTCTTTCTCATTAATAGTTATGCATCAAAGACCTGGACAATAAGTAAGGATGACAGAAAAAGAATTGACACCTTTGAGCTGTAATGTTGGCGTGCAGCACAGAACATCTCATGGACAGCCAAGAGAATGAACAGATCTGTCTTGGAGAGGGAGCTGCTAGAGTGTTCTTTGGAGGCAAAAATGACGAGGCTTCATCTCACATTATTTTGGACATATTGCTAGGTGGTGCTGTTCCTTGGAGAGAGACGTGATGTTGGGAAGGGTGGAGAGTCGGTAAAGGAAAGGAAGATCCTTCAACCAGGTGGATTGACACAGTGACTGCTGCAATGGATTCTTGTGTGTCAGGAATTGTGAGAATGGCTCAGGACAGGACTGCTTTCAGATCTTGTGTTCATAGGGTCACCACCACCACCACCAAAAACACTGGCAAAATTAAGCATCATGTGTTGATCTGAGGAAGACCTTAGAGGGGTAGAATGGAGGAGAGAAAGTAGAAGAATGATAAGAATTTTATTTTTTATTTATTTTCATCTTCTAAAAACTAATAAAAATATTCCTGAAATTGATTTTGCTTTTTCTTAAAATTTTACAGTGTTTACAAGTTGAATGTTCCAAGCCACTTCATGAATAAATACTGGAAATGAAATTTCTTAGGAATTTGTCTAGATTTTGAATTGGAAATCTGTCTTTTAGAAATGCATGCCTTTTTCTTCTACCTCTTTGTGTCATTTAAGAAGTGCAGCCAGAATGCTTCTTGTTTGCCACTGTCGGGTGGGAGCTCACTCACAGCTGACCCTCTAGCATGTTTTCAGAGGCTGTAAATTGCGGGGGAGTTGTTTGCCCATCTTCCTCCCATGAAGCAGCTGTTTGGTTTGAACCATGTGACCCTATGAACACAAGATATTTTGCATATAGATTGAAGAGGTATGGAGACAAAAATCATCCCAGATGGACTCCTTTCCTGATTTTGAGCCATGCATTGTTTCTTTACTCTTTTCTGATGACTGCCTCCTGGCCCATGTATTGGCCTCCCATGAGCACAATCAGGCGTTCTGGGATTCCTGTTCTTCTCAAGGTTCACCACGGAAGGAGTATGTCCCTAGCAAACATCATTATGCTTGAGCAGGTGGAAAATTAGAGAATGAGAAGACCTTCAATGAGATGGATTGTCCCTGCGACTGCAACAGTAGACTTTAGCACAATGGTTGTGAGAACGGCATAAATCAAGCAAGGCTTTGATAGGGTCACTAGGAATGGGAGTTGTCAACAACATCATAGATGTATCCTCAGCCTGTGTATGATGGTATCTAATAATATGCAATATACAGCAAAACGTGAAAAGAATCTTGTTCTTTTTCATTAAAAATATATAGTGTTTAAAAAAAATTAAAAAAAAATATATAGTGTTTAGATGGAAGAATTTAATTACTTTACTGTTTGTACATCAAATTAGTCAAAATACACTTAAAAATACAGAAAATATAAGCAAGGCTGAGAAGAGGCAGTAATACTGAGCTTATCATTGCCTATATCAGATGGATCTTGGCTGAAAGTGGAAAGTAGCAGAAGTATGTCTATTTGTGTTTTATTGACTATAAAATGCCTCTAAATGTGTGGATCACAACAAATTGTGGCTAACCTTGAGGAGAATGGGAATCCCAAAATAACTGATTGTGTTTATATGAAACTTCTCTATACCAGAAGGCAGTCATGTTTACAGAGCAGACACACACTCCATGGTTCAAAATCAAAAAAGGAGTATATCATGGATATGTTCTTCTTTTATACTTTTTCAATAATATGTGGAACATATCATTTAAGATATTGGATTTTATGAGGAGAAATGTGGCATCCGGATTGAAGGAAAACTCATCAACAACCCGCATTATGCAAATGAGACAATCTTGCTCACCGAAACCATGGAGGACTTGAAGCATTTGTTGGAGAAGGACTGTAATCCAGGACTGCAAGTTTGTTGTTATGGATACGGTCTTCAATATGGATTGAAGCTCAACATCAAGAAAACAAAGGTTCTTACCTCCAGACAAATTGGCAGCATTATTACAGATGGAGAAGACATTGAGGTTGTTAACAATTTCATCTTATTTGGATCCACAGTCTACACTCTTGGCACCAGAAGGCAAGAAATAGAAAGATGAGTTGCATTGGGAAAATCTGTTGTCAGAGATGTCTCCATAGTGCCTACAACCAGGAAAGAATAAAAGTAAATGAATGAGACCTTCAAAGAATTAAATTTTCCTACGCACATCAAAAAAACTTCTCCAACATAATAAAAAGGAAAGCCACAGATTGGGAAAAAATATTTGGTAATGACATGTCTGATAAGGAAATTATGTCTAGAATTAATAGAATACTCCAGCCCCTCAACAAGATAAAGGTAAACAATCCAATCACAAACTGGGCACAGGATATGAAAGACACTTCACTAAAGAAGACATTCAGATGGCAAACAAACACATGAAGAAATGTTAAAAATCCTTCAATCTAAGAGAGATGCAAATCAAAACAACTATGAGATGCCGTATCACCCCAATAATAACAGCAAAGTTCAACAGAGCAGCAAACAACAAATGTTGGCGAGGTTGTGGCGAAGTTGGAACCATTATTCTGTTGGTGGGAGACTAAAATGATGCAACCACTATGGAAGGCAGTATGGTACTCTCTTAAAAAGTTGGAAATACAAATACCATTTGACCCAGCATTTGTACTACTGAAATATACCTTAAAGAAGTTAAAACTTTCATCCAATCAGATATATGCACACTCATGTTTATTGTTGCATCATTCACAATAGCAAAGAGATGGAAGCAACCCAAGTGCCCATCAATAAATGAATGAATTGAGAAGCTGTGGTACATTCAGAAAGTGGAATACTATGCAGCACTGAAAAGCAAGGAACTAATAAAATATTATACAAAATGGGTGACTCAGGTGAACATTACGTTGAGTGAAATGTTTCAGTCACAAAAGGACAAATACTGTACAATGCCATTGTTATAAAATAGGACTAACATTGGGCATTGGGGATAGCTAAGTAAAGAGGGGGTAAATAATGGACACTGCATTGGAACTCATGAGGGAAAGAATTGTTTAAAAGGAATATGTCATTAAGCATTATTTGAATGACAACAGTCCAGAATATGAAGTGCATAGCAAAATGGACTGGGGTTAGTGGGAGGTGGGATATTTTGCGACAATGAATGAAATTTTTAAAGAGAAAAGTGAACTAGGAAAGGGTAGGGAGGAAAATGTGCAACAATGAGTGAATGGAAGGAATGCCAAGTTTTCTGTAAACTTTCATTAAAATTACAATAAAAATATGAAAAAAAAACCATAAAACCCCCAACTAGTCATTCTATACTTTCACATACTAGATGCTTTAGACATGTTTTAATAAATACATAAATATTGCCAAGTTTTGTAGTTGTAAATAAAGATTTTCATTTCATGACTTAAATGTCATTTTTTTTTCAAAGCCAGTTACTGAAGTCGTTATTGACGAAAAAAATTCAATACTGGAATACATATTACACTCAGTATTCTACATCTTTGTTCTATTAAAAAAGAAATTATCTTAGGACAAGGTAAATGTTAATTACTTTTACTTTTGTATTCCCACCAGTTTAATGGTATAATAAGAATGTCACCAATTGCCATTTTGCTGATACCCTTCATAATGAGAACATGTTAAGCTAATGATGAGACAGGTGTTCATCATTTCAGAGACCCCTGAGAAGGCTGCTGCAAATCATTAATAACAGTGTTGAGGCATTTTTCGTCCATGGATTCCATAAAGGCCTACTTTCACTAGCATCTGGCTCGTTAATGAGATAAACAAGCAAAAAAGATTAAAATAATGCTGGTATTTAATGAAATAATCTCATAAACAGACGCACAAAAAACAATTAGACGTAAAAATCATAAACTCTTTTACAGTTATTTCAAGACTGAAATATCACAATAAAATAAGTCCAAGAATATGTTAGATTCATTAATACATGGAGAAATACTTCAATAACTACCGATTTGATTAAAATTGCATTTTCCTGAATATTGCAAACTGTAGGACAATATCCGTCTAAGTCAGTCCCATAAGGACAAATACTGAATAAAACCATTATTTTTTAATATGTATGAAGATCGAAGGGCTGGGGTGGAAGCAGAGGGGTGTGTGTGGCTGGCAGGAGGTGGGGTGGTTAATGATAGGGTCGCACAATTTGATGGAGGGTGTATTGTGGGAAGTCAAATTTCATGCTAAATGTTTATAATAAACCAAATGCTCTATCAGAATTTGAGGGCGGCACGTTACAGGCTGGAATTCACCCTGAAGCACTAAAGCAAACTTTAAATGTTTACAGGGGTAGGCACTAAGTCAAACCTTAGGTGTTTACAGGAGACAAGCATAAGGTTTTCAATAGAAAGTATTTGGCTTCGTTTGCATAGAGCTCTCTGTGATTTACTCCCTGGAAATTTTCAATAAAGGCACATGGAAGCTGAGATTGGTGCTTTAGCTTTTCGAGAACTGTTTGCTCCTGATTTACCTCTGTTTATTTATACATTCTTGGTGTTCTGTCTTGTTATGAATACTTATTAAGATACTTTACCCTCGGTCTAAATATTGTATGAAAAAAATGGGAGTCAGTGTGAAAAACAATGTATTTGAACTTTGTAAGAAATTAGTAAGAAATAATATAAAAATAAATAAATCAGTATAAAATAATTTTTTTTAAAAAAAAATGCAACCAGAATACTCTTAAGAGGCTAGGATGGTGAAACTTTTTCTCACATACTTTGAGCATGTTGGAAGCAGAGGCTGGTTCTTGGAAAAAGACATCTTGTTTTTGAAAATTGGAGAATTAGAGAAAAAGAGGAAGCTCTTCAATAAGAGGAGTTGACACAAGACTGCAACAACAGCCTTGAATATGTCTGAGATCGTGAGAATGGCACATGATAGAATAAGATTCAGATTTGTTTTCATAGGGTACATATGAATCATAGTTGACTTGAGAGCACAAAAAAACCATTATGTATATGTTCTAGGCATTAATTTAGAGAGGTAAAATAGTGAGCAGAAATTACATGCTACTATCACAATTCATTCTGAAGAGATTAATATGACATTAGCCATCAAAACATAGGGGTCAAAAGCTCCCAGTGTTTAACCTATTAAACTCTCCATTGTTAATACTGTTCCTCCAATTCCTCCCAAACTTCCTATCCATGCTTCTTTGGATTCAGCAATCTACTGGAAGATCCCAAGAAATAATACAACAATTGAGGCTGTAGCTATCCCAGGTGAACTAAGAAAAAGGCCAGAGATTCCAGATGCAGGGTTTTGTTGTTTTGGGTTTGGTTTTTTTTGTGTGTGTGTTTGGTTTTTTTTCCAGAGTGTTCAAGTGTAGATCTGCATAGATTGAGGGTGCTCTGGGAAACCAAGTATGGGGTGTTTGGGCCAAGACTTTTCAGCAGGGCAGCCAAAGGGAAGGCATCGAAATCAGATTAGAGACAATGATGTATGGAAGTGAAATCTTCAGCAAGATGGACTGCAAAGCACATGTGTTCTAGGTACAGCCCTTACGGGGCTGTGCTGCTAACACAAAGATGGCTCCTGTACCTGTGGATCAATGTTAAAAATTGGGACGTCTCTCTCCAATAATATATTGTTGTTATTGATTGTCGTTAAGTCAGGCACAACTCATAGCAACCCTACGAACAAAAGGCCTGAAGTCTTTCTATAACTATCATCATTTATCAGTGTTCACGGAGTTTCCAGAGGCATGTTGTTTAGGAAGTAAATGCCACTCCTCCTTCCAAGTAATATACAGCCTCAGAAAAGAGCACTGGAGAGTCAATTATGAGTCAGCTCTTATTCGAAAGCAAGGCATATGTTGGAGAAATACAATGCATAGTAACTGAGTGTCTTGAAATCCAAAGGTCTGGACTATACCACATCATCTTTAATATTTCATTTTCCAATGAAATTTCTTATTCATTTTGCAGACTCATTTCTTATCAGTATCTTTTATTTCAAATGTTTTTTCATGTGTTAAAAGTTCTGTTTTCACTGAAAACTAACTTCAAACTAAGGAGTTTAAATGCAAAAGAGTATTTAAACTTAATTGCATATATTGTGTAAATACTTCAGGTTGCATTTTATTGTCGAATCAGTTTTGTAGATATCTTCTTGTTAAACAACAAGTTCTGTGAATACCAAATTTTGAGAGTCTATGCATTCACTTCCGAGGTAAATTGCTAAATAATTTTTTTTCCAGATCGTCAATACCAATACTTGCAAATAAAAATCTCTATTTATTCAGTTCAACACAGCAGCTCTTGAAATGAAATGGTAAATATGCTTAAGGAAATAAAATATAATATGCAGCTCCATAAACCAGACTAGCCATGAGAAGAAAAAAGTAACTATGGAACACAGTAGCTATTTCATGGATTATTGAGATTTATGCAATTATTTCTTGCCTTCTGTTCTCAAGTGATACAATAGTTATTCAGAAAGAGTCAAGGAGAGTTATAACAATAGGAAATAATTCAAGTAATCCAATATTTTGAATTTCAGAACACTGGAGTATTTTTTTGCACAGAGTTTGAATGAATAGAATTTCAGGTGTACTAAAGCAGAGTTCTTACTTCGTTTAATATTTCAGTGACAAAACCATTATTTTTATTTTGTATCTATATTCAAGTGTTCACTGCTATTTCATAGATGACTTCCATTGTTTGGATTTTCATAGGCAAAAAGTCCTCAGTTGCCCTTTCAGCTTTACTATTGAAAATTTGTTTGTTGGAGTTTGTTTTTATTCCTAGAATTAACACACAATACATTATCATAATTAACTTCCACTGTCAGTAATACAGATTTTAACATTTGTTCTCCACGCCCCCTTTTTTATTTTTGGTTCCTTTATTGTTGAACTCTGAATAAAACAAATTATTATAAGATTTAGATTTAAATTATCAAGTTCATATAACTGTTAAGGCTCAGAAGAAATGAAGTTTTTATATTATTGGCATGTTTTTTCAGTATATTAACACTCTGCTATCCTAAATATATGTCGAGACAAATGTTTAGGAAGCAAACATTTCTGACTGTTTTGAGATATTTTCCTCATTTAATGACAGAGTGATAGGAACATGGGATGTGGGAAGAATGATTCTAGATAAATTGAAAGTCATCAAAAATTAAATAGAACACATAGAGATTAATATTCTTGCTATCAGTGAGCTGAAATGGACTGGAATTGACCATTTTGAAACTAGTAAACACGGTCAGCTATGTCAGGAAAAATAGATTTAAGAGTAATTACATCACATTAATTGTAAAAAATAATATTGCAAGGAGGGATCAGTCCTTGGAGAGAGATATTATGCTTGAGAGGGTAGAGGGACAGTGCAAGAAAGGAAGGCCCTCTATAAGATGGATTGACTCAGTGACTCAGTGACTAGGGTAATGGGGGTAGGTGTGTCAGAGACAATAAGGTTGGCTCCGGATAGTGCAGGGTTCAGAGCTGTTGTACATAGAGTTGTTATGAGTCGTAGGGGACTTGATGGCACATAAACATAACAACAGTAATGTTGAAGTATAATGCTATCATTGATAGACTAATATCCAAACATGTAAAAGGCAGACCAGTTAATATGACAATTATTCAGTTCCCATCCAGAATAGGTTAAGGCATGGAACACTAATGATATCAAAGATACCATCTATAAAGAGAGCAAAAGGTCA
>NW_006399838.1:555393-557761 GCF_000299155.1 Elephantulus edwardii | reverse complement strand
CTATGGGCAGTATCTTGAAAAATCCAGGAACCATCAAAAGAAGATGAAGAGATTGTAACTCTCATACATTGCTGGTAGGATTGTAAAATGGTTCAGCCACTCTGGAAGGTAGTTTGGCATTTCCTCAAAAAGCTAAATATAGAAATCTCATTTAACTCTGGTATTCCACTGCTAGGAATATAACCCGAGGAAAACAGGACTGAGATACAGAGAATTTGTACACAGAGAATTCATAAGGGAGTCTAGAAAGCATTACGATGGGCGTACTAATTCAGTTTCATTAGAACAAATACTGCATAAAACCTTTATGGTAAAACGTGTATGAGGATAACTAGTAAAATGCATGTAAAAGTTCAAAAGGGGATGGAGAGGAGGGCAGGAGGGAGAATGTGGGGAGAGGGAAAAATCAATGAGATGTCAGGATTAGGAAAGTTCCATTGGGGATCTGAAAAGACAGGATAATAGTAGATCAAAAGTGATTGATTTTATAAATCACAATGTGTATTTCTTTATTATATGAAACACAATGTGAATTAAGGAATATGTGAAACACAATGTACAGGAGTAAACTATAATATGTACAAATTTTGTATGCCAACAAATATAAAATTTACTTATTTTATGAAAAACACAAGAATCAGGAAAAGCATGTTAGTGTTATATCTATTCTCCATACTTTCTCTATCTCTATGCTGAACAAATTATTTGAGAAGCTGAACTTAGTGAAGATGACTGTACCCCGGATTGAAGACTGACTCATCAACAGTCTGTATTATACAGATGACACAACCTTGCTTGCTGAAAGTGAGGACTTGAAATGCTTCCTACAGAATATTATAGACTACAGCCTTCAATACGAATTGCATCTAACATCGAGAAGGAAAAATTCCTCATCACTGGACCAATAAGCAATAAATAGCATCATGATTAATAGAGAAAAAAATTGAAATTTTAACAATTTCATCTTGCAGTCAATACACATTGTACCAATGGACAGAATGTCAGAAGGCATGTTGCATTGGGCAAATCGATCTTTGAGGGCCTCTTCAAATTACTGAGGAGTGATGCTGTGAGTTTGAAGGCTAAGGTGAGCTTGTTTCAGGTCTTCAATCACTTGTTCTGAATCTGTAAGATGGTTAATGAATAAAGCTGGCAGAAGAATTGATGCCTTTAACTTGCAGTGTTTGAATACCAAATATCCTGTGGACTGCCAAATGAACAAACTGGTACGTCTTGGGAAGAGTGGAGCCAGAGTGCTCCTTGGAGGCAAGGATGATGAAGTGTCATCTCACATACCCTGGACAAGTTGCCAGGAGAATCTATTACTTGTAAAAGTCATGTTTGAAAAGTTGAAGGGTCAGTGAAAGCCAGAAGGAGCCTCAATGAGATGGATTGTCACAATGACTACAATAAAAGCTTCAGGAATGTCAGAAATTATGAGCATGGTACAGGGTAGGAAAGGGCTCAGATCTGTTATTCATGAGGTTTCTGTGAGTCATACTCTACTGACAAGAACCTAATGACATCAGCACTGCCCGTGATGAAGTAAATGATAATTTTTACCAACTTCTACAGTCTAGAATTGATTAAACTTTCAGTCAAAATACATTCATGATTACCAGTGATCAAAATGCAGATTTGGAAACAAAGAATAAATAATAGTAGCTGAAAGAAAATGTACTCTTGGTTATAGAAATGCCTTGGAAAACACAACAATTTGCAAGACCAACCATTTTTTCATTCCAAACTTGGGTTTGTTTTTTTTTTTAGCAACATATATGAGTGTTGTTGTTGTTGTGTACCTACCATAGAGTCAGAACAGACCCATAGCTGACCATTCAGTGGATTTTCAGAGGCGATTAATTGCAGGGGAGGAGACTGCCTACTGGAGCAGCCGGTGGCCCCCAATTATGTGCGTTTAGGATTACAGTTTAACTTTTTGCCTTTAGGCCACCAGAGCACCAATGCATCTCCTTGCCACTAGCCTCATTTTCAGGTTTTAATTTTTCAAATATAATCTACAAATGCCAAGCATACTGATTTGTTTCTGACCTTTAATGTTGATAATTAAACTTTAAATAATTAGCAGTTTAATATCTGAAAGAAAGATGCAAGTTTTATTTGGAATTTTTAAGTAACAGAACATATTTTGCAATCTTTCTTATTTTAAACCTCAGTCAAAATGGAAAAACATTAATCGACATTAAGATCTTCCCACATAAATATTGTGTCATTTGATAGTGAAAAAAATCTGTTGTTATTATAGTACTAAATAAGCATCCAAGTGAGTCTTATATATATGTTGTTGTTGTTGTTATGTGCCGTTGAGCCGCCTGCGACTCATAGCGACCCTATGTACAACAGCCCT
>NW_006399838.1:552636-554178 GCF_000299155.1 Elephantulus edwardii | reverse complement strand
AAAGTACAGGCATTATGACTCAGCAGTTGTTTTAGTCCATGAATATTCTAATGGTCTTGACATTTATTTCCTCCAAAAGGTATTTACTTTGCCATTATTTATTCATAACATGGAGGAAGAAGGTATAGAATAAATACTGCAGAGCATTTTATATTAAAAAAATATGGGACATCTACTTGATGGGATAATGTAGACAGGAAGTGTTTGACTCAGAGGCTTATGATTGAGATAGGTTGAAACACTGAGAAAAGTTACAGGACTTAGAAACAAGGAAAGATAAAATCAAGATATGGAATTAAAGTCATAAATGACACAATTTAAATAATACTTTGGGGTGAAATGGCATGTTATAGAAAAATATGTTAAATGTAAACATTTTGGTGGCCTAGTGTAAGAAGTTGCACTGCAATCCAAAATCATAATGTTAGGTGTCGCCAGTTGCTATGAAGGAGAAGAGTGGGCAACACTTTGCAAAATCTGCTGGAGAATGAGCTTTACCTCAATTCTAACTTGAGGAAAAGCAACAGAGTGAAAAAAACAACAGCAATACTGCTGAAAAAAATTCTTTTTCATATTCACTTTCTCCATCTATCGCTAAACAAAGATTGTTGTTGTGTTATGTGCCATCCAGTCACTAGTTACTCACAGCAACCCTATGTACAACTGAACTGAGCCATCTGCTCTGCCTTGCTCTATCTTGAGTCAACATTATTGTCTCAGAAACGCCTGCCCCCAATTATTCCAGTTACTGAGTCAGTCCATCTCATTTAGAGTCTTCCTCTCTTGCAATGTCCCTCCACCCTACAAGGCACTGTATGCTCACCAAAGTACATCTGAATAATAACAAGTATCTTCTCAGAGAACAATTCCATAAAACTAGAAATTAATGACAAGATAGGAGATAAAAAACTACCATGTGGAAACAAAACATTAACATCTTATTTAAGCACTACTGGATCATGTTGTTGTTGTTGTTATGTGTTGTCGAGTTGCTTGTGACTCATAACAACCCTATGTACAACAGCTCTAAACTCTGCTCTGTCCTGTACCAGTCTCACTGTCTCCAACACACTCATCCCGATTACCCCAGTCACCGAATCAATCCATCTCCCAGAGGGCCTTCCCCTCCTGCGCCTGCCCTCCACCCTCCCAAACATGAAGTCCCTCTCCAAGGACCGAACCCTCCTTACAACATGACCAGACAAAGCCTCAGAATCCTTGCCTCCAAGGAGCAGCCTGGTTTAACCCTCTCTAGGATGAATCTGTCTGTTTTCTTAGCAGTCCATGGCACCCTCAGCACTCTTCTCCAACACCAAAGCTCAAAAGCATCAATTCTCCTTCTATCCTCCCTGGTCATTGTGCAGCTCTCTGACGCATAACAAGTGATTGCAAAGACCATGGCCTGTACCAGACACACCTTAGTCTCCAGATACACACCGTTGCTCCTGAGTACTTTAGAGAGGCCCCTAACAGCAGTCTTTCCCATGGCAATACATCTTTTCATTTTCTGGCTGCTGGTGCCAAGAGTGTTGATTGTGGAGC
>NW_006399838.1:540231-551031 GCF_000299155.1 Elephantulus edwardii | reverse complement strand
AAAGAGAACTCCCGTTGTACCCTCTCCAAAACATATCTGTTTGTTCTCTGGCCACCCAGGGGATGTTCTTCTCTAACACCTCAGCTCAAAGGCATCATTTCTTTTTCTGTCATCTGAAACAAGACAAAATATGTCTAGTCAGCATAGTCTGATAGAAAATGCATCTTGCTCTTGTCAGTAGAGTCTATGAATAAGGTTATAAAGGATTAATCTTATTTTCAGAGCTTTCTCAGGCTTGAAGGCAAGCTCACATTTCAGAACTTGTAGCAAGTAAAATCCAACTAATATTTGGTCAAAATAAAGGAGAGGGTAGAAAATGGACAACTCTTCTCATTTGAAAATGTCCCATTCCTTAATTTAGGGATATATGTATGGATTTGTGTGTGTGCATGTTTGTGTACAGTGAGGAACAACTCCTTTGATTTTTAATACATCATTTCTTTAAGTCATAAATTCTTGAAATGCCAACCATATTTTTTTTCTTTTTCATTTTTATGTACTGTCCAGTCAAGTGCTACTCAAAGAGACTCTAAGATAAACATATTTGAACCCTGTCCTATCCTTCACCACCTTCATCATGTCTGAAAAACTTATTGCAGTTCACTCTATCAATCCATCTCATTGAGAGTCTTCCTCTTTTTTGCTGACCTTTTGCCTTTCCAAGCATGATCTCCCTTTCCAGGTAATAACCCCTCCATCAACATCCCAAAAGTATGTGAAACAAAGCTTCACTATCCTTGCCTTTGAAGAGCGCTCTGGCTTTCCCCTCTCCACGATATCTGTTTGCTCTTTTGACAGTCCAGTGGGCTCTTCAGTGCTTTCCTTCAACACTGAGGCATCTGCCATCTTTATTCATGCCCAGATATAAGATGCACAACAAATTATTTAAAATGCTATGTCCTGAATCAGGCACACCTCAGTCTTCAAACTGACATTGTTCTTCTTCAGTACTTTGGGGAGCTTCCTGAAAGCAAATGTTGCTGGTATGCTTTGATTTCTTGATTTCTGATGCCAAGGAAGTTGATTGTGGGTGTAATTAAAATGAAGATGTCGACAATTTCAACCTTTTCTCTATAATGATGTTGCCTATTGCTGTAATATTGAGATTTTATTTTTGTCATTTTGATGTTAAGATGCAAATTTGTATTGAAGACAGCAGACTTCGATCTTCTGAAGCAAGCATTTCAAGCTGCCTTTCAGCAAGCTAGATTGTGCCATCTACAAACACAGGTTTTTTATGCCACATTTTCCTTCATAGTGTCCAGCTTCTCAAATAATTTACTCTTCATACAGATTGAGTAGGTTTGGGTAAAGCGTGCAGCCCCAATGCACTCTGCTAATTTTAACCTCTGCAGTATGCCTTGTTCTCTCCGTAAACTGCTTCTTGGTCCAGGCATATTTTTTCGGTGAGCATGAATAAATATCCTGTGATCCTCATTTTTCTCAATGTTAATTTGTTATGATCCACACAAATTCTCTTGTGTAGTCAACACAACACAAATAGATATGTTTCTGTGTTCTCTGCTTTTTTGCCAAAATCCATCTGGTTTCAGCAATGATATCCCTGGTATCACAACTTCTTCTAAATCCAACTTGAACTTCTGGCAGTTCTCTCTCAATGTTTAGTGTTCTGGATGATTTTAGATGACTTTCATCAATACTTGTTTACTTGTATGTAATATTATTTATTCAGGTTGATAATTTCCAAATTCTCTTGGATAATCTTTTTTGGGAATGAGAACAAATATGGATCTCTGGGACACTATATTGACAGAGAACTACCGGAAAAGCAAGCTGAGTATAGAAGAGGCTATGGTATTAGGGATATCATCACCAATGTTAGATGGATCTTAGCTGAAAGCAGAAAGTACTAGAGAAATGTCTATCTGTGTTTCATTGACTGTGCAAATGTATGTGACTGTGTGGATCACAACAAATTGTGTGTGGCTAACCTTGAGAAGAAGGGGAATCCGAGAATATTTGATTATGCTTATGTGAAACCTATACTTGGATGAGGAGGCAGTGGTCAGAACAGGAAAAATTGCATGTTTCAAAATAAAGAAAGAAGTGCATCTGGGATGTGTCTGGGCTCCATACCTTTTCAATCTGTATACAGAACAGATCATTCAAGATGTTGGGTTTTAGGAAGAGAAATAGATGAGTCTTGGAGTAAGTGCAGCCAGAGTGTTCATCAGAGGAAAAAAATGATCAAGTTCATCTCACATAAAGAGTCAGTGTTCAAACAGTGTGTCACAGGAGCTAGGCTTCAAGCAGAATGAGAGGGGACCTCATGTAATTGAGAAGGGAATATGTGGACCTGGAGAATCAGAGCTTCAGTAGAGAGGATGACATTTGTGTATTGGAAGAAGCTGAAGCGGAGATAGCAGGTTATCTATGCACTGGGGTATTGATCAAATGCAACAACCAGAGCATCTTAGAGAAATGGCTTATCTATGCTTGAGACAAAGACGAGCTTGGAACATAATCATGTTCTAGAAAGTTAAGCTAAAAAGTAAAAAAAAAGCACACAAGGAAAACAAAACCAACACTTGTAACTCACCACTGCTTTCTAGTCAGAACTAACTCTTAGCTGACTATTCGTTGGGTTTCTGAGACCATGAATTATCTTGGAGGAGATTGTGGATCATTATACCTTGGAGTTAGCAGTGGAACTGCTTGTGGACTAAAGACTTGCTTTCAGAACAATAGATTTCAAAAGAAGCCTATGCTAGTCATTTGTAGAAAAATTGTGTGACACACTAAATCATAATGGAGTTGTTAGGTGTCATCAAGTCAACTGGGCAGAGCAGAACTGAACCCTTCTCTATCCTGCGTCGTCTCCATTATCTCTGGTATAGGAAAATCCATTTTTACAGTCACTGTGTCAATCTAGCTTGTGGAAGGTCTTCTCTTTCTCTGATTCTCCATATTTCTTAGCAAGCTGCCTTTTTTCCAGGGACTGGGTCTCCTAACAATAGCAGTTGGAATCTACTGCATTGAGTATAAAATTTCAAAACCCAAACTCATTGCTGTAGGATAAGATCTGCCCCCGAGTAATTTTAGTGGTGACTGTAAATTGATGGGAGTAAGTTTCCTATCTATGTCTTGGGCGTCAACTCGTGGATTTGAACCTCCAGAGAGTCCCTGCCTTTGTCTTAGCTGTTGAACAGCCTGTGAAGTAGACCGGCTATCAATCCCTCCTTAGTGCCCTTTTATGGCTTGCAATTGGTTATAATTTATAGTGACGCTCTGCATAACAGACAAAGCATTGTCTGGCTCTTCGTCCTCCTCACAGTCACTGCCATGTTTGACTCTAAATATTACATAAAATTATGAAGAAATAAATTCAAATTTTGATGTACAAATCTCAGTTCGTGCCTCAGTTCTCATGTTTTCAGGGTATATTCCAAGTAGTGGAATAGCTGAGTCATATGAAATTTCTATATTCAACTTTTTGAGGAAGCACCAAACTGCTTTACAGAGTGGTTGCATCATTTTAAAATCCCACCAAGATTGTATAAGAGTTTCTTTCTCACCACATCCTCTCTGACATCTGTTACTTGCTGCCCTGTTAAATTTTGCCACTCTTACTAGAGTGAGATGGTACCTCATTGTGGTTTTGATTTTCATTTCTCTTATTGCCAGTGATTGGGAGCATTTCTTCATGTGTCTGTTTGCCATTCAAATATCTTCCTGTGTGAAAATTCTTTTCATGTCTTTTGGCCATTTTGTAATTGAGTGATAAGACTTTTTTCTTGTGGAGGCCCAGGAGTGTTCAAGCAGCATTATTCACCATCTCAAGAACATGGAAACAGATGTCCAACCACAAACAAATGGCATGAGAAATTTTGGTACATTCACACTATGGAATACTATGCAGCACACAGGAGCAATAACTTTGAAAATTATTACCTATCTTATGAGGAACTAGAGAGCATTATGCTAAGCGAACTAACTCTGTCTGCAAGGATAAATATTGTATAACACCACGATTGTAGAATGAGTATAAGTATCCAGGAGAGGTGGGGGAGACTGGAAGCAGAGGGATGTGGATGTGCAGGGGGAAGAGGGGATTAATCATTGGATTGTACAATTTGGTGGGAAGGGGTGAGGGAAATTGAAAGAAGTTGTTCAAATTTGTATTAGAATTTTGTAAATAAACTAGTGGATAAATGAATTAACATTTTGAAAAGGAAAAGAACATTTACATAGATACACAGTAACTCCCAACATGTTTATTCTTTTCAAAGTTAAAAATGAATAGCTTTATAATTGAGAACTGACAGAAGCAACCCTTAAGTGACCATAGAGAACATCATCAATAATTGAACAAATAGAAATAATCTATCACCTGACAAGATGCAATGGAAAGAAAAATTGCAGCATCGCTGTGTGCTCTAAAGTGCAGGGCAGTGCAATTCTCCATAATCCCTTTCTTTCCATTGTGTCTATGTTTTCTCCCCTAACCATCCACCAATGAGTAACATAATACAGTTTTATGCAAATCCTCCCCAAAACCAATGACTGATATTATGTAATTTTATGCAAATCTCCGTAGAATAATTTAATTCAATAAAACAATTTAATGAAACTTTTTAGAGATAGTATGTGTAGAATTAACTTTGAATATTTCATTATCAATTTTACCTGTTGGAATAAAGCAAGGGACCTCAATACTTATTACACTGTTTTAAAAAGCAACAGATCCAATTTTTCCCCCTGGTATTTCGTTACTTTCCTGGTCAGATGTTTAGAGAGAAACATTCAGATAATTCATAAGATGGTTTATTTTCTTTATATAGTTTACAAAGTTTCAATAGGATTTTTTATTAGTTACAAGCTTTGAGTGTTGTGTTCCTTTTGGAAATTATAAAAATTCAGTCAGAAATCAGACAAAACTTCCCAGAGTGTATGTCATTCTCCTCTAATTGTCTTTGAGTCAGAACTAATGCATAGTTGACTCTCGAGTAGATGTCAGAGGTAAATACCACGGAAAGAGATCGTCTGTCTTTTCCAGTGCAGACTCTGATGGATTGGAACTGCCAGAGAGGGTTAGCAGCACAAATCTTTATGGAGTATGTCACCAGAGCACCCAAGAGCCCATGTTGTAGTTGTTGGATATCACCAAGCTGGAATCAAATCAGACCTGCTCCTACAGGAGGTTTTCAGAGGTAGTTAATTACACGGGAGGAGACTACCCATCATTCCCCAAAGGAGCAGCTGGTGGATTCAAACTGTGTGCCTTCTGGATTACAGCACATTTTCTTATCAGTAGCCTATTACTGGGATTGCAGCATAGTTTCTTAACCACAAGGCCATCAGAGCTTTTGATAGTAGAGCTGACTTATTAAAAATATCTTCACAACTAGGTTATGAATTATTTCTCAAACTTCACTTAGATAACTGTGTAAATGCTTTTTTATTACCAAATATTAAATTATGTTATAAAGAAATAATTTTAAAATGTAGATTTGTCTTGCCTTGCTACAAAATTAGGGATTTTTCTTTAAGGAAATGAGATGAATCAAAGAAAAAAAAGAGCTTTATTAAAGATGGAGAAATTATTCCATTTATTTGCAATTGAAAATAATTTTTGTCACTAAATTCAAGAGATTATTTACTCTTCTGAAAAACTATTTAGAAATGTATTATAGCAATATTCACAAGTAAAGTCAGTAAGGATGCTGAAACTCTAAGTTCTTTTTCAGAGTAATTCAGTCAACATTCCACATAAAATAAACAGGCAAAACTTAGCATTAAAGTCAATTGTAACTTAATTTTCTAAACTTTTGTTAGAATAACAGCTTGCAGAAAATTGCTGCTGTAGGACAAAGTTTCAGTCCCCGATAGCAATTATACCTTTAAAAATTGGAAATCATATAACAATAGGACTTTATAGATAGTTCATTAAATGCAGTTAAAATTGGTGAATCAATATAAAACTTTCCAAAGGTATTAAAATTCTTGTTAACTAATCTATTTTAAGCAATTATAATTACTTAATAGGAAGAAATAATAGCAGAATTGAATTGTTAGTCCTCAAAAGGTGAGGTGAACAAACTTTAGAACTCATGCAAGAGGCAGAAATCTTAAAATCTTTATGCAAAAATTTTTATCCACCACTAGAAGAGTACACCTTATTTGGGGATAAAAAGGATGGGATTTACTAGTTTGAAAGAGACGGAGACTATTGCTCTGAGAAAATCTTCTAACTTTAAACTGAAGAAATCCTTCAAAGCAACTTTGAGAATATAATAGATGATACTAGAAATGTACAGCATAAGTACAGGAGAGGATGTCCTTAACAAGACAGCTTGGCACAATAACCGTGACAATGGACTTGCTCCTGGTGGAAATTGTAAGGATGGTACAGGATATGACAGGGTTTCCACCTGCTATTTGCAGGGTTATTATGCCTTGTCGTCAACCTGACAGCACCTACCACTAGCAATAATAACCATAAAACAAAGAGTAGAGTGAAGAATATGTTCTTTATAGCAATCAATTTAATAAGATTAAAAAAAAGATACTATTTGCTTAAATACAAAGATGAGAAGGCAAGGAGTACTAGAAAAACCAGGGTAATGGAAACAAGGAGTCCAGGGAAGATTATGTTACAGAACTACGTACATAGAAACTTTTCATTGTTGAATTAACAAGCTATGTACACTTTCACTCAAATTACAAAATATCTTAAAAATCATAAAAGAAATTTGATATGAGGTTTAGGAGAATATAACTATTTCTCTGATTTCTCTTTAAAGACATAAAATTTAAGGGGAAAAATAAAGAATAAAATCTTAGTTGTATTGTGAAATGTCAAGGACCTTAACAGACTAGGTATAAACAAAAATAATAAAATTCCTTCCCAAATTCATAATTAATAACCAGTCCTCTATTAACTCTGATTGGTTTTTTTTTCCTCTCTGCTGTTCAAATGATCTACAGAACTCCAAACTAAACTTTTAATTTATGGTAGTTCCTGATTTGTGCAGTATCAAGTAAATGGTTAGAAAGAAAAGAAAAATTCTCCACAGTGATTTGAATCTTTCTTATTGCCAGTGATTTTGAGCATTTCTTCATATGTCTGTTTGTCATCCAAATATCTTCCTCTGTGAAAATTCATACCATGTTCTTTGCTCATTTTGTAATTGTATTATCAGTCTTTTTCTTGGGCGGCCCTGCAGGATTCTGTAAAGTTTTGATTTGAGACCCTTCTTTGAAATGGTTGTTACCATTCCCCCCCCCCAAAATCAGTAGATTTTCTTTTAACTCTGTTGGAAAAATGTTTTTGATGTGCACAGGGATTTAACCTTTAGAGGGTCTCATTCTCAAAACCACAATGAGGTACCATCTCACTCCAGTAGCAGTGGCAAAGTTTACAGATACTCTTACACACTGGCATTGTGAAATGGCATGACCATTCTGGAAAACAGTTTGGCATTTCCTCAAAAAGCTGAATGTAGATATTCCATTTGAGCCAGCTGTTCCACTTCTTGGAATATACCCTGAGAAAATGAGAACTGAGGCACAAACGGAGACTTGAACACCAATATTCATAGAGAATTATTCACCATTGCAAGGACATGGAAATAGACCAAATGTCCAACCACAATTGAATTGATTGAGAAATTATTCACACAGTGGAATACTATGCAGTATGCAGGAACAATGCTTCTGTAAATTGCTACCTAATTGGCAGGGACTAGAGAGAATTATGCTAAATGGACTAACTCAGTCCCATAAGGACAAATACTGTATAAGACAATTATTGTAGAAATAGATAACTGGTAAAACATGTACGAGGATCTGAGGTCGGGAGGGTGGGAGCAGAAGGGTGAGGATGGGGTGGTAACTAAATGTTGGAATGTTGACTAAATTACTCTGAAGGAGAACTTAGAGTTTCAGCATCCTTATTGACTTTACTTGTGAATATTGCTATAATACATTTCTAAATAGTTTTTCAGAAGAGTAAATAATCTCTTGAATTTAGTGACAAAAATTATTTTCAATTGCAAATAAATGGAATAATTTCTCCATCTTTAATAAAGCTTTTTCTTTTCTTTGCTTCATCTCATTTCCTTAAAGAAAAATCCCTAATTTTGTAGCAAGGCAAGACAAAATCTACATTTTAAAACTAAAGGGTAACTAAAGGGTCACACAATTTGATGGGTGGAGGGAGGACTGGGTAAAGGAAATGAGAAAGATCTGGTGTGAAAAACAATGAGCTAGGAGTTTCAATTCAAGATATTGATAACCTTGATATCTTCAAAGGCCCTCAGGAGAGTGTCTTTTTCCCCCCTGCCTTCTTGTACCCAAGCTCCTTTTAATCCTGTTCTATGTAAAAGCATTTTCAGATGACTATCATCCTCTTGTATATTTTTCTATTTTTTATTATTAATTTTAATGCAAGTTTACAGACTTTGGATTTCCATTCATTCATTGGTGCACTTTTTTTCCTGCCCAACCTACCCCTACCTTGTAGTTCACTCTTCTCTTTGAAAAGTAAAAGAAAAATTTTCATTGTTATACAATTCCTCCCTCAAGCCTCTTGTATATTTTATTGTTTCTCTTCTCCTCCTCTGTAAGAATAACATTACTGGAACCCATTCTACTACCAGAAAGTCAAATGCATTACCATCAAGTGAGAACTGAATCACAGCTGACCCTCTAGAGGGTTTTCAGAGGGGATAATCACACAGGAGGAGATTGCGCATCCTATCCCACAGAGCAGCTGGTGAATCTGAATTGCCTGCCTTTGGGTTGGCAGCACAATTCTTTGCACAGTAAGCCACCAAAGCTTCCTGTTTAGTTACCCTTCTATAGAGGAACCTTATGTTAACTTAGACACTGACATCTTCAAAGACACTGTTTTCAAAGTAGGTCACAGAGAACTTCAAATTCATCTTCTGAGAGGGAAAAATGCAATCCATGCCAAGAGGATACAAAGGCTCTGCAATATAGTTAAAAAGGAGTTGCAGTCTTAAACGATGTGCTAAAAGTGGGATTCTTTGCCGTAGAGATATTTATTTTAAGCTTGAAATCAGCCAATTGTAAGTGAATTCACCACGGAGAGATCTAGTGAAACGACCTTTTAGGCAAAGGGACCAGCCAGCGTAAAACCTTCAAGAAGGAGCACACTTGTGAGAGTGATAAACAGCAAAGAAGAACAAGGAAGAGTGAGACAGAAAGGACAGGGAAGGAAGTGGGGAAGGCACGCAGAGTGCAGGACTCAGAGCAAGGACTTGTTCCTTCGCCTGGAGTGAAATAGGAACACAGTTTGTCCGGTCCGAGATGATAATGTCTAATTTGCATTTTCATAGAATCATATTGGTCTTCTGCTAAAAATAGACTATGATATCACAAGCACATTAGAATAAATGCCATTGAGGAGACTGTGAAAATAATCTCGGTGGACAGTGCTTATGGCTCAAAGGAAAGGCAAGAGCATTAAAAGCTGCAGGATTTTGATGGACTCTGGATGCATTCTGAAATGCGAGGTCAAGGTTTTCCAACAGCAGTATATGAGATAATACAAAGAATAAAGGTTGATTATAGGCTTTTTACTACAGTAACTGGAAAGCTGATAATTTCATTAACTGGAACAACAACCTAACAGTTGTTTTTAGGTGCCAATGAGTCCATTAGGACTCATAGCAACCGCAGGAACAACCAAGCTGGACGTTGCTTAATCTCGCGTAACAATCGTTATTGTTGTTGGGTGCCATCAAGTTGAGCGTGACTCATAGCAACCCTATAAACAACAGATTTGAATCCTGTCCTATTCTGTGCCAACCTCACGATCTCTGAAACTCTTGAGTCCATTACAACAGTCACTGTGAAAATTCTTCTCAATCGGTGTCTTGTCCCCTTTCCTTGAGTTTCCATCCTTCCAAGTATGATACCCTTTTCCAAAGAATAGCCTCTCCTAGCAGTAAGGACAAAGTCTGAGACACAAGCTTTGTCATCTTTGCCTCTGGATCCGAACACTCTGAATGCACCTTTTCATTAAATCACAAATATTCTTTGTTTTTAAAGGTAAATTTTACCATTTACAGAAAAGTTAGATTTTCATTCATTCATTGCTGCACATTTTACCCCCTCTCCCTCTCTTCTGTCAGTTCACTATTTTTTTTCTACTGTTCATTTATTGTCAAACAATTACCTCGTTCCCCCCAGTCCTCTTTGCAACGACATACCTTTTATTTTCTAAGACATATCAGTTCGTTCTTTTGGCAGTCTGTAAGATATTCAAAACTCTTCTCCAACACCACAACTCAAAGCCATCAATTCTTCTGTCATCCTTTTTCATTATCTAGCTCTCAGGTGCGTAGAAAGTAATTGAAAAGATTCCAGCCTGAATAAGGTATTCTTAGTCTTCAAGTTGACGTCATTGTTCTTCTGTCTCTGGAAAAGGTCCTTGACAGCCCACTTGCCCAAAGCCAGACTTAGCTCCTGACTCCTGGTGCCAAAGGTGTTGATTGTGGGTCCAAGCAAGACCAAACTATTGACTGTTTCAAACCTTTCTCCTATCATGATGTTGCCCACTGGCCCAGTGGTAAGGACCTTTGTTCTCTTGATGTTAAGATGCAATCCATTTTGAAGGTTGTAGTCTTTGACTTTCTGCAACACGTGCTTCAGGTTCCATGAGCTTTCAGCAAGCAAGTTCTGTCATCTGTGTAGCACAGGGTAGCGATGATCCGTTCTCTGATCCTGGTACCAAATTCTTCTTCATAGAGTCTAGATTCAGAAATTATTTACTCATCATACAAATTGAATAGGTATGGAGACAGAATATGC
>NW_006399838.1:528640-539066 GCF_000299155.1 Elephantulus edwardii | reverse complement strand
CCCAATTCACCCTTTCCAGGATGAACCTGTTTGTTCTCCTAGCAGTCCATGGGATATTCAACACTCTTCTGCAGCACCACAGCTCAAAGGCATCAATTCTTCTTTCTGTCATCCCTCGTCACTGTCAACCTCTCTGACACATATCATGCAATTGCAAAGACTATGGCCTGGATCAGGCACGCCTTAGTCTCCAGCTTGACATTGTTGCTCTTCAGTCCTCTGGAGAGGTCCCTGACAGCTGACTTTCCCACTGCAGTTCATCTCTTGATTTCCTGGCTGCTGGTACCAAGAGTTGATTGTGGAACCAAGTAAACAAATAGTAGACATCTCAAATATAACATACTCAAATTTTGACTCTTGATTCCCCCCAAACCTTTTCTTCAACAATTTCTAGGTATCAATACACTGTCCAGAGTATGTAGCAGCTGTATCAGTTGGCACAGTGACTGAAGCAATGGGAGTAAGCCCAACAGAGATTGGGAGGTGCAGGAGTGGGTCCTGTTTTGTTCTGTAGTAAAAAGGGTTGTTATGAGTTCAATGGCCCATAACAACAATAGCATATGAATATGCATTTCTCTAAGATGGAGGAAATACACAGGGATCAAAATTCAGAATATTTTCAAGGGCATGGGACAAAACAAAGAAGAAATTTTGTTAACTAAAAAAGATGCTAAGAGTTGAGTATGAGTTAAAGCTTTCATGATCATCATTAGTTTCCAACGTCTATCCAAGTTTCACAGTGGTGTAAGACTTAGTAATATGGCTGAAACTGTGAGTAGAGGAAAGCTACAGAGAAAATCAATCACTCACATACCTTCTTATTTTCACCCACGCATTCAGGGAAGTTGTAGCTCTAATGTGTCATCTAGTCCGTTAATAAAGCTTTAAGCATCATTGGGTTGGGAATCCAGTCCTTCAGAACACATATTTCATTTTAGAATTATTCAGTATTGTTGCTATTGTTAAGTGCTGTCACATTGACTCTGACTCATAGCGCCCTGTGAACTATGGGTCGGGTCCATACCCTACCCTGTGTCATCCTCATTTTCTTTTTTTTTTAACATACTTGAGCCCAGCATTACCGTCACTGTGTCATTCCATGTCATCGGTCTTACCAGCCTTTGCTAATCCTCCAGCTCTCCAAGCATGCTTTCCTATCCCAAGGACTGGCCCATTCTAACAAAGTGCCCAAAATCTATGAAACAAAATTTCACTATCTTTGCTTCCAAGGAGAACTTTGGCTACACCTTTTCCAAGACATGCCTGTTCATTCTTTCTGCAATCCTGGGGATATGCAGTACTCTCCTGTTGTTGTTGTTGTTATGTGCCGTCGAGTCACTTGTGACTCATAGCGACCCTATATACAACAGCCCTAAACTCTAGTCTGTCCTGTGCCAATTGCACTGTCTCCAACACACCCATCCCGATTACTCCGGTCACTGAATCAGTCCACCTCATAGAGGGTCTTCCCCTCCTGCGCCGTCCCTCCACCCTCCCAAGCATGATGTCCCTCTCCTAGGACCAGTCCCTCCTTACATCATGTCCACAGTATGTCAGATGAAACCCCAGAATCCTTGCCTCCAAGGAGCCGCCTGGTTTAACCCTCTCCAGGATGAATCTGTTTGTTTTCTTAGCAGTCCATGGTGCACTCAACACTCTTCTCCAGCACCACAGCTCAAAGGCATCAATTCTCCTTCTATCTTCCCTAGTCATTGTCCAACTCTCTGACACATAACAAGTGATTGCAAAAACCATGGCCTGTATCGATCGGGTGCACCTTAGTCTCCAGAGTGACACCGTTGCTCTTCAGTACTTTGGAGAGGTCTCTAACAGCAGACTTTGCATCACAGTAGTACTCTCCTACAACACTCAGATGCAAAGTTCTGCTTCTGTGTCTTGCTTATTGCCCAACTTTCAGCTGCACAGCTATTTATTGAAAAGATCATGTCATTCAGATCAGTTCAACAAGCCCTTATCAAGACTGCACTGTACTCCAGTCCGAAATTTCAAATAGAAAATCATGAGCTAAACAGTCAAGAATTCACACTCTAACTGAAGAGACTAACTTAAAATACAATCAGGAGTTTCACCTAAAAAAGACCTCAATAAAAGAATTTTGAGAGCTCAGAGAAGACAGCTTTATCTGGGGGTAGGAAGGAGGAGAATATTTCCAAGAAAAGGCAGACAAATGAGCTGCATTTGGGGGAAAATGAGTAATATGAAATCAAGCAGAGACAGCAGTGTGAACTGTTTATCATCAAAGTGATGAACAGGTGATTCACACAGCTTAGCATTTCTGCAACAGAAAGCCCAAAGGAGGGATTAGTGAGAATGAAGCTAGAGCACAGGCAGGAGCCAAAACACAGAGGGCTCAGAATGCCAAATTAGCAGCAGGGATCTGCTCTTAAACCATCCAGTGTTCCAGAATCAGTTTACAAAGGAGAATATAA
Source organism: Elephantulus edwardii (assembly GCF_000299155.1). Lineage (NCBI taxonomy): Eukaryota > Metazoa > Chordata > Mammalia > Macroscelidea > Macroscelididae > Elephantulus > Elephantulus edwardii. The sequence continues at coordinate 536,616 of NW_006399838.1, read as the reverse complement.
TACAATTTGATCTATTTAACCAAAATACCAGCAAAGAAAAGAAAAATCCCTCACTACTCTCCCACCTTGGTTTATTTTTCTTCATTTTTATAAAAATTATGCACATTGTACTTTTTATTAATGTTTCTATCAGATAAAACTGTTTTACAGTCCTGACCAAAAGATACGACACGTTCACTCCGTACTCTGTAGTTAAAAAAAAAAAAAACACCAAAAAAACCCCCAAAAAAACAAAACCACAGACCAAACACAACAAAGTCATTTTTTTCCCTCTTGTCTCAAAGCCAGTCTCTTTATTTCATCAGCTATGCTTCTTGTAGGTGTTTATGCACTAATTGCTTTATGCTTGTTGTTTGTTATTTTCCTAAGTAGTCAAGGTTAAACTTGCACATCAATGAGCTTGCATTACAACAGAGAGAAAAAGCTTTTGATTATGTCTTTTTAAAACAAGTACAAATTCACTGAGTTACTGAAAAAGTCAAATCCCCTTATATTTTGCAACAAAATTTGCATTATAAATATACATAACACAATCATAGATTGCTGCATATTGTGATGTGACAATGTCACTATTTTTTTCCTGCCTATAGAAAAAAGAAGATTAATATTAAAATAGAATTGCTAAAATATTCCTCTTTCTGAATTCCACAGGCTCAGTGCAGGTGCAATTGTTCCCTTGTGTTTTCAGAAAAAGAAGCAAATGGCCAATTAAACTGGCAATGAGCCCACTGAATGGTCAATCTTTGGCAGGCATTAAGTTGCAGATGTAAAATATTGGCCCCAACCTACTCAGAAAACAGTGACATGCACAGAGATGTAAACAGGAGAATATTTCTTGACACTGCTTTGGTTTCTTAGAATTATCAAGAGAGCAAAAAAACTGCAGAAGCCTTCTCATTTGCTGAAAATCTCTGCATAGAAGTATGGCGTTTCATATTCTTTAAAATAATAGGTAAGGATGGCCACCTTTTCTGGATAGATGTACACTTTCCCAGCTAACTCGTGTAGTAAATGAGACAAAATAAAGATGCAAACTCCTATGTCAACTCATTAGCAAATATTCCACTTGGCAAGGGGTTTAAGGATTTAAGTGCATTGAATTAATAATCCCGCATGCCTTCTTGGCAAATACAACTTTTAGCCAGTCTTGCTTTAGAGATGAGGAAAGTAAAGCATCTTTCCAGCAATTAGATTGTGGGTATCGTATCTTAGATTGTGGTTACAGTCACAGTGTGAATATATGAGCGTATCTATAAATCTGAGTGGAACATGTACAAAAATTTATGTAAAAAATCCCATTGACCACCATAGTAATTTTTGCACATATTAATTACTATCTTGTTTCATTATTTTAAAAAAATTCTTTAAATATTTTAATAGAAGAAAGCTATAGAAAGAAACTGCTTAATTTTTATGAACTGGGAAGTAGTAGCCCTAGAAAATTCTACTTGGAGTTTACAGGAATTAAGTATCAACTAAACCTAACATAGAGGGGAAAATCCTTGCCAGAGCCATGGAGAGCAATTAGGAAGATAAAATCTAAAGCTAAATGGGTTAAACTCATAGATGAGAAAACTTACACACATGCATACATAAACAGAATGTGTCACTTCTCCTTCCGTCTGCCTTAAATCCTGGTTCCTTGATCTACCGAGGAAGTATATGTCCTTTTCATCTTCTACTGTGAAAAGAACTCTTACTGGAAATCTACAGCCTTCAATACATATGACACCTCAACAAGAGAAAAACAAAAATCCTCACAACTGCATCAATGAACAACAACATGAAAAACGGAGAATAATGAGGCTGGCCAAAATTTCATTTACATGCATGCTCAAGCACCACTCATGGAAGCAGTAGTCAAAACATCAAATAATGCATTGCACATGGCTAATTTTCTGCAAAATTAACAATTAAAAGGAAAAAATAACTTGATTCACTGTCTTTCAACAAAACTTCACACAAATCCCTTAATAATGACCACATCCTACAGTATTTAATAAGGAAGATGTATCAATGATGTTAATCTTATTAGTAAGAAAGATGTGTGCTGGAAGGTGGGATACTCATCTGACAAATTTTAGGTGTTTTCCATGTCAGTTAAATTTTTAAGAGCCAAGTGGTATGGGTTATGTTAAAATATTCCATTAAAAAGTCCTTTCAAATTCTTGATTGTCATTGAGTTAATTATGACATACAATGAACTTCAATCAGATCAGATGTCTGAAGCTGTGAACTGCAACAGGGTGAGACTTGCCATTTTTAACCTTCAGATCCATTTGTGGATTCCAACCACTGAAGATGTGTGGCCTCTGGGTTCACAGTGCCACTTGTTACTAACCATGACATCAGAGTTCCTTAGTTAAGTTGTATGTCTTGTGGTTCCTTTAACTGGAAAGGAGGTACAGCATCTGTGGCTCTCTGCATTCTGAAGGCAATATACCCCTCACTTGGGTGTGCTAGGCCAGTCTATTTATAAAAGTACTGATAAAAAGGTGTCGAGTGGGACCCACAACAAAAAAGAAGATTTTGCAATAACTTTAGGCCACTGCCCATGCTTCTCTGCCCTTTGGGCCTTGTGGTTCAGCAGACCAATGGTGGCAAAGAAAGAGATGTTACTTAGGGTGTGTGATAGATCCCTACTGATGATCACAGTGCAGCCTTTAGGATTTTAAAGCAAAGCTCAGCCATACTCTGCAGGTAATTACCCACCTTTTAATAGAAAGCAAGAAAGAGAGAGAACAAGAGAGGGGTGGGGGAGCGGAGGAGAGGAGAGAAAACATTTTTCACTTGTTACTTGCCTTAGTAGAAACTGAACATTTAGCCATGGATCACCAAGTTATGATGCAATTTTCCAACCCAAAGAGCCATAAACCTAGGTGCAGGACCTGAAGTCACAGTAATTGCATGAAGTGTTCCAAAGCATCTATTCTCTACTCATGCCACATGATCTTCCATTTCTCAATCTGCACCTATACCCTTAAGATGAGAGGACAGAGCTGGGAAACACTGTCTGATTTACAAATAATTCTTCACTGGTCAGGTACCACTGAGAAGAAAACAATTTCAGTATAGTCCTTTCTGGAGCTTCCTTGAAGGGCAATGCTGTGCACAAGCTTCTAAAGGTTAGATACAGTTTGTTGTGATCCACATAGTTAAATGCCTTTGCACAATCAATGAAACACAGACATTCCTCTGATACTCTAAGCTTTCAACCAGAGCCATCTGACATTAGCAATAATAGCTCTAGTACCAAGGCCTCTTCTAAAACTGGTTTGTATTTCTGATAGTAGTTCCCTGTCAATAGACTGTTCCAGTTGGTAATTTTTTAAAATAATCTTTAGCAGAATTTTGCTTGTGTGTGATATTAGTGATGATGTTGTTGATGTGTACCACCAAGTCAGAACCAACTCATAGCTGACCCTCCAGCAGGTTTCCAGAGACAGTTAATCACATAGGAGGAGACTGCCCATCTTTCTTCCACTGAGCAGCTGGTGGATTTGAAATGCATGCCTTTGGGATTGTAGGGAAGCTTCTTACCATTAGGCCACCAGAGTTCCCCAAAATTAGTGATATTGTTCAAGAACTTCCACATTCTGGTCACGTTTTTAAATTTAAATGAAATAAATACGAATATCTTCCAGTAAGTAGGCCAGGTAGTTGTCCTCCAGATTTCTGGGCACAACCTAGTAAGCACGTCCAACACCGTATCTGTTTGTTGAAATGCGTCAATTGGTATTCCATCAATTCCTGGGGCCTTGATTTTTGCTAATTCCTTCAGAGCAGTTTGAACTTCCTCCTTCGTCATCATGGTCTCTTGATCACATGTTGTTTCCTAACATTCTTCTGTGTGAGCCAGTTCGTTTCTTTTTGGTACAGTGATTCTGTTTACTCCTTCCATCTTCTTGCCATAGCTTCCTTAAGTATTGCAACTAGAGGCTTGAATTTGTCCTTCAGTTTCTTTAGCTTAAGAAATGCAAGCACGTTCAGCCCTTTTGATTTTCTGACTCCAGCACCTTGGCTATTTCATTGTAATATTTTGCTTTATATTCACAGGCTTCCCTTTGAAGTCTGTTCAGCTCCTTAACTTCCTGCTTTCTTTCCTGTGCATTGTCTTTTCTGCTCTCTACTGAAATATTCAAAGTCTCTTGTAGCACCATTTTGGTCTCTTCCTTCCTCTTCTGTCTTTGTAATAAACTTTTTGCATTCTTCATGGATGATATTCTTAATATTTTCCCATAGTTCATCTGGTCTTCATTCATTAGTGTCCAGGTCTAAAACCTTTTCATGAGATAGTTTTTAAATTCAGGTTGTATAGACTCAAGTTCAGATTTTGGTCCCTGTGGATTTGATTTCACTTTGTTTAGCTTTAGTTTGAACTTGTATATGAGTAGTTGATGGTCTTTTCCACATCTCCAAATTGGTAGAACTTTAAACAGTGCACCTGACTGTTCATTTTGTTTGGAAGAATAGATTTTTAAATGTGTGAATATATATTGCTTTATGGGCAGTGACTAATGGTTTAGCTGCATGGTTTGGAACTTAGAAGAAACCTGATCAGAAAACTGGTAAAAATAAGTTATGAGAAAGAGATATGTAAATAGACCTCTCTGAAGAGCTCAAATAAGTGAAGTTAGTAAATTTTCACCAAAAGGTGACCTTGCCAGAAAGTTCTAACAAGCATGTGAATACAACGGTACGTTCTACAGAAACTCTTCATCTCTTCACTTAGCCATTCCTGCCATTGCCCAATGGGGCTGTAAACAAAATGGTCATAATATCAGAGATAGAGGTTATGCATGGACTCAACAATGTGGACTTGGACTCACCAAAGCCAACTCCAGTTACTGTAAAGGTCCAGTTTGCCCACAGCAGAGGTCAACATTGAGTTACCGGTTAGCAATTCCTTAAAGCAATTACCCAGTAAATTGGTTGCAAGTTGATGACATTAAACTACTACTAGCATGGTCCTGGGGTCAAACACCATAAGGGCTGCCCATGGTGAACAGTGTTTGGTGGCGCTCCCAGTTTAAGACCAGTTTGGAAGCAGGAGTAGCATCCACTTCCTAAAGCACATGCCTCTGGAAACTCTATGAACCTGGAGAAGTTACAATAGTTATAGAAAGGCTTCAAGTCTTTGGTTCATAGGTCACTGTGAGTTATGTTTGTCTTGATGGCAATCAACAACAGTAACAGCAGCCATGGTTCTTACTGAGATTAATCCTTATAACAGAGGTGGATTTGGCCTTCCTGCACACAGTGCTTCTGCCAAGACTACCATCCATAGTCTCATGGAATACCTTATTTGTTGTCAGGGTATCTCACACAGTAGCACCTCAGCTTAAGGGACATTCATCACAGCTCTGGTGGCTTAGTGGTAAGAAGCCATGCTACAATCCTGAAGGTCTGAAGCCCCTAGCTGCTCCAAAGGAGAAGCTTGGGCAGTATCCTCCCATGTAATTAACTGCCTCTGAAAACCCACTGGAGGGTCAGCTATGGGTTGGTTCCTACTCTACAGTCTACAACAACATCAGCACGAATCAAAGAAAACACGAGATCTGTGCTAATGAAATTCACTGGTCATACCATGTTCCCCATCATCTTGAACAAGCTGTCTTGAGAAATGGTAGAAACCCTTCTAAAGACATGATTGTGGCACCTCTTATTAAGCAATACTTTGTAGGACTGTGGCAAGGTTCTCCAGGAAGCTACATATTTTCAGTATATGTCAGTCTTCAATATATGGTGCTGTTTCTTTCCTAATCAGGACCAAGAGACCAGGAAACAGAAGTGGATGTGGGAATAGAGTCATATGTACTATTTTAGAAGTCATCAAATTGACTCTGACTCATATTTTCCCTAAGAAAATAGATCAAATCTTGCCCTACCCTTCACCATGCTCACAATTCCCTCCAGTATTACGTGATCGCCTTCTATTTATTTTATGTACTTATCTTTGGTTTGGTTATGTGAACATCATTACTGTTACTGTTGTTGGTGTTGGTGTTGTGTACCATTGAGTCAAAACCAACACATAGCTGACCCTCCAATGGGCTTTCAGCAGCAAAACATCACACAAGAGGATGATTCACATCTTTGTACCAAGGAGCAGCTGGTAGATTTGAACTTTGTGTTTTGAGTTGGTAGTGCAACTCCTTACAACTAAAGCACCAGAACTTGTAAATACTAATCTCTGTGTGTTCATGTGGAAGTCATGGTGGTCGAGTGGATAGGAAGTTGCTTTCCCAAACCCCAAACAAACAATAAAACATGTTATGGAACCACACACATTTATATATACAAACAGAAAGGAAGAGAGAAGAGATACACATATACTTCACTGGTTTTGCTTCTCTAGAAAACTCAGCCCACCAAATATGCCAACATATACTATATGCATTATTTGGGAGGATTTAAAATTTAATTTTGGATATTTTATTGTATATTTCTTTTCTTTTCTTCCTTATATATTTTCAGTGTACACATTTGCCAGATATCATTTTCTCTTTCAACTGTGTACACAATTGTTAGAAAACAATAAGCAGCATCAAAACAGATGCCCAGCTTTAGCTAGGTGTCACCCAAGGCCTGATGCTTTTCATGAGATAATGGCACATTACACAGTAACACATCCAAAAGGTTTGGACTCTTCAGTCACTGAGAACTAAACACAATAGCACTGCCTCCTGGAAATACATAAAAACATGACAGTCTTAGTATTTAATGAAACATGAACACGGTTTTCCTATACAAAAATGCACTCTGAAAGCTAGAGTTCTGATTATGAAATATATGACCATGTAATAGGCTAGGCTTTTGATGTTTCAGAGTGCTTGTGCCTTCACGATGTGGAAGACAGCATACATTAGTTTGTCAACAAATGCCCTAAAGAGAAAATTAATGTGCAAATAACACTAACTGTCAGTGACTGATCAAATTACCTTTTGTATTCGAGTTTTAAAAACTACTGTATTTTTTTAGTATTTATTTTGAAGATATACAAATATATTTTAAAAGTGGTTTAACTTTTGAATCCTTTATTTGTCAAGTAATAACAAATCGCCTATAGCTCAGTGGTCCTATTAATAATAATCCTGAACCTCACCCTATCCTGGGCTTTCCTCACTTATTTTGTTAAATATATCTCTCCCAAATTCTGACCTTCTCCTTTACCAAAAATGATGTATTTTTCCAAGAACTAGCATTCTACAACCTCGCAAAGTTTGTGAAATGAGGGTTAATGTCCTCTAAGGAAAAAAAATTAAAAAAAAATATCCTCTAAGGAATATCCTGGTTGCATTTCCTCCAAATAGGTTTGTTTGTTCTTTTGGAAATCCATGGGATATTCAGTACTTATGACAGAAAAATCTATATTTTGAACTTAAAAGAAAGAAATTAGCACTGGAGTTATACACTAAATGTTATTGTTATGTGCTTCATGCCCATGACTCTTAATGACCCAGTGAACAACTGCTCTGAACCTTGCCTTATCCTGAGGTAGTTTCGTCATCACTGACACACCTGACTCCATTGCCACAGTCACACTGGTAGTCCATCTCGTCCTGGGTCTTCTTCTCTTTAGCTGACCCTCCACCTTTCGAAGCCTGATGTCCCTATCAGAGGATTTGCTCCTCCTGGCAACATACTCAAACTATGTGAGAAAGAGCTTCAAAATTCTTACCTTCATGGAGCAACATAGCTTGACTCTAGGCCAAAATAGTGTTACTTACCTCAATTATGAGAGAATTCATAAATAAGCATGTTGAAGTAAAATTGAAAATTGGTTACAGTTTTTGTTATGCTAATTTCAACCAATACTACAAGCAAAAACTATATTGGACCAGGAGACAGTCGTCAGAACAAAGCAAGGAAACACTTCATGGTTCAAAATCGGGAAGGGTATATGCCAGGGATGTGTTCTATCTCTACTCTTTTTCAATCTATATTATATATTGTTGTTATGTGGGCCGTTGAGT
>NW_006399838.1:526045-528540 GCF_000299155.1 Elephantulus edwardii | reverse complement strand
TATTCTTTGTTTTCATCCAGGATTTATCTTACATTAACAATGATATCCCTAGTACCATAGCTTTTTCTAAATCCAGCTTGAACTCTTGGTAGTTCTCTTACTATGTATTTTGCTTACATATAATATTCATAATATTGCTCAATAATTCCCACATTCTGTTGGATCACTTTTTCTTGGGAATAGGAGCATCAATCTCTATTATACAATTAGTTGGCCAGTCAGCTATCCTCCAAATTTCCTGACGTAGATGGGTGAGTATATACAGTGTTGTATCTTTTAGTTGAAAAACATCAGTTGATATCACATCTGTTATTGAAATAGTATTTTAGTTAGTTAGTTAGTTAGTTATTTTGCACAAGTGTGTTCCGCACAACTTGAATTTCTTCTTTTGTTACCATTGGCTGTTGTTCATATGTGCTTCCTGAAATTTTTCAGTGTTGGCCAGTTTTGGGTTTTTATTTTTTGGTACAACTCTGTGTATTCCTTCCACTTTATTTTGATGGTTTTTGTATCATTCACAATTTCACCCATGGCATCTTTCAGCATTAGAACCCGAGACTTGAACTTACTTTTCAGTTCTTTCAGCTTGCAAAATGCTAGGTGAGTTCTTCCATTTTTATTTTCTAACTCTTGGTCTTAGCACATTCCATTTAATAATTTATTTTGTTTTTCAAGCTGCCCTTTGAAACCTTTTGTTCAGCTCTTTACTTCAGCATGTCTTCCCTTTGTTTTGCTTATCATGCTCTAATGCAATTTTATAATAGTAGTTGTTGTTGTTATGTGCCGTTGAGTCGCTTGGAATTCATACTGACCCTATGTACAACAGCCCTAGCCCTGCTCTATCCTATGCTAACTTCATTGTCTCTGACCTACCTACTCCTGTTACCCCAGTCACTGAATCTATCCATCTCATCGAGGGTCTTCCTCTCCTGTGCTGTCCCTACACCCTCTCAAACATGATGTCCCTCTCCAAGGACTGGCCCCCTCCTTGTAATATGGCCAGAGTATGTCAGATGAAGCTTTAAGAATACTTGCCTCCAAGGAGCAACCCAATTCACCCTTTCCAGGATGAACCTGTTTGTTCTCCTAGCAGTCCATGGGATATTCAACACTCTTCTGCAGCACCACAGCTCAAAGGCATCAATTCTTCTTTCTGTCATCCCTCGTCACTGTCAACCTCTCTGACACATATCATGCAATTGCAAAGACTATGGCCTGGATCAGGCACGCCTTAGTCTCCAGCTTGACATTGTTGCTCTTCAGTCCTCTGGAGAGGTCCCTGACAGCTGACTTTCCCACTGCAGTTCATCTCTTGATTTCCTGGCTGCTGGTACCAAGAGTTGATTGTGGAACCAAGTAAACAAATAGTAGACATCTCAAATATAACATACTCAAATTTTGACTCTTGATTCCCCCCAAACCTTTTCTTCAACAATTTCTAGGTATCAATACACTGTCCAGAGTATGTAGCAGCTGTATCAGTTGGCACAGTGACTGAAGCAATGGGAGTAAGCCCAACAGAGATTGGGAGGTGCAGGAGTGGGTCCTGTTTTGTTCTGTAGTAAAAAGGGTTGTTATGAGTTCAATGGCCCATAACAACAATAGCATATGAATATGCATTTCTCTAAGATGGAGGAAATACACAGGGATCAAAATTCAGAATATTTTCAAGGGCATGGGACAAAACAAAGAAGAAATTTTGTTAACTAAAAAAGATGCTAAGAGTTGAGTATGAGTTAAAGCTTTCATGATCATCATTAGTTTCCAACGTCTATCCAAGTTTCACAGTGGTGTAAGACTTAGTAATATGGCTGAAACTGTGAGTAGAGGAAAGCTACAGAGAAAATCAATCACTCACATACCTTCTTATTTTCACCCACGCATTCAGGGAAGTTGTAGCTCTAATGTGTCATCTAGTCCGTTAATAAAGCTTTAAGCATCATTGGGTTGGGAATCCAGTCCTTCAGAACACATATTTCATTTTAGAATTATTCAGTATTGTTGCTATTGTTAAGTGCTGTCACATTGACTCTGACTCATAGCGCCCTGTGAACTATGGGTCGGGTCCATACCCTACCCTGTGTCATCCTCATTTTCTTTTTTTTTTAACATACTTGAGCCCAGCATTACCGTCACTGTGTCATTCCATGTCATCGGTCTTACCAGCCTTTGCTAATCCTCCAGCTCTCCAAGCATGCTTTCCTATCCCAAGGACTGGCCCATTCTAACAAAGTGCCCAAAATCTATGAAACAAAATTTCACTATCTTTGCTTCCAAGGAGAACTTTGGCTACACCTTTTCCAAGACATGCCTGTTCATTCTTTCTGCAATCCTGGGGATATGCAGTACTCTCCTGTTGTTGTTGTTGTTATGTGCCGTCGAGTCACTTGTGACTCATAGCGACCCTATATACAACAGCCCTAAACTCTAGTCTGTCCTGTGCCAATTGCACTGTCTCCAACACACCCATCCCGATTACTCCGGTCACTGAATCA
>NW_006399838.1:517102-523960 GCF_000299155.1 Elephantulus edwardii | reverse complement strand
GGGAGGTTGGCTATAGGAGGAGAAATATGACATCAGGATTGGAGGAAGACTCATCAACCACAAGCATTATGTAAATGACAGTACACTGCTTGCTGAAACGGAGGAGAACCTGAAGTGCTTGCTGTAGAAGATCAAGGATTTCAGCCTTTAATATGGATTGAAGCTCAACAAGAAAATAAAGATTCTCACCACTGGACCTATTGGTAGCATCATGATAGATAGTGAAGAGATTGAGATTGTTAACAGCTTTGGTTAGGTTGGCTCCATAATCAACACTCATGGTACCAGCAGCCAGGAAATTAGAAGATTAATTATACAGGGTAAGTCTACTGTCAGAGACCTCTCCACAGTACTGAACAACATCATTCTTAAGACTAATGTTTGCCTGATTCAGGCCAAGTTTTTGCAATTAGTTGTTACGCATCAGAGAGCTGAACAATGAGGGATAATAGAAGGAGAATTGTCCTAGAGAAGGGGAAACGAGGCTGCCTCTTGGAGCAAAAGATTATGAAGCTCTTCCTGACATACTTTGGACATGTTTCAAGGAGGGATCAGTCCTTGGAGAGGGACATCATTCTTGGGAGGGTGGAGGGACAGCACAAGAGAGGAAGACCCTTGATGAGATGAGGTGGAATGATTCAGTGACTGGGGTAATTGGGGTAGGTGTGTCAGAGACAGTAAGATAAGTATAGGATAGAGCAGGGTATAGGGCTGTTGTACAGAAGGTCTCTATGAGTCACAAGTGACTTGATGGCGCATAGCAACAACAACAACATAAAGATAACAGTATCAGTTTAGGAGTTAACATGTATTTGATAGCTCCCACAGGTACTAAATTAAAAATTTCTTAATTTTAATTTCTTCAAATTGATGAGTAACCTCAAAGGGCCATTTTCTACCTCCATAATTTTGATTATTGATTGCTAGCCAAACAAAGTTTGTGAATCTAAGATAAGGATAAGATTTATTTTGTTTTAGTTCAGAAAATGATTTGAAAAGATTTTTTTTTTTTTTTACTTTTATGCATGGTTTCTTTTCCTTTAACATCAGAAAATACATTTTGTTGAAAGGGTTCAAATTGCTTCTCGAGTACAAATCCCTGACTTAACTTGTTGAATAACAGACATAACAATTGTCTCAAATTCCCAGAGAGGTCAAACAGCCCCAAGATGGGGCAGCTGATGGGAAAATGCAGCAGCTTTTGTGATTTCTCTTTCTTTGCTCCTAAAGGGAAGGCCCCTGGGAAGGTTGCTAATGTGAATAGTTTGTAGGTTTAGTGATAAGGAATTACACTGCCAAGACAAAGGCAGGTAGTTCGAATCTACCAGTTGCTCCATGAGAAAAAGCGGACAATCACCTCTCATGAGATCATAATATTTTTTAACAAGTAATCAGCCAATGATTGTTTTATCTCCCAGCTTGGGACAAGTTGGTCTTCCACAGTTTTGCAGTTAATTTTTATACAACTTCATATTTATAAAGCACTGAGAAATGTATCTGACATCTTAAAGAACTTCTCTGTGAGTTGTGGTAATAAGATATGGACTATAGATTTGTTATTGTTTTTGTAAGTTTATTTCACTCGACTACAACAATTATTAAGGGATATATGGGGGTGTCAGGAAATCAAAAGATGAATTGCATTAGGGAAGTCTACTCTCTGGGACCTTTTCAAAGTGCTGCAGAGCAATGCTGTCAGTCTAGAGACTAAGGTGAGTCTGATTCAGGTCATGGTTCTCATAATTACTTGCTAGGCATCAAAAATCTGGATAATAACTAAGGATTACAGAAGATTAAATCAATGCTTTTGAGTTGTGGTGCTGGAGAAAAGTCTTGAGCAGACCATGGACTGCTAAGAGAACAAACAGATGTCTCTTGGAGAGGGTAAAATCAAGCTGTTCCTTGCAGACAAAGATTTTGAAGTTCATTCTCACATATTTTGGATATGTGGCCAGGAGGAACCAGTCCTTAGAGAAAAATATTATGCTTAAATGAGTGGAGGGACAGCGTAAAATAAGAAGACCCAGGATGAGATTAATAGATACAGTAACTAGGGTAATGAGGGTAGATGTTTCAGAGATAGTCTGACTGTCTCAGGGTAGGGCGGGATCAGAACTGTTGTACATGGGGTTGCCATGAGTGACAGGCAACTCGATGGAACATGAGGCAACAACATATTTGGTTGTGAACCCCACTAGCTCAGAATACACTTGATTTTGGGGTGACATGTTTTTAGCCTAGAGAAATTAAAATAGAACTGTAGGAGTATGTGCTTGTGTTTAAACTCTCATTTCAAATGTTGTTTTATAAAGCCATCAATGTGAGTCTTAAACATTTCCTAATACAGGATTTCTACCTTTCATTAAGCCCTAGACTTACTAATATTTTCCAGAGGGAAATTCAAGAGGTAAGAAAGGTGAAAATGCCTTAGTATAGTAATTATTTACATTTAGACCAAAATGTTAAATGTATTTTTTCATTGATTTCAAAATATTTGAAGACTAACATATAAGTACAAAGAAGTACTGGTGGCCTAGTGGCTAAGGAGTTGTGCTGCCAATTCCCAGGCACATGGTTGGAACCCACTGGCCACTTCAAGGGAGAAAGCTCAGCAGTCTCCTTCCCAGAAATTTACTGCCTCTGAAAACCTAATGGAGGGTCAGCTAAGAGTTGGCTGAGTCCACAGCAACAACAGCGTAGAGGAATAAGTAGAGAAGCAGTCCTTTGGGAATTGCACTGTTGGCCCAAAGGCAGAACCTGTCTGGTGGTTAGAATCCATTCGTGACTCTGCTATAGACAATCCCCTCCCTTACAAGTTACAGCCTCCAAAAATCCATTGGGAATCAGCAACCTAGTTGATTTTAACTCGAAGGCAATGACTGTGTAGGTATAGTTTTCAACTGTTTTCTGTTTGATACACAAACTTCAAAAACAATTACATATTATATCCACACTTCATCCCAATGTCACAAAAACAAAGATTCTCTTCATTAGGCCAATTGGATGATAGATGGTAGATGGAGAAGAGATTGAGATTGTTAACAGCTTCAGCTTGCTTGATTTCACATTAACACTCTTGGCACCAGCAGTCAGGAAATTAAAATACTAATTGCATTTGGAAAGTCTGCTGTCAGACATCTCTAGAATACTGAAGAGCAGTGATGTCAGTCTGGAAACTAAGGTGTGCCTGATAGAGGCCATGGTCTTCACATTTATGTGATATGTGTCAGAGAGCTGGACAATGACTAAGGATGATAGAAGAAGAACTGAAGCCTTTTAGTTGTAGTGCTGGAGAAGAGTGTTGAACATGTCATGGACTGCCAAGATAACGAATAACTCTGTCTTGGAGTGGTAGAAATTAAGCTGCTTCCTGAAGGCAAAGTTTTCTGAAGCTCCAACTCACATATTTTGGGAACATAGCCAGCAGGGACCAATCCTTGGAGAAAGACATCATTCTTGGCAGGGTGGAGGGACTGCCTAGGAGAGGAAGAACTTGGATGAGATAGATTGAGTCAGTGACTGTAGAAATGGGATCAGGTCTGTTGGAGACGTTGGGATTGTTAGGGCAGGTTTCACAGCTTTTGTACCTAGGGTCACTATGAGTCGCAGGTGGCTCAGTGGCATATGATGACAACAACAACCACTACAACACCAACATGGTACTACCAAAATTCCCAAACCTACTTTACCTCAGGTGATGTTAAGGCTGGTACTCATTTAATATTGGAAAAGGATTATGCCACAAGTACTTAATCAAACTCTTGTTTAGTGTCAGTATCTGTTCAATTTTACATGTCCTCAGCTTGATGGAAACTAACTACCTCACAGCACTCCATAAATATTTACACCGCAATCCATTATTGATATCTTCCAAACATTTTACAAGTGCTTACTAATGGCAACAGCATGACATTTCTTGGTGGAACTGAACTAATATTTTTGTCTTTCTTCCCATGGGAAATGACTTTTACACATTGAAAAAAAATAAATCCAGGGGTGTTCCATTTAACCAGTAATTCTTTTCAATGCAAAATAAAGTAAAAATCTTGAAACCAAAAACTATAATGATTTAGAGGATGGTCAGAAGCATGGTGATTCAACGTCTGTAATTTTTTTTCTACTAGTTTATTTACAAAATTTGATTCTTTCAATTAGCCTCACCCCTCCATCAAATTGTACAGTGCCATGACTAATCCCCTCATCCCCTGTACATCCTCATTCCTCTGCTTCCAAGCTCTTCCATCCCTCTTGGATGCTTATACTCATTCTACAATAATGGTTTTATATAATATATATCCTTGTGGGACTAAGTTACTTCACTCAGCATAATGCTTTCCAGATCCTCCCAAGTTAGGTAATAATTAACAAAAATCATTGCTTCTGCATGCTGCATAGTATTCCATTGTGTGAATGTACCATAATTTCTCAATCCATTCGTTTGTGGTTGGACATTTGGTCTGTTTCCATGTTCTTGCGATGGTGAATAATGCCGCTGTGAACATTGGTGTGCACCAAAACACTGGCAATGAGAGATGCAAATCAAAACCACAATGAGGTACCATCTCAATCTAGTAACAGTGGCAAAGTTTAACAGGAGAGCAAGTAATAAGTGTTGGAGAGGATGTGACAAGAAAGGAACTCTTATGCATTGTTGGTGGGATTGTAAAATGGTACAACCATTCTGGAAGGCAGTTTGGTGCTTCCTCAAAAAGCAGAACATAGAAATTCCTTATGATCCAGCTGTTCCACTACATGGAATATACCCTAAGAAAATGAGAACTGAGGCTCAACATCTATATTTTAAAATCTTAAACAGTCCTTGATACTAATACCTCTTATACTGAGATGGGTTTGTTTGTGCCTCACAGTGTCACCATAAATAGAAATATCCTTAAATCTTTGCTTTACAGATTAAGACAATGAGTGAACAGTTCAGAAACAAGATGTGTCATTGTAAGAATACATAACTAGGTGGGATTCAAAACCAGAGCTTTGTCTTTTGGTGCCCATAGCTTACCCTCTTGACACAATCAGACCTTCCTTTAAGGGTTTTCTTTACTTTGCATATATGTTACAAGCTCATTCTAGCCACACAAGTAAATTTCCTCCTCCCCACCCCCTTTTATCCTTGCCACTTTTCTAAAATGTACCTAGGGTTGAGTTTGTTTCTGATTTACTGCATCTGTTTTCTGCTTTAAACTGTCAAGTCAGTAAACTAGGGTTAATATCTTTGAAAAGCAGGGTAAATGGTTTTCAGTATCAGGACAGCAACTAATGAATAGAGATCAGGAAGCTGCAAGTGAAAGCAAAAAAATAGGAATTAGACATATAGGTTTTATGTAGGTATTTAAATCCCAAACCTCGATATTTTTTTAGTGGTGTGACCATCAAGAAATTAGTCTTTTTAAGACTACTACTGCTGCATTCTACAATATAATATAATGGTGCTTAGTACAAGCATAACACAGAATTATTTTTATAAATGAAAAAGCAATCAATTCTAGTACCCTTCTTTTTTTCCCCTTTTTCATAGTTAGCATTTGTAGCATGTTGTTGTTTTGTACCGTCTAGTCAGAGTCGACGCATAGCTGAAACTCTGGCAGGTTTTCAGAAGCAGTAAAATGCACGAGAGGAGATTGACCATCTTTCTCCCAATATGTAAAATAGCCAACATTTCATCAGTATTCCAGCCTTATGTAAATGAGCAAAGAAGCTGATCAATAACCTATGAAGAGGAAAAAAACCTCTTCACATAGGTATAGTGCCTTTCAGGTTATAAAGAGTTCTTCCTTTTGATCCATGCAAATTTTATGTGAATTTAGTTTCTAATTTATTACCTTTATAATCATTCCCATACTTAAAATTGACAAACTGAAGTTAAATAGGAAAAGCCATTGCCTCACATTTCAATAAAAAGTGAAGACAGAAATTAAAATTTCTGTTTATTGGCTTAAGTCAACAAAAATTAGAGACAGAAATCTAATTAGCCATTATGTTTTGCAACTTCTAAGTTTTTGAGAGTACTGCTGTATGTGAATTCTGGCATTATTTATAAAGCAACAAGTAACCATAACAAAAATATCTTTCCCGTTTAAAGAGTCTAGTATTCTGTCATGCTAACAGATCTCAATAGGATTCACCTGAAGCAGAATTTTTGCATAGAAGGAGAGGGAAGAGAATTCACTTTCATGTGTTGTTGTTGTTATGTGCTATCAACTCACTTGTGACTCATAGCGACCCTACGTACAACAACCCTTAATTCTGCTCTGTCCTGTGCCACTTGCACTGTCTCCGATACACTCATCCCAATTACCCCAGTCACTGACTTTATCCACCCCATAGAGGGCCTTCCTCTCCTGCTCTTTCCCCCCACCCTCCCAAGCATGATGTCCCTCTCCAAGGACCGATCCCTCCTTACAACATAACCAAAGTATGTTAGATGGAGCCTCAGAATCCTTGCCTCCAAGGAGCTGCCCAGTTTAACCCTCTTCAGGATGAATCTGTTTGTTTTCTTAGCAGTCCATGGTATCCTCAATACTCTTCTCTAGCACCACAGCTCAAAGACATTAATTCTCCTTTTATCCTCCTTAGTCATTGTCCAACTCTCTGATGTATAACAAGGGATTGCAAAGACCATGGCCTGTATCAGATGCACCTTACTCTCCAGAGTGACACTGTTGCTCTTCAGTACTTTGGAGAGGTCCCTAACAGCAGACTTTCCCATCACAATACGTCTTTCAAGTTATGTCTACTGGTGCCAAGAGTGTTGATTGTGGAACCAAGCAAACTAAAGCTGTGAATAATCTCAGTCTCCTCACCATCCATCCTGATGCTGCCAATCAGTCCAGTGGTGAGAAT
>NW_006399838.1:510470-516749 GCF_000299155.1 Elephantulus edwardii | reverse complement strand
TAGAATCTAGGTTTTTTTGGTTTGGGTTTGGTTTTTCTGTTTGTTTTTAAAATACAGGTTTACTTACAAAGTTCATAAAGTTCATATCAATTGTTTTTCACACCAGATCTTTCCCCTTTCATTTACCCATCCCTCACTCCACCCATCAAATTGTGTGACCCTATGACTAAGCCCCCACATCCCCTTTTGGAGCCTCATACTTGTTCAACAATAATGGTCTTATTCAGTATTTGTCTTTATAAAACTGAGTTAGTTCACTTAGCATAATGCTCTCTAGTCCTTTCCAAGTTAGGTAGTAATTTACAAAATCATTGATCCTGCATGCCGCATAGTATTCCATTGTGTGAATGTACCATAATTTCTCAATCCATTCCATTGTGGTTGGGCATTTGGGTTGTTTCTATGCTCTTGCTATGGTGAATAATGTTGTTATATGCATTGGTGTAAAAGTCTCGGATGCTTCTCAGGGTATATTCTAAGCAGTAGAATATCTGGATCGTATGGAATTTCTATGTTCATCTTTTTTTTTCTTTTTTTAAAAAATTTTTCTTTTTTATTTCATTATTTTTTGTGTGTACCATCAAATCAGATCTGACTGGTACAGGAAGAGATTGTTCCTCCTTCTCTAGCAGAGAATCTGGTGGATTTGAACTGTGCACCTCTGAGCTTATAGTTGCAGCTTCTTGCCAGTAGGCCATCAGAGCTTGCCTATGTTCATCTTTTTAAGAAAACACCAAACTGCCTTCCAGAATGGTTGTACCATTTTATAATCCCACTAACAATTTATAAGAGTTCGATGTGGGAGGGTAGAGTAGGATTTTAATCATACTGTTGCACAATTTGATTGGTGGGTGGGGTAAATGGAAATTAGAAGGATAGTTTGTGCAAAAAAATGTATTCAAACTTTTTAAATCAATTACTGTAAATTTTTTTAAAAGAGTTCCTATCTTGCCACTTCCTCTCCAATATTTATTATTTGCCCCTGCTGCTGGAGTGAGATGGTATCTCTGTGGTTTTGATTTGCATCTCTCTTACTGCCAGTGATTTGGAGCATTTCTTCACGTTTCTGTTGGCCTTCCACATGTGAAATGTCGATGTGGCCATTCGCTCTGTGAAAAGTCTTCCCATGTGCCCTGCCCTTTTTGTATTTGGATTTTCCATCTTCCATATCTTTAGCCAGCCTGTGACACAGAATTTAAGGTAATGTGTAAATTAAATAATCTGTTTGTCAATTCGACTCTGACAATTTTAGTCATTTTTTTAAGACTGCCAAGATGGCATTCAGACACGTCATTGAAGAATTTAACTCCCAATGGAATCATTAAATAATATAATACACATCTAAAACAGAAATATTCCCTTTTCCCTCTTTGTTTTGTAGTGTGGTAGCTTGATTGTGAGGATCTATCAGCATGTTCGATTCTAGGCATTCATGACAGGCAGGCTTCCTGGCACAATCTCTGTATTTTATGGGTGTGTGGATATATTAGACTTCTCAAGGGGTTCTTCACCTGCAGAGATGGTCCACTAGCAACTCTGCATTCTCACAAGTCTAGTTTCTGTTTTCTGCTTAATACCTCGCCAGTGTGGTCATCTATGAAAGACCTTGAAATCAAGGAGATGCTTTATTTCTTTTGATTAAGTGTGGCAGTTGAGATACTCTGTGTCTCTCTTTTTGTCTATATTTTACTTTCATGAAATTGTAGAGGTAAAAGTTCCAATCTCCTCCATATATGCACCAGGAAGCCAAGGTCCAGAGAGGTAATATAACTTAGGTTAAGGCCATGCAATTGGCCCATGAGATATCACAACTTCGACTTCGGCCCAAGTCTATTGGTATCAGCAGCAAGGTGCCTTCTGCTTCTTCATACTTTTTCAAATGAAAAGAACAAAGATTTAGGAATTTTCACAAATAATACTTAGTATACTTTTTAATATGTTGTTGTTATTCTTATTGCTGCTGTTGCTTACTGCCGTCGAGTTGGACACAACTCATAGTGACTCTGTGAATAAAAGACCTAATGCCTTTCTATAATTATTGTAGTTTTTCCACGTTCATAGAGTTTCCATAGGCATGTGGTTTAGGAAGTGGATGCTACTCCTGCTTTCAAACCTGTTTGACAACTGGGAGCTCCACCAAACACTGTCCACAATGGGGACCCATTATGGCAATTGACATCCCAGTGGCACAAGGTTTAATGTCATAGCAAAATCAGATTACCTCAGTACAGCACATTGACAAAGAGTGATGTACAAATACTAGTCTCAATTAGCAGTGGTTACGTGTCATCAAGTCGATTTGACTCACAGCAACCCTATGAACAAAAGACCTGAACTCTGTCTATAATTAACATCATTTTTGTATGTTTATAGAGTTTCCAGAGGTATCTCGTTTAGG
Source organism: Elephantulus edwardii (assembly GCF_000299155.1). Lineage (NCBI taxonomy): Eukaryota > Metazoa > Chordata > Mammalia > Macroscelidea > Macroscelididae > Elephantulus > Elephantulus edwardii. The sequence continues at coordinate 514,351 of NW_006399838.1, read as the reverse complement.
AAGTGGATGCTTCCAAACCTGAATCTGTCTGGAAACTCCTCCACACACTGTCTATGATAGTCAACCATTATGTCATTTGCCACAGCTATGGCAAATTGATTGGCAGCTCCAAGTTAGTCAGTATGCCAAATAGACAAGCCACTGCTGTATCGCATAAACAATGTTCATTCTCATATTAATAAATTTAATGTAATAAATAAATAATAATTAATATATTTAATTAATAGCTTTCAATATTGATTGCATTATAATTAATATATTTAATTAATAGCTTTCAATATTGATTGCATTACCAATAACCCAAGCCAAATACAGAACAAACACAAACCTAGACTTTCCTTACTTGATCCCCCTTAAGACATGAGAAACCAGACTTCTAGAGTGGAGGTATTGCACACCTGCTGCAGGCCAGCTGCAGACTTCACCCATCACTACAGAATTTTTTTTAACATAAGCAACACAATAATATATCTTTGAATACATATTATCAATAAAGTCTTACCTCAAGCCTCTCCCAAAATAGTCACAAGTCATTAACTTTTCTTCACTTCTAATAACATTGTTTCCATAAAAATTTTCATTTTTAACACTTTATTTTGAAGTGATTTTAAATTGGTAAAAAAGTTGCGAATAATAACAAGAGCTCTCTTCTTGCAGATGCCTCTAATATTAACATATTCCATAGCCAGTGTATAATTAGCAGAACCAAATCTTGAACATTGATATAATACTATTAATTCATCTGTAAACCTTATTTGGACAATGAACAAGGATGGCAGAAGAACTAATGCCTTTGAATTATAGTGCTGGGGAAGGGTACTGAATATATGCCATAGACTGTCAAAGGAACAAACAAATCTCTGTGGATGTAGTTCATGTGGAGTTTGCTGCTACTAAGCCAAAGCTGGCACTCCTCTGGTAGTTCAAACCTACCAGTGACTCCACAGGAGAAAGATGGGCGGACTCTTCCTGTGTGATTTTCAGCCTCTGAAAATCCACTTAAAGTTCGTATGAGTCAGTTCCAACTCAATGGCAGTTGAGGTTTTTGTTGAGGCTTGGAATGAATCATTTACCTAGGCATTCTTGATTCCTTTTGTCCAAGAACACTACTGAGTAACCAACCCAATTCTGGATACTAGACATAGTCATTGTTGCTATGATGGGAGGACGTCAGCACTGCTTGTAGTCCCCTTCACTTGACAAAAGTTAGGAAGTGTGTCTATGACCATACACACTGCCTGCCCCAGGACACCTGTACCCTGCTCTAATTACTATCTGGGGTAATTTGTCTGTGGTTCTGGGTGCTTGTCTGTGGGTTTCTTCTTCTTTTCAATTTTTTACTGTGCTTTAGGTGAACATTTATAGAGTAAATGAGTCTCCGTATGATCAGTTGCGGTCCTCTGATGGTGTGTCCGCGCTCCCCATTTCCACACTGGGGTCCCTCTGGATCTTCTATTCCTGCCTTCTCAGCTTTTGGAAGGTCAGATGTCCATCTGATCACATAGAGTGGAGTGTTCTGAGGAATACATTCCTGTGACTGCTGATTTATGGACCTGCCCCTTGTTTGGCTAAAGGTGGTCTCTGGGAATGACGTCAGTTACATGTTCCTTGTGTTCCAAAGTCCCAGCAGATGGAGGACAGAGACAAGTTAGCAAGCAGGAGTGAGAGGAGAGAACAGGCCCATGGGCAGGACATGTTGGGCCCCACATCCTGCTTCCCTCTCACCTCAGACCCCAGTGTCTCAGCCCCCATATGTTTTATTTGTCACCTCATTTAATCCCCTAGAATGTTCAAACATTCTTCTAGGTCATATAGCCTTGGTGTGTCCACTTGCCGTACAGCGGTAACTTGTGGTTGCTGTGAAGCTGAACACTGTGACACTGATGTTACCCATGGTGGACAGTGTTTGGGGAAGCTCCTTGATTAAAACAAGCTTGGAAGCAGGAGTGGCATCCAATTACATAATAGCTTGCTTTCAGAAACCTTATGAACCTGGAGAAAGGATGAAAGTAACACAAGTGTTGAGGACTTTTGTTCAAAGGGTAGTAGCTATGAGTTGCCTATGACTCGACGGCACTTAACAAAAACAACAAGCAATTTTAAAATCTTTGTATAATTATAGGAGTGGCATCCACTTCCTAAATAGCATGTCTCCAGAAACTCTATGAACTTTGATAAATGTCAATAGTTATAGAAAGGCTTCAGGCCTTTTGTTCCTAGAGTCTCTCTGAGTCATGCTTGACTTGAAGGCAATCAACAACAACATAATTGACATGTCTTGCTTGAGTAGGCCTTTTCTAAAATAAGCCCTATCGTACCTTAATTTTAATATTATATAAATGTAAAAATAAAAGGAGAATAGAGACAATTTATACCAAAAAAGAGAGAAAATTCTAAATGAAATATGGGAAGACATATCTTGTTCAGAAATAGGTGAATAATTTAGATGTTGCTGTTGTTAGGTGCCATCGAGTCAAACAGGACTTAAAGCAACCAAATGAATAAAGGATCTGTACCCTGCCCTACCCTCTTCCATCCTCATAATCTCTAATATACTTACGCCTGTTGTTGCAGTCACTGCATTAATCCATCATGTCAAGCATCTTCCTCTGCTTCGCTCATCCTTTACCATTCTAAGCATGATGTCCTTTTTCAAAGATCAGTCCCTCTTAACAATATGCCCAATATATTTGACAAGAAAATTCACCACTTTGCTTCCAAGGAGCACCAAGATTGCACTTTTTCAAAGATAGATTTGCTTGTTCTTTTGACAGTCCATGGGATAGTCAGACTCTTCTTTAATACCACAATCCAAAGACATTGATTCTTCTTTCACCATTAGTCATTGTCCAACTTTCAGATACATAACAATTGAAAAGCTAATTACTTGAATCAGATGCATTTTGTCTTAAACTGACATCATTGCCCTTTAACACTTCTTAGTGAGGTCCTTGACAGCATATTTGACCAATGACGTATGGCTTGGTTTCTTGATTGCTGGTACCAACAGTGTTGATTGTGGATGAAATAATTTACAACTTCAGTCTTCTCTCCATGTATTATAATGTTGCCTATTGACTCAGTGGTAAGGGCTTAAGTCTTCTTGATGTTAAGATGTAATCCATCCTGAAGAGTGAATATGAATGGTTTAACTGTGTGCATATAGTTAGATGACCTGAATGAAAAGTAATGACCGAAAATAAAATGAAGTATTATGATTATAGGTTAATAGACTAAAATTTAAATTCTTTTTTGTGGTGGAGCAACTTATGTTAAGTAGAAGAACACTGTTTTTTGAGAAGATGTTCTGGTGGCCCAATGATTAAAGGTTTTTGCTGTTAACCCGAAGACAACTCAACTCCATCAGCTGTTTGTCAGGAGAGAGATGTGCAATCTCCTCTAGTTTCACTTACAGCATCTGAAAACTCTCTAAAGGGTCAGCTGTGGCTCAATTCTGACTCAGTGCCACATAACAACAGCAACAACAACAGGGGTTTCTGAGTGGAGAACCTCTGCATAAGGAAAGTCATTGATGTTTCAGATAATTATCTACAAAACTTAATTTAACTTTTCTGTGCTAATAATCCAGAGACAGAGGAAGAATAACAAAAGCAAAGCAAAACCCACAATCTATACTTGTTATAATGTCTTTTTTTGTTTGTTTGTTTTATTATAATTTTTTATTTTTTTTTTACAGAGGTTTGGACTTCCATTCATTCATTGCCGCAATTTTCTCCTTTCCCACCCCTCCCCACCAGCTCGCTTCCCCCTCCGAAGAGAGAAAAAAAATTCCTTCATTAGTATACAATTCCCACGTCCCTTCCCCCACCCCACCCCCCACCCCAGTACACTTCTCTATGCAACCTTAATTCTGGATTCCT
>NW_006399838.1:507032-509500 GCF_000299155.1 Elephantulus edwardii | reverse complement strand
CCAAAAAACCAAACAACAAAGATCAAAACAAACAAAAATCACCCTGTAAATCTGGCTCTCAAAAACAACGGTGAAATTTGGAAAAGATGTTTTGTTTTGCTTGTTTGCTTTATACCTGGGAGGATTATTGAAGACAAGGGTAAAATTAACATTCAATGTGCCCAGAAAGTATACACTATTTTCAAGTCTGGTAAGCAGGATGTCTTCATTTCTGCTACTTTTCCTTTGAGGTTCAACTAAAGCCTCACCTCCTTGGCCACATGCACTCCGACACGTGTGTGTGCGTGCACACACACACGCACACACACACACACACATCTTAACTTTTATTACCTTTAAAATCTTTGTCTTCTATGAGTGACGGAGAGGGAGGGGTTTATGCAGTATTGATGCATATTCTATGTTTTAAAAAGTGAACTGGGAGGGCAGAGGAAGGAAAATGTACAACAATGAATGAATGAATGGATGAAAACCCAACTTTTCAGTAAACTTTTGTTAAAATCACATTAAAAAAAAAGATTTGGAGAGAGAAAAGAGAAACATTTCAATTGGATTTCAGTCAGTTTTTGGAGCCTTGCTTTTCACCAATAACTTCAATACTTCTTAGACATCTTCCTTTCGTACCATTGGTTCTAACTCCTGAAATGGCTAAGTGTTGATCAAGTCTTTTGTTACTCTCCCACTATCATTTAGTTGAGTTTGACTGATACTTAATTCCACCACAGGTAAACAAAACAAAACAAAAACCTTCACCTTCTGTGTCTTCTCTTTTACCGTTATCAATGTGTAGATCTTTAATCTACTGCAGTCTTTTTATTATGCTTGTACAGCATTTTCTACATTTATACTTCTCCGTTCCTGGCTTAGTGCAATTCAGAAGTTGACAGTTCAAATCCACCAGTTTTTCTATGAACAGTCTTCTCCTTAAACTTTATAGCTCAGAAACCAGACGGAAGACCACCCTGTATGTCGGTACAAAATCTAAAGCATTGGATTTGGTTTTAGGAATTGTAGTCAGATTAGGTTGCTTAATAAATAGGAAGAAGAAAATTGTTAGAGTTCTAAGTCAAAACTGTCATCTGAATACTTGACCTTGAAAAAGTAATTTAAATAGTTTGGACCTTAAGACAAATTTTAATACTTCTTTATTGTTGCTGTGTAGCATTGAGTCAGAACTGACCTTAGTTGACTCTCTGGTGGGTTTTCAGAGGCAGTTAATTGCAAAGGGGAGAGATTGCCCATTCTTCCCAACTTATACCATGGTATTATTGTGAAGTTTAATTAGGTAATATTATTAAAAAAGTATACTTTATGTATTAAGGCTCTGATGGCTTAGAGTTAAGTAGTTGCATTGTCAAGCCAAAGGCATGTGGTTTGAATATACCAGCTTCTCTGTGGTATAAAGAGGGACGGTCTCCTCCCGTGAGACTGCCAACATCTGAAAAACCTGGAGGATCAGCTATAAGTCATTAACAACTAGACAGTATTTAACAAAACATACTGTAGGAAAAAAATGCAGACTTTTCCTGGTGTGGTTGTTAGGTGTCTTCAATGGCTATGACTCATAGCGACCCGATGGACAGTCAACTGCAACCTTCCACTGACCTGTACCCTCCTCATGCGCACGGTGTTAGTCACTGTGTCAATCCGTTTCCTGAAAGGTATTCCTTCTTTTGTTGACCCTCAACCTTTCTCAGCTTACTGTCTCTTTCCAGTGGCTGATTCACATTGAGTATATGCCCAAAGAGAGTTGGTGTTTCACCATCCTTGCTTCTAAAGACCAAGTTGGTTGCATTCCTTCAAGATATATTTGTTTGTTCTTTTGGAAATCTGTGACATATTCAATACTTATCACTAACACTGTATTGCAAAGGCACCTATTTAATTTTTCCCCCCTTGTCTAACTTTGTGAGGATACCCACAAAAGCATAAACACATCGTGGCCCAAGACGGGCTTTGAACTTATGTCAATTTCTACTCTCTATGTTGTTGTTGTTGTTGTTGTTGTTGTTTTTAGGGGTCTTCACATCAGCTACAACTCACAACAGCCCTAGGAACAATGGATTTCGATTACGCCCTGTCCTGTGCCGACCTCATCATCTCTAATACACGGAATCCATTGTTATAGTCACTGTGTCAATTCATTTCTTGAGGGTCTTCATTCTTTTGCTGCTCCATTTTCCAAGTGCTATGTCCTTTTCCAAGGACAAACCCCTGTTAACATCATGCAGAAAATATGTGAAATGAAACTTCTCCGTCCTTGCCTCTAAGGAGCACCCTGGTTGCACTTTCTCTAAGATTTGCTTGTTGTTTCCTTTGGCAGGCAGTGGGGTAGTACTTTTCCCCAAGACCACAACTCAAAGGCTTTTATCCTCTTTCTGTTATCCTTAGTCTTTGTTTAACTTTTACTTGTATAGCAAGTAATTGAAAGAAAAGACCATGGCTTGAATCAGATGTACCTCAGTTTT
>NW_006399838.1:482146-505727 GCF_000299155.1 Elephantulus edwardii | reverse complement strand
GGACAGCACAGGAGAGGAGGACCCTCTATGAGATGAATTGATTAAATCACTAGGATAATAGGGATAGGTTTGTCAGAGATAATAAGATTGGCACGGTATAGAGCAGTATTTAGGGCTGTTGTTCATAGGGTTTCTGTGAGTCACAGGCGATTCGATGGCACATAACAGCAACCACAACATACAAGTATGTAAGTGGTGTAATAGAATAATAAATTGCCGTAACCCTTATCCATTAGTAATTATTATCACTTGGTAACATGGTGTTAGATTCAATTTACAACTAATTACCAACCTGAAGATTGATGGTTAAATTCCACCAGCAGCAGAGAAGAGTGGCGATCTGTTTCAGTAGAGGGTTCAGCCACAAAAGCTGCAGGGAGCAGCCCTATTCAGTTGCACGCAGAGTCAGTTAGAACTGACTTCGTTTCCTTTTAACATTCTAATAATTCTCATTGTCATCATAACTGTTATGTGGCCTAAGTTCTATGAGCTCCTTTTAAAGTGCCAACAATAGGTCTTTTTTTCTCATTTGCAGCTTTAACTGGAAGTTGCTCTTTAACTTTCTTGTTTACTGTCCTCTCTTTCTAAGAGACTGACCACCAAAGAATTTATATATAAGAATTTGCAAAACCATTTTCCAAGTTATTTAATCTCAACATTACATAAAATGCATGATATCTCTTCTCTGACACAGTTGCAGCACCACCTAGAGAATTAATCTAGGCATATCTAATGGATTTTTTAAGGAAAAAGAATATTACATAAATAAGGGAGGTCGTAATGTTAATGGCTAGAAAGTTTGAATTGACTATAAACCTATTAAAATAATTAAGAAATCCATGTCTTTTTTTATTTAATAAAAATAACAAAGTACCTTACTGATATATACAAGCCCAACATGAAATACAGGGACCATTCAGGATACTTTATATAATCTTTAACTCATAAAGTCAATTCCAGTTCATATTGATGTAGCACAAGCACTGCAATCCTAAAGCCACGCAGTTCGATTCTCCAGTCACTTCACGGGAGAAGAATGGACAATCTCTTCCCATACCGTTAACTGCCTCTGAAAACCTGCTGAAGCCTCAGCTATTTCTTCTTGTATAATATTGGCCATCCATATATTTCTCCTTTGTGAAAAATTTTTCCATATATTTTGCTCATTTTGTAATTGGGTTATCAGTCTTTTGATATGAGACCTGTGTCTGAAATGGTATTTCCAATTTTTTTTTCCCTACTCAGGAGGTTTTCTTTTCACTCTGTTGGAAAATGCTTTGATTGAATGCACACAAATATTTAATCTTTAGGATATCTCACTCATAACTTTTATCCTCTCCATAATGTGCATTTCTGATTATATGTGGCAATTTTGTTATACTATAGACTAGGCTTTCTAACTGTGTTTCCAGTTTGTCTCTGATGAACTTTGTTTCTGAGATTTACTCCCAGGTCTCTTGTCTACCTTGAGTTGATTAGTGTGTACGTGGTGAGATCCTGTTTCAGCTCTCTGCAGCTAGCAGTCCAGTTTTGCCAGCACTATTTGTTGAAGGGGTTCCTTGTAGAGTTTGTTGACCATGTTGGAAAGAAAGTGGAGAGATATACACTGTTAATAGGATTGCAAAATGGTACAAAATTTCTAGAAGGCAGTTTTGTGTTTCCTCAAAAAGTTGAACATATATTCTATGGTGTTTTTTAGTTATTGTTCTGTGTAGTTGAGTTTCCTGTACTCATAGTGACCCTATGTACAACAGCCTGAAACCTGTTTTATTTTGTGCCAACCTTACTGTCTCTGACACACCTATCTTCATTATCCCAGTCACTGAAGTCATCCATCTCATCAAGGGTCTTCCTCTCTTGAGCTGTCCCTCTACCATTCCAAGCATGATGTCCCTCTCTAAGGACTGGTCTGTCCTTTCAACATGCTCAAAATATGTCAGACAAAACCTCTGAATCCTTGCCTCCAAGTAGCAGCCTGTTTTCACCATCTCTAGGTTGAACCTGTTTGTTCTCTATGTAGTCCATAGTATACTCAATACCCTTCTCCAGCATCACACCTCAAAAACATCAATTCTCTATCAACCCCTCGTCATTGTCCACCTTTCTGAGGCATTGCAAGTAATTGTGAAGACTATAGCCTGGATCAGACGCACCTCAGTCTCCAGACTGATGCTGTTGCTCTTCAGTACTCTGGAGAGGTCCCTGACAGCAAACTTTCCCAATGTAATTCATCTCCTGATTTCCTGACTGCCCGTACCAAGAATATTGATTGTGGAGCCATGCAAGGTAAAGCTGTTAACAATCTCAATCTCTTCACCATCTATCATGATGTTGCCAATTGGCCCAGAGGTGAGAATCTTTGTTTTCTTGATGTTGAGCTTCAATCCATATTGAAGGCTGCAGTCCTTGATCTTCTGCAGCAATTATTTCAGGTCCTCCTCAGTTTCAGTAAGCAGGGTCCTGTCATCTGCATAACACAGGTTGTTGATGAGTCTTCCTCCAATCCTGATGCCACATTATTCTATATATAAATTCTATATGTCCTAGTTATTCCACTGCTTGGAATATATCCCGAGAAAATTAGAAGTGAGGCAGAAATGGAGATTTGTACACCAATGTTCATAGCATGTTATTCACCATCACAAGAACATGGAAACAACCTATATGTGGAAACACAATTGAATGGATTGAGAAATTATGGTACATTCACACACTGGAATACTACACAGCATGAAGAAACAATGATCTTGAAAATCACTACTAACTTGGAAGGGACCAGAGAGCATTATATTAATTTAATTGACTCAGTCCCATGAGGGCAAATGCAGATACTGTATAAGACAGAAATAGAAATAGAAAGATAACTGTTAAAACACATATGAGAGGCAGGGTGAAAAGTACAACAATGAATGAATAGAAATCCAAAATCTCTGTAAATGTTCATTAAAATTAATAAAATAAAATTTAAAAAAATAAACACATATGAGGATCTGGGCCGGGGGGTGGGGCAGGAGCAGAGGGGCGAGGATGGGCAAGGGGGTGATCATAGAGCTTCACAATGTGATGGGTACAGGGTGGGGTAGAAAGAGGAGAGATCCGGTGTGTAAAATGACATATACAAGCTTTGTAAGTAAGCCGTTATAAAATAAAAATATTATTTCAAAATAAAAATAGTCTATTTCAAGCACTGCTTGTTATTTTGAAAAACAGATAAATTTGATAGTTTGTTTTAATTTTTATTTAAAATAATGAAGTTAAAATCTATCTTTCCTACTGAGAAAATCTATGCAAAGCAAATAAAATTTACTCATTTATTCACATTTTCATATCTTTCAAAATAAGTCCTTATCTATATGTTGCTTACTGGTGTGGTGCATCTATAAAGTTTAATATATTCATTTTTATGAGGTTCTCAAATCAATTGTATTAATCCAAATATTGTTTTAGCTACCATTTGCATTTTTAATGCAATTTAAATTTAATTTAATAATATGACTTATACAATTGTACTTTGGGTCATAGTAAAGCAATTGCAAGGAATATACAACCTTATACATGTGGACAAAAATTACAATTGTTGACTTATTCATTTCACTAAATTATTTTTTTAAATTGTGTAATATGATATTTGCCACCTACTTGTCTCTAGAAGGAATGTCAAGAGATAATTTAAAAATTGTGTTATTGAAATTTTAATTTATAATGTGCTACATATATCCTCAATGAAAATGAATTTAGAAAGGTGGAATTCCTTCAAGTGATGATATGTACACCTCACTGCACACGTTCTCAGGATTTCTATTTAGTCAAGATAAATTATATTTCTAGAAACATTTTTAAAAAGGTACCAAAATTGTTCTGTTGAAAATTTTCCCATGATAATAAATATATGAATGGCACAGCTGAATAAATTGTTGTGATAATTTGGCCTGTTAATGTCAAACCACTTAAAGTTTTTCACTTTGGTATTATTATAGCCAGGATTATTTCTAGACTGAGTGATCTTTAAAAGGATCCCTGGTGTTGCAGTGATTAAGGGCACTGCTACTAATTGAAAGGTCAAGGGTTTGAACTCACCACCTGCCCTAAAGAGTAAAGATGTGGCATTCTGCTGCTGTAAATGTAACATAACAGACTTTAAAACAGTCTGGGGCAGTTTTACATATCTTACAAAGTTACAGTGAGTCAGATATGACCAATGGCAATGTTTGGGAGGTTTCATTTTTCCATTTTTAAAAGCACTTTTCCTAGAAGAATCGCTTTCTACCCTTCCAAAAAACAATGAACAAAAAAACATTTTTTATATAAAGTTAGAGGGTATTTGGTCTCCCTAGATTCAGTTCTAACAGCTCTTGGCAAAGCTTCCAAAAAATTCTTATATTTTTACCTCTGCTAAATTTTATTAGCAAAAGGAAGAGAGGTGAAAGAGAGAAAGAACCTCAATGAGATGCTGACACAGTGACGGCAACAGTGGGCTTATTTATGTCGGGGAGGATGAAGCTGGCGTGGAATAGGAAAGGGTCCAGATCTGTTACTTAGAAGGTCACTGGGGTTATACTAGACTCAGTGGTACTTAATAGCAACAACAGATTTCATTAGAGTAAGTCAACCTTTTTGCTTATGTAGAAACAATTACTAGGAAATCTTTCTGTGTTTTAGATCTCGAGTGTGTGGAAGAGAGGAAGCAGCAAGAAAAGGTGAGTTATTCTTTGTCCTTCTAGATCATTTTCTCTCAACTTTTAGATTCTGCCAATTTGACACAGTAAATTGCTCTCATATTCTTCCCCCTTCATTTACTCCCTAATCATCTTTGACCTGGATAGTTGAGAAACTCTTACAAAAGCATAAAACATAATAAAATGACTTTCTTCATTGTTTTCCTTCTCCCGGTAACTGAGCACACCTCCAGGAATTGTGAGCCTGAGGCAGTGTCTGAGATGGGTGGGGAAACGGAGTGGTAGGTGGACCCCAGTGCTCTCTCATAACAGCTGGGCAAGTTTATGTCATCATTCTCTGAAGTGGGAAAGAATAAAAGCCAAAAGATAGCAGATGGCCATTTGTTTAGTAACTTGCCCTAAGAAATGGTTCCTTGAATATATTAAAAAATTAAACATAATGATTTTCCAAATATTCATGAAAAGAACAAGGCATAACACTCAAATTAGCAAAGTAATACAGAATCCTTTAAAGCATCCAAACCAAACAAAAGCTAACCATTCTGTTGCTGCTTCTGGTATGTTCTAACCTACTTGAACACATTTTCATATTAATAACCCATAGCTCAGTCCCAGACCTCCATACCCATCTGCCAACTTGACTTCTATGCTTGGTTATTTTATAAGTGTTTCTCAGGCAAACATGAACTGCTGAAATGACCTTCCAAATAGCCACATTTTAATACACTGTGTGCCAGGTGAATTGATTCTAACTTGCAGCCCCCTCTAATGACAGCGTAGAAGTGCTCCATAGGGTTTTCTTGATTCTAATCTTTATAGAAGCAAATAACCAGTATTTATCCTGTGGAAATACTGGTGAATTTGAATCAAAGACTTTCAGTAAGAACTTAACATTGCACCTCAGAGTCCCAAAGCACATTTTAGTATAAGGTCCATCTATCATACCTGAACCATCTTTGACAATTTTGTCTTCCATATACATCTAACTCCTGTTTATTCCACTTTCTCACAATGTCCAGACGCACATCACATTTTGATATCTGTACAGTTGTAGTTCGAAGCTTGAACTGAGCATTACTGCCTTGTTTCTACTGTTATTCTTTTATTCCATACTCCACAGAGAAGGAGAAGGCAATTTTTAATAAATTTAACTTGGGCTATATACTTTACCTGCAGTGATCTCTGAGAAAGGAATAAAAGTTCTTAAGACAGTTTCCTAGCGTCACCAGACTTCTCTCTGCCTCTGCAGTTCCATTCTGTACTGAGGATGTCAACCCCACAATATGTTCTACACTTATCCTAATAATTATTTCCTACTGATAATCTGAAATTGAAATGTAACTACATGCCTTGTTATTGTATCTAGAAAAACCTATTTTGCCATTCCCTTCTTTGCTGATATGTCAGTCATGGGAGCCTTTTTAAATTTTCTTTCTTAACAGCACCTGGTCCAGATGCAATGCCTATTATTCCTATTAACAAGAAAGCTCTTTATCCAGTTTATCTGACAAACTACAATTACTCTTTCTAAATTTATTTCAAATACGTTTCTAAGAAAGTCAACTAGAAAGATAAATACTTTGAATTTGTATCATTAAACTAGCATTTAATTTTCTTAGCATTTTCCTTTTTTTCTTCCTGCTTTTTGACATAATTTATATGTTTACTTCTACCCTAACACGAACTCTGTCCTCTTTTATGGTTTTAATCTACCAGCAGCTCCGTAGGTGAAAGATGGGCAATTTTCTCTCATTTTCAGCCTTAGAAAGCTAATGGAGAGTTTTTCATCTGGTTCCAACTCTATGGTAATGAATGAATAGGTTAATGTGGGCACATAGGCTATAGAACTAATCTCCTACTCCTACGATCTCCTACTCTAATGCCAATCAACATCCAGCAAAAACTCATGTGAGCAGTAAGGTCTCAGCTCACATTTATTGAAGATACAGGGGAAGCAATAAAAAGAGCAGAGGGAAGGAGAAACTGATGGAAGGAAGTTGACCTGATTAATTATATGCATTAAATTGGCTAAGCTATGGTGTACATTGTTTAATTAAAACAAACAAAAAAAATAAAAATCATTCTTCTACTTGCTGTTATTAGGGAATTTGTTACTATTAGTGACCATAAAATCAATTTGAATTCAAGTTGGCCTCACCTGTTACAGAGCAGAACTGGCTTGTCTAGAGAGATTAGCCCTTACTTAACTTCAGACTGTTGCCCCATGTGAGAACATGGGTCCAATATTTTGATATCAACAGAATTTTAATAGAGACCTAAAGTTGAAATGTTTGTGTAAAATGCTGTTGCTGCTTTGGGCCCTTGAGTTGATTCTAAGTCAATCCTACATGACAGAGTAGAACTACCCTTTGGCATTTTCTAGCTCTCCTCTTTATGGTGAGAATATTTGTTTTCTTGATGTTGAGCTTCAATCCATACTGAAGGCTACAATTCTTGACCTTCTTCAGCAAGAGCTTCAGGTCCTCCTCAGTTTCAGCAAGCAGGGTTGTGTCATCTCCATAATGCAAATTGTTGATAAGTCTACCTCCAATCCTGAAGCCACATTTCTCCTCATAGAGCACAGCCTCCTGGATAATCTGTTCTGCATATAGACTGAAAAGGTATGGAGAGAGAATACATCCTGATAAACACCCTTCCCAATTTTGAAGTATGCATTGTTCCCTTGCTCTGTTCAGATAACTGCCCCAAGGATAGGTTTTGCATTAGCACGATCAAGTGTTCTAGGATTCCCATTATTTTTGGAGTTAGCCACAGTTTGTTGTGATCTACACAGTCAAACACCTTTGCATAATCAAGGAAACATACATAGACATTCCTTTGGTACTCTCTGCTTTCAACCAAGATCCATCTAAGATTAGCTACAATATTCCTAGTACTGCAAGTCTCATCAGTGGGCCAATTTGGCAGCATCATTATAGATGATGAAGATATTGAGATTGTTCACAGCTTTAAGTTTGTTTAGCTCTACAATCAACACTCTTGGCACCAGCAGCCAGGAAAGTAAAAGACCAATTGCGTTGGGAAAGTCCGCTGTTAAGAGACCTCTCCAAAGTATTGAAGAACTACAACGTCAGTCTGCATACTAAGGTATACCTGATATAGGTCATGGTCTTTGCAATTACTTGCTATACATCAGACTAGGGATGATAGAAGGAGAATTGATGGACTGCTAAAAGAATGAACAAGTTCTTCATGGAGAGGGTTAAACCAGGCTGCTCTTTGGAGGCAAGGATTCTGAAGCTCTGTCTGACATACTTTGGGCATGTTGCAAGGAGAGACCATTCCTTGGAGAGGAATGTCATGCTTGGGAGGGTGGAGGTAAGGCGCAGAAGAGGGAGACCCTCTATGAGATGGATGGATTTAGTGACTGAGGTAATAGGGGTAGGTGTGTCGGAGACAGTGAGATTGGCATGGGATAGAGTGGGGTTTAGGGCTATTGTACATAGGGTTGCTCTGACTCGACAACACATAACAACAACAACAAATGTTTGTTGAAGCAATTCACCTGGTGTTTCTCAACAGAGCTCAACCTTTCATTTAACTTATGAGCACTTACCTGTTGTATCACAGGGTTCCTTTTAGCTAACAGTAAAAATAACTTCACAACTGAGTTCAAAAACAATCAAGTTGACCAATGCAAGTAGAACTTAATACCCTTTCTCTTCTGTGCATACATGATAAGAACACAAGTGATATAACATACAAGAAAAAGTATATAGATGTGATAAAGAAGAAAAGTAAACACTGTATCTCTATAGACGGTAAGATGAGATGATAGAATTTGTTTCTCCGTGTATGAAGCATTCTCATCATGATTCTCGTTAGATTAAAAAAGAAAAAAAAAAAAGATTCACCCTTTAGATGATAGGACATTTTTTTGAAAAGTTACCAGTAAAAATGACTTCAGAACTCAGTTCAAAACCAATGAACTAACAAGTTGGACAAAGAAAGCAAAATTTAATTGTAACACTTTTCTTTCTTCTGTACATCAATGATAAGACTGTTATTATAACAGCATAGAACAGCGTTAAGACTGTTAGAAAAATTCTTATGATGGTTCCACTGCAGAACTGTAGTGCTTCCATACCCCCTGAAAAAAGTACTGACATTTATAATCCTTATTTAATTCCTTCAAATAACAGATCCTTAGGGTAGATATATCCCGGTAGTTTTCACTGGGTCCTTTTCCTTTACCTTATATTCCTATATTTTAAGCAAACTGAAAAATTAGTATTTGAAATAACTTGGGTTTCTACAGTTTGTTTATTTTGTTCCTTTGCTTTTTAAAAGGGAAAAAATAGGTTAAATAAATTGTTCACATGATAAATGGTAGATAGCAAAAAGCTTCAAATGGCTACAAGTGGCTTCACTTAGTAAGAGTCTTCAATAGCTTAAGGGACTTTTAGTCAATAAATTTAACAGGCTGTAGGAGAGTCAAACCTTCAGCCCAGTATGTAAATGAGGTTCAGGAAACTGGCATCTTCTCCACCCCAGGACAGAGTTAATAGAGGGGAAACGACAAAATTCGTAAGGAGGATGTGACAGAGCGAGCTGCTTTGGGTTCTCATTTATTTCCTATTTAACTTAAGGGGGAAATAGCTAGTGAATTTTAGTTCTGAGAAAGAAATCAAGCTAAAAAGATTTTTTATATGAAAATAGTATGTTCAAGGCTTTCAATGTAAGATTTCACATTGCAGATAGAGACGTTTAAAGATAATAACACCAGACAAAACAAAACAGAAACAACTCGAACTCATTGCAGCGTCAGCTCCAACTCTTAGCTGACCCCGCACTGGGTTTTCAGAGGCTTTTCTTGCACAAGAGGAGATTGCCCATATCGCTGCATGGAGCTGCTGGTGGATTCAAACTTTCAGAGAGACATGGTCATCCTACACCAATACCTGATGGAGGACATCAGCAGAGCTCCCTAAACAGATCTTTAGGAAAAGAAAATTGAAACGGTACCTGTGGAATTGCTTGTTACAGAAGCTCTGTAGTGTAGACCAGTGATTGTGTTAGGGAGCTCTGGTGTCCTAGTGGGTAAAGAGAGTTGTGCTACAACACAAAGGGGAAAAGCTGAAATTCACCGGCTGCTCCATGGGAGAAAGTTGGGCAGTCTCCTCTCACGTACTTTTCAGCTGGAAGGTCAGCTATGAATCAGTGTGGTGTCAAGGGTCTGATGTTCAAAAGGGCTTTCTCAGCCATTAACTTTGACTTTGAGGCACGGATGGGCAGAATCGTACGAAAAGGGCACATTAGTCTATCGTCAAGGGGATTGGCTAGTTCCACCATTACATTGAGCAGATTCAGCAGCAGAGAACCTGCCACGAGTAAAGAAGCAGCAGGAATACAGTGTGTGCTCTTCAGGGCCAGAAATGCTGTGCCCTACAACCCTGAAGGAGGGAACCGGAGAGCGGAGGTGAGCTAGGGCTGGCCTGGGACTGCTGTGATGGAACCGGAACCAGACCCAGAAGCTTACACCCAAGGTGCTGGAAAAATTGAGGGAGATTCCATAACTGGTACAGCAAAGAGAACTTAGTAACACTGGCCTAAAACCATGAGCCGGAAGGCTGAAGGGCCTGTGAGCACACTTCCAATATTGTCCTGGCTGAAAAATTCTATCTAGTCACCAATTTGAGTAGTATCCTCTTTAAGTTCCTGGTGAACTCCATAGAGTGAGTATGATGCTGTGTGCTCGGTGAACTCCTCAGTGGATGAAAGCAGTAAGATTGGTGTTGGAGTTAGTAGAAGGAGATGTGGGAGCATGGCGGACACGTCTGACCTCCGGGAATTTATTTTGTGTTATGGAGGTTGTTGATGGGGACAGTTCCCCTTTGTAGACTTATTAGAAGTCAAGATACGGCCAACCCGACGTGGCCCTTACTCTTTTCCACTGAGTCAGAACCAATTCATAGCTGACCCTCCAGTAAGTTATCACAGTGTATAAATCACAGGAGAGGAAATTTCCCATCTTTCTCTTCTGGTGCAACTGGTGGATTCAAATCACCTGCCCAGACTGGAAACAAAACTCCTTACCCACTAGGTCCCCAGAGTTCTTCATGAGAATCTTAGGAGTGTCTCAGATGCTTCTGTTAGAGTGTGTATGCAATGGGCTTGATGGTGGAGATTTTAAGGCATATCTTGCCAGTCAAAATGATCAGAATTAAGCAGAGTACATTACCTCAAAGCTTTGGATTGCAGGGTTAAGAATTTAAGAATCACGGAATCACAAAGATCAGATTGCAAACTGTGTATTCATGTTTCTATCTTCCAGGGAAAAGTATTTCCTGAAGCAAGTGGGGTTTTATTTTTCCTGAAATTAGAAAGTGGACACAGACATTTTTTAGTCACAGGCACACATACTACGTTCTCTGCAGTTTTCACTCCTCAGATGCCCACAAAGCAACTCACCTGGGAATCAGAAGTAATGAAGCATTCTTACACCAAGTATCACGGCGAAAGAAAGTCTCATTGATTAGCAGGTATCACCCACAGAAACTACAGGGGACTAAATTTATATCCACATCCTAAACAACATGCCTCTGGAGACTCTACGAACTTTGATGAATGTTGAGAGGTGTAGGGGGCTTCAGGTCTTTTGTTCATAGGGTCACTACGTGTCGTGCTCAGCTCGAAGGCAATCAACAACTGATTCGTCTACTCGCTTCATAAAATGACTTAGATATCCGAAAGCTGAAGTCACATCTTTGTCCTGTGTCATTTTTGCTACAATATCTAAGGTATTAAAGGGAGTTTATTCTTTAAGACTTAAAGGAGCTCTGATGGCCTACAGTGCTGAAGAGTTGCACTGCCAACCTCAGGGCATTTGGTTCTAATGCACCAGCTACTCTGTAGGAGGAAAGTAGCAGTCTCCTTCTGTGTCTCTGAGAAGCCACTGGAAGGTCAGTTATAAGTCCATTCTGACTCAACAAAACACAACAAAAATGTTCTCTAAGACTTAAGTCATTAAAAGAAAACAAAGTCTTTATTGTTTAGCATATCACTTCTGCATGAGTGATAAAAAATTATCATATAAATCTCATCTACCTGAATAAAGTACCAAAATGTAAAACTGAAGTAGAAAATTCCTTTTATAAATTATATAAAGGCATATGGTATAGTTTCTGCTTTTCCCCTGTTAAGCACATTAGTTAATTATCTAGGAATTGAAGTTGGTACTGACAGAAATCCTGGGGAATGCGTTGTCTAAACTCTTTACTTTGAACTATGAAGCAAGTAGCGGCAAGCGCTAGTGGCCTATTAGGTGAGAAGTGGAGCTGCCAACGCCCTTGTCAGGGGTTGGATTCCACCAGCTGCTCCAGAGGATAAAGAAGGGCAGTCTCCTCCCAAATAATTTACAGCCTTTTACAACCGCTGGGCCGTGAGCTATGCCAACTCAAAGGCAAGCAACACTAAGATCCTCCCCTAAGCAGACTGATACTTATTTGGTTTTTTCTTTCTATTTTTAGATAACATATCTAGTTGCTGTTAGTTACTGCAAAGAAAAAGAAATGCTTCATTGCTGTACAAATACTTTTTAGGATTTTGAAGGCCATCACCTTTTGCTCAAAACATATTTTTAGGTTTGATTCCAAAGCAATGTGGATGAGTTTGAACTACCAGCCTTTCAGCGTAGTGTTTCACAGCTGGCATCACCTGCCATATAGTAGGGAAACTTTTTATTCAGGAAGAATGATCATCCTTTGGGCTCTGAGGAAGGAGATCTGCTTGTTCGAGCAATGGTCCATTATAGCTCGACTTTGTAGCAACCCCTGATGACATAATGCTTTCTTTATTTTTCTACCTGGGTCCAATTCTTTAAAATTTATGCATCAGACAGTTACCAGATGCCCCTATTCTCTGCTATTAATTCAGCATCAGAAGATCAATGACTACAGCCTTCAATATGAATTATATCTCAACATAAAACAAAACTTAAAATCCTCACCACTGAAGTAATAGGCAACATCATGGTAGATTATGAGAAGATTGAAACTGTTAATTACTTTATCTTGCTTGGATTGGCAACCAACACCCTTGCTACCAGCAATCTGGAAATGCACTGGGAAACTCTAGTCAGGAACCTCCAAATTATTGCAGAACAAAAATAACATTTTGAAGACGAAGGTGCACCTGATTTAGACCATGCTCTTTCCCATCACTGTTATGTAACTGAGAGCCAGGCACTAAATAAGAATGGCAGACGAAGAATGTATGCTTTTGAGCTGTGGCTTCGGAGTGGAGGACTAAACACCCCATGAACTTCCAGAGAACAAACAGGTATGTCTTGGGAAAAGTGCAGCCGGAGTGCTCCTTGAAAGCAAAGCTTTCTCCTTCTTTCTGTCCCTCCTCCTCTTCCTCTTGTTCAGTTGCTGTGGACCAATGCATCTCCCAGAAGCTAGTATTACCCAGCAGTCACTCCTCCGCTTTGCAGTTGGTTCTCTCCATGTCTCTCCTGCTACAAGTATTTTAGATATAATATCTACTTCCCCTCATATTCTACGCCTGTTCTTGTAAACAGAAACAGGTACCCGACATGGACTTAAGGCCCAAGGAAGCCAGTAACCCTTTGGGCAAGGGCTCTTTCCCTTCCTCCCTACCCACAGATGTCAACCATCCTGCTGTCTCTGCAAAAGAGATTCCCATTACTGTAGCACTGGTGTCTGCCAGGGGTAACTTGGCTGCTGTTCCTGTCCTTCTCCACAACCTGAAGGAGAAAGTGGCATCTGTGTCTCTCCCCATCACTGTTTTTATTCCTTCTACTGAGCTTTCTCTCACATGCTTTGGGAACGTTGCTAGGAGAGGTTATTCCTTGGTGAGGGACGTCATGCTCTTAAAGGTGGAAGATCAGCAAAAGAGAGGAAGACCCTTAACCAGAGAATTGACACAGTGACTGCAGCAGCGGTTTCAAACGTGTCAGATTATATGGCTGACACATGATAAGACAGGGTTCACAGTGTAGTTCATAGGGTTCCTATGGGCATACTCGATGACAGCTAATAGAACAGTCGAGTCAATTTTGACTAATACTGACCCTGAATGAGAGAGGAGAACTGTCTCAGGGAGCTTCCGGGGCTATAAATATTTAAGGGAGCGGATTGTCACCTCTTTCCTCCAGGGATCCACGGATCATTACAGTGGATTTAAACAGAAACTTTTAAATTGCAATGCATCACTTAGCTGATTATTTTAGCTTGCTCTTCCATCTTAATTGTTGTGTTGTTGTTGTTGTAGTGCCATGGAGACTCATAGTGACTCAATGTACAATAGCTCAGAACCCTGCTCTATCCTGTGCCAACCTCACCATCTCCAACACACTTACACTCATAACTCCAGTCACCAAGTCAATCCATTTCATCCAAGATCATCTTCTCTTGTCCTTTCCCTCTACCCTTCGAAGCATGATGTCCCTCTCCAAGGACTGGTCCTTCCTTGCAACATGCCCAAAGTATGTCAGATGAAGCTTCAAAATCCTTGCATCCTAGGAGCAGCTTGATTTCACCCTCTGCAGGACAAACCTGTATTTTCTCTTAGCAGACACCTCAGCTCAGAGGCATCAATTCTTATTCTGTCACCCCTAGTCATTGTCGAGCTTTCTGACACAAAGAAAGTAATTGCAAAGAACCTTGGCCTTTATCAGGCACACCTTAGTCTCTAGACTGACATTGTTGCTCTTTAGTACTCTGGAGAGGACTCTGATGGTAGATTTTACCAGTTTAATTAGTCTTTTGATTTCCTGGCTGTTGGTACCAAGAGTATTGATTTTGGAGTCAAGGTAACTGAAGTTGCTAATAATCTCAATCTTGTCCCCATCTGTCATGATGCTGCCAATTGGCCCAGTAGTGAGAGTCTTTGTTTTCTTGATGTTGAGCTTCATTTAATCCATATTGAAGGCCGCAGTCCTTGAACTTCTGCAGAAAGCGCTTCACATCCTCCTTAGCTTCAGCAAGCAAGATTGTGTCATCGGCATAATACAAGCTGTTAATGAGTTAATGCAACATTCCTCCTTATAGAGCCCATCCTCCTGGATGATCTGTTCTGCATATAGATTGAAAAGGTATGGAGATAGAATGCGTCCCAGGTGCACACCTGTTCTAATTATTTTTTTAAACTAGTCAATGTTTCTTTGCTCTGTTATTACGACTGCCTCCTTGTCCAGGTATAGGTTTTGCATAAGCACAATCAAGTGTTCTGGAACCTGTACTCTTTTAAAAGATAGCCATAGTTTATTGTGTTCCACACAGTTAAATCCCTTTGCATAGTCAATGAAACACAGATAGTATTCTCTGCTTTCAGGCAAAATCCATCCAATGTTAGGTACGGTATCCCTAGTACTACAGCCTCTTCTAAACCCAGGGTGCACTTCTGACAGTTCTCTCCTGACGTGCTTTTCCAGCTGTTTATGGATCATTTTCAGCAAGATCTTGCTCACATATAATATTGTTAAATAATTTCCACGCTCTGTCGGGTCACCTTTTTTGAAAGGGAACAAATAGGGATCTCTTCCAGTCAGTTGGCCAGATTTCTTGGCACAACTTGGTGTGTGCAGGACAGCGTCTGTTTAGAAAGCTAGGGAATTTCTCCGAAAATCTGTTGGAATTCTGTTGGAATCCGCCAGTACCTCTGTAGGTGAAAGATGAGCAATCTCCTTCCATACAATTAACAGCTTCAGAAACGCACAGGAAATGACGTATGAGTCAATTCTAAGTTGAAGGCATTAGGTTTGAGTTTTGAAGTTTAAGTCTTTGTGTATATATTGGTCTAAACTTAGGATTCCCATATGATACAACATCAGTGAGAACAAGTAGGTCACTTCGCCCCTAGACTGTTTCCTGCCGTGACTGAATAAAATGCTAGGAAATAACTTTTTTTTAAGAAATTGATGTCACAAGAACAGACCAAAATCAGCCTGCATTCATTAAATTAGAGAATCAGAAAGTTGTTCACACAAGGATTTGCCCCAGCCCAAATAACCATAGTCACAAATTAAACCTAAGGAGACTAAAAGCTAATATAACCATTTTAAACTAAATAAATACAATGCTCAGGCACCACCAGGGTGAGAAGAACATAAAAACAGGGATATGAAAGGTCTCCGTATACCAGCACCAGACCCTGCAGTGGAACGGACAATAAGACACAGAGCTAATGGAGTTTAAAGGGAGACTCAGCATAGCACTGGCATTAGCGCTCACATTAGGAATCAGCTGTGGAAGCCACGGAAGGTCTTACTAGCAGGCATCATCAGCACAATCTATAAGACCAGAGGAGCTCACTGTCTAATAACCAGGAGTACTTGGCTTACATACAAACACAAAAAGCTTACTTGGGGAACTATCAGGAGCCATGGAGAGTCTACAAGAGCAAGCCAGACTGACACCTAGAACAGGGCTATTAATTCTTTTTCCCTGAGGCTTCAGGCCTGGGATAATGCCAGTAACAGTTTGATTTATTTCTCATTGTCTGGCTGTAGTTCAAATCAACATTTTTAAACTTTTCCAACTTATCTATGGAGGTAATTTCTTTGTCCCACCTGCTTTCTATTTCCATTCAGTATATTCCAGAACAATGACAAAGTTAAGATCTATAAAATTTATAATTATGGAAGGGTTAAACCGGGTGGCTCTTTGGAGGCAAGGATTCTGAGGCTCCATCTAACATACTTTGGTCATGTTGTAAGGAGAGACCGGTCCTTGGAGAAGGACATCATGCTGGGGAGGGTGGAAGGACAGCGCAGGCGGGGAAGGCCCTCATTGAGGTGGGTTGACTCGGTGACTGGGGTTATCGGGATGAGAGTGCCAGAGACGGTGTGATTGGCACAAAACAGAGCAGAGTTTAGGGCTGTTGTGCATAGGGTCGCTATGAGTCGCAAGTGACTTGACAGCACATAACAACAACAACAACAACAACCTGTATTATGCAGATGACACAATCCTTGTTGCTGAAACTGAGGAGGAACTGAAGCACTTGCTGCAGAAGGTCAAGGACTGCAGCCATCAATATGGATTGAAGCTCAACATCAATAAAGCAAAGATTCTCACCACTGGGGACAATTGGCAGCATTATGATGGATGATGAAGAGATTGAGATTGTTAACAGCTTTAGTTTGCGTCGCTCCACGATCAACATTCTTGGTACTAGCAGCCAGGAAATTAAGAGATGAATTGCAATGGGAAAGTTGGCTGTCAGGGACCTCTCAAGAGTACTGAAGAGCAACAATGTCAGGCTGGAGACTAAGGTGTGCCTGATCCAGGCCAAAGTATTAGTAATTGTTTGCTATGCATCAGAAAGATGGACCATGACTAGGGATGATAGAGAATTGGTACCTTTGAACTGTGATGCTGGAGAAGAGTTTTGAATACACCATGGACTGCCAGGGGAACAAACAGATTCATCTTAGAAAGGGGGAGGCCAGCCTGCTACTTGGAGGCAAGGATTCTGAGGCTTTGTCTGACATACTCTGGGCATATTACAAGGAAGGACTGGAATTTGGAGATGGACATTATGCTTGAAAGGGTGGAGGGGCAGAGAAAGAGATGGAGACCATTAATGAGATGGATTGATAAAGTGACTGGGATAGTGGGTGTAGGTGTGTTGGAGACAGTTAAGTTGGCACAGGATAGAGAAGGTTTCAGGGCTGTTTTACATAGGGTCACTATGAGTCACAAGTTACTCAAGGGCACATAACAACAAACAACAAATATTTAAGATAATCCTAGACTGATAGATAATAATCAAAAAGGGCATGCACTAATTATGCATATTAACTATAGATTACAAACTCAAAACTCATTGTCACTGAGTCAGAACTGACTCATAAAACTGACTCTCCAACGAGTTTCAAGAGGGTGTAAATCACGTTGGAGTAGACTATCCATCTTTTTTCTGTGCAGCAACTAGTAGGTTCAAACTGCAACATAACTCATTGCCCACTGGGTCTGCAGAGTTCCAGTGGGCTATGTCATTGTTATGTGCTGTCAAGTCACTTGCAACTCATACCAACACTATGTACAACAGCTCTGTACTCTGCTGTATCCCGTGCCAACCTTATTGTCTCTGACACACCTAGATGTGTCAGTGGACTATAGACACTCTTCAAGCTAGCCCTCATTCATGAATGCCCATGCTTATTCTGAAAAGCATACTTGATGGCTTTGTTGAACAGCTTTACATTTAAACATATTTTTGTTGTTATTCAAATTTGCTTCAGAATAGAATCATAACTAGAGTACATTGAAAGATTCTTTTCTTAGGCAAAAGGTACTACTAACACTATTTGGATATTTAAGTGAAAAAAAACAAGACTAGTAAAAAAGGAATAAGTACTTTTACTCTGTCTCAGGAAAGTGAGAAAAAAAAACAGCTTGGGCAAAAATAACTTATCAAACAACAGTTTATTTAGCAAGAAATAAAGAACCCCCATCTTACTCTGTCTATCAATCTTAAATTAAACTACAAACTTGGTCAATCTCAATCAGAATTTCTTGACCGTGACTATAGCATTAATATCTATGAAACATTTGCCTTAATACTCCTTTCTTCCTCCTTAATGACTTTTTGGTATAGATTTATAGCTACAAATGGCTTGACATTTAGCTAAAATTTGCTATAAATTCACTGTTAAATTTGCAGTCAGTTTTATTTGGACCACTAAGACTGCTCTGGTCCTAGTTTCTCTTATGACATCAGTTGGTTTTCTGGGCAGTTAAACTCAAGCACTTAGCAATCTTTTAAATGTCAAACATAAGAGACAGATAATGACAATAGAAATATCATTTCATACTGCCCCTTATAGGTTCACAGGCCCCCAAACACATAAGATATTCTTGTGGTAGTTAGTTTTTTATAAAGGCTTTTGCCAATAACATAGTTTTTAAAAGGAATGAGAATATTTAATATGTTTATTAGGATGATTGGTTGTTTCATAGCTTGATTTTTTTCTCATAAGGTCTAACTAAATTCAATAAATATAAGAAAAAGCATGATACTTAGCATCACACTCATCTCTTTCCTTTAGAATTTTTAAATAATCTTTTAGAAATGTCAAAGCTTGATGTGTATGTTGTCATGAATACCTCCATCAAAGGTTGCATCAACAAAAATAACTTTGTAAAAATTACAAATTGTCAAAAATTAATTGCAATCTTGCATTTTTCAATAGCAACTGTGATCACTTTTCATTGCATCAACTGAAAATTAAATAACTAAAATGAATTTTGATGCATTAATAAACTAATTTGAAGAAAGGCAAGCTAGAAAATTTTATATGTGAAGATACAAAATTGATAAATGAGAATCTATTATGTTAAATAAAATGACAACAAATTCTTATTTGCCTTGAGTATATTAATATTCATCATGACAGATGGAAAAAAGAGTAAGACTGTCAGAGACTTGTTCTTACTTGGATCCACAGTCAACACCCTCACTACCAGCAGAAAGGAGATCATGAGACACTGAATTAGGAAAGTGTGTAGTCAGGGACCTCTGCAAACTATTTGAGGACTAAGGTGTGCCTGATGCAGGCCATACTCTTTCTCTTTTCATTCACGTTCTATGCGTCTGAGAGCCGGGCGATGAATAAGAATGTCAGAAGAAGAATTTATGCTTTTGAGTTTTGATGTTGTACTGGATGTTGCATGTACTGCCAAAAGAATAGACAGATATGTCTTAGAGGAGTACAGCCAGAATGCTTCTTAGAGGCAACGATAAAGAAATTTCATCTCGCTTATTTGAACATGTTGCTAGGAGAGGCTATTCCTTGGAACGGGGATTCTTGCTTACAAAGGTGGAGGGTGGTGAAGGAAAGGAAGATCCTCAATCAGATGGAATAGACACAGTGACTGCAGTAATGAACTTGAGTGTGTCAGAGTAAAATATTGTGAGGATGGCACAGGATAGGACAGGGTTTACAACTTTTTAGAGTCCTACTTGACTCAATGGCACCTAACAACAGCAGCATGTTAATGTGCTAAACATGTTTGACCACTATTACCTCTGTCATATTTTAAAGTTAAGAAAATATTTTTCAAGGAAAAGCTTTATATTTTAGTATTTTGCACCTTTCTCCAGATTATTAAACAAAAAGCCTCTTGTACTCTGTCCCTTTATTTATATAATCATTCTTGACTACAAAAGTGCAGCCAAAAATTCTAATATTAATAAATATATAGAATTCTTTATTAACTGTTTTCCTAGATTTAGACAAAAGTTTATGTCTAGACCATTTAACTAAGAAACAAGGAGGCTTTGATTTTCTCTGGTAAGAATAAAGAAAGTGACTTCTCCCCTTATTCTTTATTCTTTCAGCATTCACTTACAGTGATTGCCCTTATAAATTATTTGTTTCTTTGAAAAGTATATACATCTAAAAGATCTACTAAAAAATCTAGATGGTACATCGTGAAATGTTACATTTAGGCTCTGTTCTGCTTCATTTCTGCTTCCTGGAAAGAGATTAGCATTACTTCTGGTATCTTGCCATAAAAATACTGGAAAATTGACAATTTTATCTTTACATGAATGTAATGAGTTGTATGCACTCAGTCATACAAAAGATAACACATTCTTTTCTGTCATGTAGTCTCTTTAGGGGATCACCTGCAATTCATTAGTTTCCATTTTCATGCTTATTCAATAAAACTTTTATTTCTTGTGTATTACTGTGGAGACTTGAAGGCATTGAACTTTGAGTTTTTAATGTGGATAGACTTTCTGGTGAAAAAAATTTATTTTCCTGAAATTGAGATTTCATGGCTCATAAAATTAAAGTGACCCACCTTGGCCTTAGATATCCTTTCAACCTTGAAGGAATGATTTCCCGCGTTCACCTTCAGGTCAAACAGTAACTCAACGAGCAGTTCAGCAATGTTTAGCATTAGACATTGCATTCTTTTGAAGCATTATCTGTTCTCAACCAGCTTCCAGAAATAGAACTTCAGAATTTTAATATTGTTCTTAGATTCCACAGATCCTGCATAGTCATCAAGTTGGAACCAATTTCACAACTGACCTTCTAGCAGAATTTCCTAAATTGTAAATATCACTAGCGGGGATTCCTCATCTTTCTACCAAGAAGCTGACATAGATTCCAACCATAGAGGTACCAACCTAACGTTAGTAGAAAAACTCCCTAATAACTAAGCCATCAGAATTCCCAAGGAGCCGCTGAGTCCACACTAATTCACAGCAACTACATGTACAACAGAGGGAGCTCTGGTGGCTTAGTGGTAAGGAGTTATACTGCCGACTCAAAGGCATATGGTTCAAATCTGCCAGCTACTTTATGAAGAAAATCCAGATGATGCCCTCCCATGTAATTCAAGCCACTGGAAGATCAGTGTTTAGTTGGTTCTGATTTGATGGCATATAACAATCATAGCAGCGTTTGTGGTTGTGTTGTTGGGTGCAGTCAAGTACAATGCAGTGGCCCATGAGTAACAGGCCTGAACTCTATCTTACCCTGTGCCATTTTAACACTTCCTAGAGCCTATTCACACTAGAGCCAATTGTGATAGTCACCACCTGGTCAAGGGTCTTCCTCTCCTTTGCCAACCCTCCAACCTCTGCACAACATCCCTATATCCTGCTCTATCCTGTGCCAATACTGTGGTCTCAGACATACCTATCCTCATTACCCCAGTTACTGAATAAATTCATCTCACTGAGGGTCTTCCTTTCCTGTGCTGTCCCTCCATGCTCCAGACATGATGTCCCTTTCCTGGGACTGGTCCCTCCTTGCAATATGTCCAAAGTATGTCAGATGAAGCTTCAGAATCCTTGCCTCCAAGAGCAGTCTGATCTTACCAGTGAAAGTGACAGCATTTCAGGGCACCCTTGCAAAAATATGCACAACTTAATCAGCAAGCAACATCATGTAAGATCATAGAAGACTGAGGTTGTCAAGGATTTAATTTTACTTAGAGCCACAGTCAGCACCACTGGCAACAACTGTCATGAATTTAAAAAAAAAATTGCTTTGGGTAAATCTGCTGTAAGGACCTCTTTAAACTGCTAAAGAGGCATACTATTAGTTTAATGACTAAAGTGTATCTTATTTATTCTGTGCCATTTTCAATTGGTTCTTATACATGAAATAGTTCAGTAAAGAAAAGAGAAGACCAAAGCACTGATACTTTCAACTCTTCAGAGTGTTGATGAAGAATGTTGAATATACCATGGACTTCTAAATGAAGAAGCAATTCTGTCTTTGAAGAGGTACGTCCAAGGTACTCTTGGAGACAATGATGGTGAAAACTTCATCTGAAGTATTTTGGGCATGCTTTCTGGAGGCCTTACTCCTTGGAAAAAGACCTTAAGAAATCTCAGAAAAGGACCCTGAATAAAATGGATTAACAGTGTGGCTGCGACGTTGGGTTTGAGCATGGTAGAGTTTGCAGCAAAGTTTTCATCTGTGCACTTAAAAAACTGGTATCTGTTTGAGAACTTTCAAATATCTACTTCCTTTTTGGTTTTGTATTCCAGGTCTTTGAACTTTTAATTATGATACTTGCAGTATTTTTCTTCGTAAGCTACTACTATTTGCTCAGATCTCTTATCCTGTCTTCCTTTACCTTTAGCTTCTCTTTTTAAAAGCAAGTTTCCAGATCTCTTCTGACATCCATTTTTGGTCTTTTCTATCTTTGCTGTATTCTTAATTAACTTCCCCTCCCCCCATGTTTGGTATCCTTGATGTCATCCTACAGTTATTCTAGTCTCCGTTGATCAGTGTGCAAAGGTAGTTTCTGAAGTTTGGTGTCATGTACTCAGTGCCACACATTGATACTCACAGAGACTTTTCTCATTTCTTCCACCTGAGCACACATTGTTTTATATTTAATAACGCACAGTAAATAAATATGTCACATTACTAAAGCAATAAAAATAAGATTTTGCGTTACTACGTTTGATAACATTACCTTGATTCTTTTATACACAGAAAATAAATTTCATGAATAAAAAGTTCTAATGAATAAAAAAGGATATAATTATTAAAGCTATATGGAATCCATGTTTTTTTGTGCTACAGCTCATAAATAAAAATTCTTGGTGTATATTAATCTATATTTTTCATTTTTATTTGAGTGCAATAAAATGCTATGAACTAATGAAAAATAGTGATAAAAGTATGTCACTGACTTATTCCAGGACTTCTCCATACACAAAATAGCAAAACCAATTGTTTTAAAAATAGAAAATATTTTATGACATCGTACTTCATAACTTATCCTTTTGAAATACACAAGGTTGTCTCTACTTAGTCAAGTATTTACTGTTGAAAATTAAATTGGACTCATACTTTTTATAAAAGAAGACATTTAATTGAACTAATAAGGACGTGTTAAATTATCCCTGAGATATATCTGGAAATGAGGCAGATGTGTAGTTTTCTGATTTTAAAAACACAGAAAAGTACAGTGAAGTGGGCCCTTGATGGGCAACTAACAGAACAAAATGTACTGAGGTATCTCATGTTTACTAGAAACAATATTTTAAATAAATGGCTGATAAATCCTTCCAAGTTGAGATGTAACATAGTCACAGGTCAGAATTCAACAGTGCCAGATCTTGTTTTCCCACTAGAAAGCAGAGCCCCCTGCTATATTGTGTCAAGAGCCTTCATTTTTTTATGTAGACAAACATCATTTCCGTAATAAGGAGTCTTACTGTTTAGAATATGTAGGTACAGAAACATATGTTGGATGTACACTGTAAGGTACTGTCCAATATTAGAAACCACAAGCTGTGTCTTTACCAGAACACGGAACCTCTGGGGGAAAAAAGAATGAAGAAAAGAAAAAAAATAAAATTACTTTTATTAGCAAATCATTCATATACAATTTAAACAAATATATGCAAAATGGCAAGTATTAAATGATGAAAAT
>NW_006399838.1:479167-480446 GCF_000299155.1 Elephantulus edwardii | reverse complement strand
TGACATCGTTGCTCTTCAGTACTTTGGAGAAGTCTCTGACAGCATTCTTTGCTATTGCAATCTGTCTTTTAATTTCCTGGCTGCTGATACCAAGAGTATTGACTGTAGAGTCAAGCAACCTGAAACTGTTGATCTCAATCTCTTCACCATCTATCATGATTCTGCCAATCGGTGCAGTGGTGAGGATCTTTGTTTTCTTGAGGTTGAGCTTCAGTCCGTGTTGAAGGCTGCAGTCTCTGACCTTCTGCAGCAAGCGCTTCAGGTCCTTCTCAGTTTCAGCATCAGAGCTGTGTCATCTGCATAATGCAGGTTGTTGATGAGTCTTCCTCCAGTCCTGATGCCACTCTCCTCCTCTTAGAGCTGATAGGGCTGCAAATCGCAGCAAAGAAGAATGCCCATCTTTCTCCCATGGAACAGCTGATGGATTTGAACCACCTGCCATTCGGCTGGTAGTGCAACTCCTTACCACTAGGCCAACAGAGCTCTCTCCCAAGGGCATTGTGCTTGGAAAGTGGATGGTCAGTGGAAGTAAGAAAGACCTTCAACCAGAGGAGTTGACACAGGAACAGCAACAGTGGGAGGAAACATTGAAGATGGTGAAGATGGCATAGAATAAGGCCCGTTTCTAATCTGCTGTTCATGCAGTCACTGGGAGTCATAGTCAACGCAGTGGCACCCAACAGCATGAGTCCTAGCTGACTCGATGCACCTAACAACAATAGTGTGAAAACAACAACTACCAAAACCCCCCTCAAACTTATACATACACCTCACTCTCAGTGAGTTCATTCAGATTAATGAGCCCCATAGGACCCAGTAGAACTGCCTGTAATGTTTCCGAAGTTGTGAATATTTACAGGAGCCTAATCTTTCTCCCATGGATTAGCAGGTAGGTTCCGACTACCGACTTGTGGTTAGTAGACCCCCACGCCACCAGAGCTCCCGTGAGGGATGGGGTGGGTGGGAACACAAAATTAATTAAGAGAGGTTCTCCTTAGTCTGCTAAATGAACTACTGCAATTGGGGAGGGGGGTGTTTGTTTGTTTTAGGTGCTACTGGGATAGTTTCCACTTGTGTAAAACAGAAAGAAAGAAAGAAAAGAAAAGCACTGCTGTTCTGTACCATCCTCACACTCTCGTGCTGTTTTCACTCGTGGTTGTAGTCATGGTGTCAAGTCATTTCTTTAAGGTGCTCTTTTACGTTTCTTGCTGGCCCTCTGCTCTCCCTCTCCAGAAACTGGGCCCTCCCAGAACATGTGAAAAGTACATCACAAAATCTT
>NW_006399838.1:466609-478247 GCF_000299155.1 Elephantulus edwardii | reverse complement strand
CATGCCATTTTGTTTCTTTAAGGGAGCAATGGTGGTCTTGTCCATAAGTAGTTGCGTTGTTAACACAAAGACCATGCCTCATTGGTCATTGGATCCACCAGCAGCTCCTTCAGGACAGAGCAAGGTTCAGGGCTTTGTCCAGACGGTCACTTTGAGCTGCAAGTGATTTGAGAGCATGTAACAATAGTAGCTCCTTGGAAGAATGATAGTCAGTTTTATCCCCTGCAGATTAAGTCTCCAAAAGTCAATGAAGTGTCTGCGATGAGTCAGTTCTAACTCGATAGCAATCAAGTTTGTTGGGTTTTCCCATTTGGTTTTTGGTGCATGTTTTATACCACTCTTATGGTATTTCTTTAAAGTAGTTAAAATAAAATGGTATATGTGCAAATTTTTATATTTGACAACAATTTCTAATGCACTTTATTTGGTCTTGAGGATTTCAATCACCATTTGGTGTAATTTTTTAAGTGCCTTTAACATTTTTTGCAAGGCATGTCTTGTAGGAAAAAAATATCTTTATCTGTAATACCTTTATTTCATACTGATTTTAGAAGAATAGTTGTACTTATCATAGAATTATTGGCAATGGCTTTTCTACCATTTCAGTGCTATAAACAATTACTCTAACCCATTTTTTATTTTACTCTCACCTTTTTATCCCTTGTTCAATTTATACACCAACGACAGATTGCATCATTGTTCTCTCATAGATGTTACTTTCTCTTGCTGCTTCAAAATTTCCTCTCTTTTTGGGTTTGAAAGTTGCATATGCCCTCTAAGAAAAGAGTAGATAAATAATGAACACTGCATTGAAGCAGATGAGAAGAAAAAACTGTCTAAAAGAAATATATGATTAGGCATTATTTGCATGACAACAGTTTACATTAAGAGGTGCATAACAAAGTGGACAAGGGATGGGCGACTGGAGGAAACTGAACAGCAATGAAAGAATATTTTTAAAGATGAAAGGAAACTAGGGGGGTAGGGAGGAATATGTGCAACAATGAAAATCCAAGTTTTCTATACACTTTAAAATATTAATTGAAAAAATAATGTTAAAAAAGAAAGTTGTACTACGATGTGTCTAAATATGATTTTTTAAAAATTCATTCTACCTGGAGTTCATTGACCTTCTTTGATCTGTAGATTAAAAGTTTTATTTCAACAAAATTTAAAACTTTTGGCTATTATTTCTTGTAAGATTTCACTTCTGTCTTGTCCCTCTCTCTCTCTCTCTCCTTTATGTTCTCAATACATTTGATATTATGCTTGAAGTTTTCCAATAAATTGTCAAGGCTCTATTTATTTTCTTTTTTTCTTTCTTTTTACTTTTCTGCTATTTGTTCTTTAAATTGGATACTACGTTTTGATCAGTCTTCACATTCAATAGGAAAAACAATTAATGTCCATGAGATTGATGGTATACCGATGAAGTTGTTCCAGCAAATAGATGCAGACTGAGATGTGCTCATTATCATATGCCAAGATATTTGGAACATAGCTACATGACCATCTCATTGAAAGAGACCCACATTTTTCCCCATTCCAAAAACAGGTAATCAGATGTTGTTTTTGTAACTCACAGGTACTCTGAGTAACAGCTATAAATCCTGTCCTATTCTGTGCCATCCTCATTAATTCTGACACAGTTGAGCCCGTTGCTGAAATCATCTTTTTGAGGATCTTTCTATCCTCTGCCCACCCTCTACTCTTGCAGGCATGACGTCCCATTCTAAGGAAGACCCTCTCCTAAAAATATATCCAACATATGTGAGAAGAAGCTTTGTCATCTTTGCCTTCAAGGAACACTCTGACTGTATTTCTTCCAGGACATATTTGTTTGTTCTTTTGGCAGTCCATGAGATGTTCACTACTCTTCTCCAAAAACATAGTTCCAAAGTATCAGTTCTTCTTCTGTAATCTTTATTCATTGTCCAGCTCTCAGATTCATAGCAAGTGATTGAAAAAGACATAGCCTGAATCAGGCAACCTTAGTCTTCACATTGAAATCATTGTTCATCAAAATTTTGGAGAATTCCTTCACTGCTGACATTCCCAGTATAATATGTCTCCTGATCTTCTGACTGCTGGTAGCCAAGTGTATAGACTGTGGATCCAAGATGAAAATATTAACAGTTGCAATCTTCTCAATGAGATACAAATTGACATGTCATATCTAAGATGCAGCATTGGAAGTGCACATCAGTCTATGCCAGGATACCGGAGGACCGCTGATAGCCAATTGACTGGACGAGGGCCATCTTTGTTCCCATTCCCAAGAAAGGTGATCCAATATAAGGTAAAAATTATCAAATAGTAGCATTAATATAACATGCAAGCAAAATACTTCTTAAGATAATCCAAAAATGGCTAGAATTCAGCAAGATGCTTTATTGTTTTATTGATTATGCAAAAGTACTTGACTGTGTGGATTGAAGAAACAGGAGAAGGATGAGTAATCTCCTCTCGTTTGATTTTAAGCCTCTGAAACCCACTGGAGGGTCATCTATGTGTCAGTTCAAATTTGATGTTACCCAATAAAAGCAACAGCAATGTTGAGGAGACTGGGAATCTCAGAACTCTTAATTGTGCTCATATGAAATCTCTACATAAGCCAAAAAGCTGTTGTCCAAGCTAATAATGAAATATTGCCTGGTTTAAAATCAGCAAAGATGTCTGCTAGATTTCTATATTTTTTCTATACCTATTCAGATTGTATGCTGATAAAATTATTCAAGAATTTGGACACACAAAGAATGGCATCAGGATTGGAGAGAGATTTATCAACAATCTGTGTTATGCAACTGACACAACTTTGCATAAAGTGAATAGCACTTGAAGCACTTATTGTCGAAAAATCAAAGACTATGTCCTTTCATATGGGCTGCATTTCACTATCAAGGGAACAAAAATCTTCACCACTAGCTTAGTAAGCATCATTATAAATGGGGAAAAAGATTAAAGCTTCCAAGGCTTTCATTTCGCTTGGATCCGCAACTAAAACTATTGGCAATTGTTGTTAGGTGCTATCAAGTCAAGTATGACTCATAGTTACCCGATGAAAAACAGATATGAATCCTGTCCTAACCTGTGCCAACCTAACAATCTCTAAAACACTCAAGCCTATTGCTGCAGTTACTATGGTAATCCACTTGGTTTAGGGCCTTCCTCTCCTTCACCATTCACCCACCATTCCAAGAATGATGTCCTTCTCCAGTGGTAATAGGAAATAAGAAATCAAAAGATGTATAGTGGGAAAATTTGCCATCAAGAGTCTTTTAAAAATACTAAACAAGAATGTCCATTTAAAGACTAAGAAATGCCTGATTCAAGCTATGGTATTTGCAATAACTTCTTATATATCTGATAGTTGAACAGTGACTATTGACAACTGGAAAAAATTGATGACTTTAAGTTGTTGTGTTGGGGAAATGTATTAACTATCCACTCTGTGTACTGTCAAAACAATAAGACAAACCCATCTTCCAGGAAGTTCAACCAGGCTTGGCCTTAGTAGAAAGATGGTGAAACTTCATTTTCTAGTTCTCAGGAAAAGATCTCATGTTTGGAATGTAAATGATCAGCTAAAGTAAAAGTGCCACCAAGGGGATGGACTGACCCAGCGACTGTAACTAAGTTTGATCACAGGGGCAGGGATTTTGAAGATTGTGCAGATTCTACAGAAACTGTAGAGTTTAAATATGTTTTTCGTAGAGTCATGATGAGTCACAGGTGACTTGACAGCACCTAATGATAGAGTAGACTCCATGGGTGCTCTAAGATATTAAGGTATTTCTAATTCTTTATGATCACAAGTCAGAAAATATAAGCAGCATTCTTAAAACATGTAAGAAACATTCTCTTTTTCCCAACTGTAATTTACAAATATGTCTTGTTATCAGTAACCTAATTTTTTAAGACAAGCTGTCAATAACTCTTAAAATAATTGTCAAAATTTTCCTCACAATATAATATATTCCAAAGGGTTTTAAAAATAACTTTTATTTCCTCTCCAACTTTACTCATTCCTTCAGCAAACACTGATTATTTTCCCTAGTGTCCTGAATAAAGATGGAAATCAATGGGAATTTGGAGTTTATTATTTGATTAGTGCACCTGAATCATTAATTATATGAGCACAATTCTTAAAATAGTTTGAATAAAGAGCTGTTGTCACAGATAATTCAAACAATATAAGCCTTCATTTTTACACATTAATATTAACTACTACCTCCTGACCTAGACCTTATTTCAGTAGGAAAAGAAAATGAATTCTAAAATGCATTGTGATGGTCATGCTTTTATTTATTTTTACTCATTCATAATTTATACTTCTCATCCTTCCAAAAATTAATTGAAATAGCTTAAAATAAACACACATGACAATAAAAAATAAGGCAGAGAGAAGCTCAATAAACAGATAGCATAAGGACTAGAGATGATTTTACCCATGACTGAGCAGTTTGACCACTAGCTTTCTGACTTTCCTGGTATCTTAAAAAAAAAGTTAAATAGTACTGTCACAATCTCATTATGTGATTTAAGTAAATGTAGTAGAAGTTCTCCTGGCATTAATACTGCAGAGGTTTTCAATTTCACAGGATCTTATACAAAAAAATATGGTGTAACATACCCAGCAAAATTTTCCACAATTGACAATAAATGAAAATATGTTCCTTATATAATCATTTGCTTATGATAACTTAACAAAAATCAATAAAATAGTACTAAAGATCTCTAGTAATTCAGATGTGAAGTGAAAAACTGACCCAGTATCCAGTACTTTCATTTGCCTTCTAAGCATGTGAAAGTTGGACAGTTGATAAAGAGAGCCAAAGAATTCATACATGTGGATTACGGTGTTCGTGAAGAACACTGAATATACCATGGACTATCAAAAGAACGAACAAATCAGTCTTTGAGAAAATACAACTGGAACATTACTCAGAAGCAAGGGAAGAACATTGTTTGGTAAAGTGGATCGTCAGGACAAATGAGGGAAACTCAATGAGTTGGACTGACACAATGATCTTGGTAATTTAATGTATTGAATGTACTGAAGACCAATATTGAATATCAGTATGTTTAAATATACTGAAGATCCAAGAGTTGACACAGGACTGAACAATATTTGCTCTATTAAACCTGAGTATAGAATTATGGACTTTGTGTTGTTAGTTAAGGAAAGAACCATATAATTCAGATTCTGTTCTTCCATCATTTTCTACTACTGTTCCCTCACTAAGACCATATTTAGAAAGACTGCAAATTCCAAGTGTTTGACTTGATTTCTGCTCCTTTCTGAGTGCCACTCCTATTTTTAAAAATCATAAATACAAGAACTAGAGAAAATAATAACCTTTGTTCCAAAGAAGACCATCGTGAAACATTTGCCCACTCTTCTTTTAGGTATCATGTTTAAGGCCACACATATAAAGAGAAATTCAGAGGGTACTGGAAAGTCTATTGTCCGGGACTTCTTCAAATTACTGAGTACCAATGATGTCAGTTTGAAGACACAGGTGCAGCAGATTCAAGCCATGGTCTTTTCAATTATTTGCTATGTTTTAAAAGCTGAAAAATAAGAGTGACAGAAGGAGAGTTGATGCCTTTGAGCTGTAGTGCTGCAGAAGGGTATTGAACAACCCATAACTGCCAAAATGACAGTTACATTTGGGGCAAAAGGAAGCCAGAAAGATTCTTGGAGGCAAAGATAGCAAAGTTTCGTCTCACATACTTTGGGCATGTTGTTAGAGGCTATTCTTTGGAAAAGGACATCAAGGTCTGAAAGGTGGAGAAAGAGAGGAAGACCTTTCACAAGATGTGTTGACACAGTGACTGTAGCAAGTGGCTCAAGAATGTCAGAAATGATGTGGGTGGCACAGGATGGGACAGGGTTCAGATCTATTGTTTATAGGGTCACAGTGAGTTGTACTCAACATGATCACTCCTAACAACAACAGATTTTGCTAAAACTGTTCCGTCTTTCTTATTCTCTCCCAGATATACCAACAGTCAGCAATTGTTTATTGAAGTATCCTAAGAAGAGCCTGCCTCTTCCTGGTTCATGGATAATGGCTGTTATTAATTCCTATCTACATTAACTCATTAAACATTACAAATGTATCTATTGTTTGTGAGGTATTGTGTTACTATAGCCTTTATCCGTGCCTTAAATAGTGTCTTAAACATTTACCACTAGTAGAAGCACATCAGTTGAGACACTGGAAATCCTCTTCTCCAGCTAACATTTGAAGATTTTCTACAATTTACTCTTGTTTGCGAACTATTCAACAAACTCAATTTTATCAATAGGTCTGTAACTTGTGAGGCTTGTTAAAATTGCCAAGTTGGGAATAATTTTGGATAGTTTTTACTAAAAATACACAAAAAAACTCCACAAACCAAAACACCCTAAATCAGATTCTTATATGTCTTTACTTCATCTTCCTGAACACAGAGATCACCAGAACAAGTAGAAAAACCAGCATTCTCTGGAAACTCTCCAGCAAGTTTCCAAGACTGTAAATATTTGTATTTCTTATCTCAGTCCTATAGAGTAACCCAAAGCATATGGGCTGTCAGCCCAGGGTTAGGAGTACAGTGTGTAGTCCATTATACCATATGGTTGCTACTAGGTTTCAGAGTTCTTTAAAGCCACAGTTTGTAATTTTACGTTTGGAGTTTGTATTGAGTAGATTTGCATCATATGCCAAGTCTGCCATTTCCTAACTGGGTAAACCTGGAAAGATTATTCACATTTATAAAACTTCATCTTCTTATTCTCAAATTAAGTTCATAATTTAAGATGCATTTAATGCGATTGTTATTAAGTTTCAAATGAGATTTTAGAACACAGTTTAAAACATATCCATTAGAAGGTCAAGAAAACGTTCCTTGTGAACATCAGCATCTGTACCACTTGCAATGGGTGAGTTACGGTGCATAGAAACACTTCAGGAGAAAATAAATGTGTGGTTTGTTGTTGTTGATCGCCTTTGAGCCAAATATGACCCATAGGGATCCTGTGAACAAAAGGCCGTAAGTCCCTCTACAACTATCGACATTTATCAAATTTTGGAGAGTTTCCGGAGGCATGTTTTTTAGCAAAGGGATGCCTCTTTTGCTTCCAAACCTGTCATAGTATGTTATTGTTGTTATATGCTATTGAGTCACCTGCGAATAATAGTGACCCTATCTATGTACAGCAGCTCTGAACCCTTCCTGTCCTGAGCCATTCTCAATAATACTGATCATCAACCTCCATGACACCAATTACTGTATCAATCCATCTTATCCAGGGTCTTCCTCTCCTGCACTGTCCGTCAACCCTTGTGAGCATGATGTCCTTCTCTAAGGACCTATCTCTCCTGACCACGTGCCAAAGTAAGTGAGGCAGAGTTTCAAAATCCTAGCCTCCAAAGAGAGACTTTATTTCACCCTCTCCAAGACAGACCTATTTGTTTCTTTGGAAGTCCATGGTATGTTTAAGATTCTTCTGCTGTACCACAGCTTGAATCTATTTTTCTGTCATTCTTAGTCACTGTCCAACTCTCTGAAGCATAATAAGTAGTTAGTAAAATTAAATGATGAGAAATTTTATTTCTTTTCCTTGACATCATTACATAGATAAAACAAGTCTAAAAATAAAAACAAAAAGCCAACCCCAAAATAAAAGAGTTATTATTTAAAGAGAAATAGTAAAAGCATTCCTCTAGCGGACTATGTAAAGCCAGAGAAAGCTGGTTTTTACTGATGTTACTCAAGCTCAACTATTTCTTTGAACTTACAAATAAAATTTTTCAAATTAAAACACTCTAAAAAAAACAAACCCAAACCCTCGTTCATTTTTAAAACAGAATTCTAAAGTTTCATCTCAGTTTATTCTTTTTCCCCCTCTTAGTTGAGTGATTGTTTTACATCGGTTCAAATGGATTTTTTATTTTCCATTTTAATTTAGAGAGTATAAATAAGATAATGGACTTCTTTGGAGTTAATGGTTTCACTGTACAGATGTTTCTTGAAAGGGTTTTCAATTCATAGTCCAAACAGTGCTCCAGTGGCACACTCCAGAACATACGCATTTGTTCTCCGGGTCATCTGTGTTTGGTGCTCTTCTCCAACACCACAGCTCCAAGGGTTCAAGTCGGCTTCTCTTATTCATTGTCCAGTTTAAAAGATAATTTCTCTTCATTCTCCAGGAGAATGACATGCAAAAGAACTTTTCAAGGGGAAGAAGCATTTTTGTTATCTCGCAGGGTGCCCTGGGGACATGCTGAACCTTCAGTGGTGCCTGTACTGAAAAAGCTCCATCTTCACAGGAAAGTCTACGCCTTGCCTTGCCCTGCCCACAGGGTAGAATTTCCAGGACCAGACCTTTCTAACTCCTGTTTGGATCTTGTTCAAGTATCTTCAATGTGTAGGCAAGTAACAGAAGCCTAAAATATCAGGGAGAAGTGGTGGAAAGTGGCTAGTTGACGCTTGCAGAGAGTCCCCAGCCGATGCTAGTTTTCCCCAGATAGGCTTTTGCAGGATTCTTGATTTTGTGACTCATCTTTGCAACTAGATTGTAAAACCTAAAGAAGCCTAGGAACGTGAAGAATTTCTTCTTTCTTCTGTCCGTACCCAGTTTTGTTACTATTAAATGCCATCAAGTCAGAGCTGACTCACAGCTGACCCTCCAGCAGGTTGTGAGAGGCTATTAGTTACATGGGGAAGAAATGGCCCATCTTTCTCTCAGGGTAGATTCAAACTGCCTGCCTTTGGGTTGGCAGCAAATCTCTTTACCCATTAGGTCACTTGAGCCCCTGATACCTGGTTCTAGGGGAGGACATACCCCCAACTCTTCTTAACCAGTCAGGTGAATTTAGAGAAGGCAACAAACTTCCTAAAACGCAGGTTCTTCTTTCAGCCAATCATCAAAGCATTTACTTCTCTCACAAAAGCTGGTTCCCCTCATGTCAGTATATTCTAATTTAAAACAAAATGTGAGTTTCATTGGTAATGCTTTCTTTTTTTGTGACCTCTGATGTTTACTAACAAATGCCTCTGGAAAAAATTAATAAGAAATTAAAAATTATTTCTATGAGAAATCTAAATTTCAAGGTTTTTAAAGAAAATTCAGTAATTATTAGCCAACATTTGTATGAAGTATATCAACTCAGTTGAGTAAGCTAGCTTCATAATCTAATTCTCTGCATTAGCTCTGAATTATGTCTTGATAACTTGCTGTGCACAATAAGTGCATTGTGCCAAAAAATATTTTAGGCCATTTCTAGGCTTTTCTTTCAGATTACTACTTCAGCACTTTCTTCTTCCTGTTAAACATAAACCTTGCTAAGTGAACTTGAAGTTTTTAATATCTTCATTTTAAAGTCTAAAAATGGGAAAAATTACTGAAATATTTTAACTATTGAAAAGGCAATTTTTTTTTTCAATTTTATAAAACATCACTGCATTTGGTTTCTAAGGGAATGTCATGCTGGCTTGGCTGCATCAATTTAGAAGATAATTTTTTTAATATCTCCTCAAGGGCTACTTCCATGAAAGTTAAAATTAAGCTTACCTTTGAGGAAAGATTACACAATTTTAGTAAGATCAGGATGTATTCATCTACATGTAGTAAAAACCTAGTTAGGGGGAGCTGTTTAAATTAGAATAATTGCTATTTCTTAATCTAATGAAAGATCTGGGCTTGGCAATTCGGTGCTGGTGCAAGTATTTAAACAGTCTCATCCGTCCCTTTCAGTAGCCTCTATCACTCTTAATGTGTGATCACACCAAAGTTAGGAGATGGCTACATGACAGGTAGAAAACGGAGCAGGAGGAGAAGTCCAGGTTGACGAAATTTCCTCAGAAATCCTTGTAGGCAGTTGTTGTGCACTGACAAGTTGGAGCTGACCCTTAACTGACCTCTGGCGAGTTTTTAGAGGCACCTAAAAATACACAGGAGGAGATTGTCCATCCTTCTCCCACGGAGCAGCCTGAACTGCTGTCTTGGCAACTTGAACTGTGTCTTCTCGACTGCAGTGCACCTTTTTGCCGCTAGGCCGTAT
The DNA here is from genome assembly GCF_000299155.1 of Elephantulus edwardii. Lineage (NCBI taxonomy): Eukaryota > Metazoa > Chordata > Mammalia > Macroscelidea > Macroscelididae > Elephantulus > Elephantulus edwardii. The sequence continues at coordinate 468,192 of NW_006399838.1, read as the reverse complement.
TAGCAGGCGTTATGCCCCATGACCACCTGTGATGACTAGAAATAAGCAACTGTCTGGAGTCATTGCGTCAAATCAGAACTGACACAAATTTTCCTCCTTAATTTTCCTGTGGATTTTTGAGGATTGTAAACTACGTGGAAGATCTTCCTGCCAAAGAGTAGCTGGTGGACTTTACACCAGAGAGGTACTATCTATGGGAGCCGGTATATTTCACAACTGATTATGTCACAAGAGTTCTAGAAATACGGAGGGATAGAGTGCTATTTCGCTCTTTAGATTGCTCCTCCAAGAGGGTTCTTTAACAATGAAAAAGAGATAAAATCTATTGCTTTTATTATTCATAACATCTATGATCTATAATGATTTTTCATCTACTTTGAAATTTGCTGGTAAACTTCATAACAATTACTGAAACTGTGATTAGATTTTGATAACAAATTGTATAGACTTTGCTAGTGGGGAAATTAAGGAATAACTCAGCCTTATTTATCTGCAATCCCACGTTTTTTATCAAACTATGTAAATACTGCATCACATGCAAGCAAGATTCTGCTGAAGATTATCCAAAAACAACTGGAACAGCACACCAGCAGAGAACTTCTAGAAGTCCAGGCTAGGTTTAGAAGGAGTCGTGGTATTAGGAATATTGTAGCTAAAGTTAGATGAATCTTAGCTGTCTATTAGTTAGTGTTTCATTGATTATGTAAAGGCATTTGACCGTGTGGATCATAAAAACTTGTGGCTGACTCTGAGAAGAATGGGAAACTCAGAACACTTGATTGTGCTAATGCAAAACCTGTACTTGGACCAGAAGGCAGCCATCAGAACAGAGCAAGGGAACACTGTATGGTTCAAAATTGGGAAGGGTGTACCCCAGGCATGTGTCCTATCTCCGTAGCTTTTCAATGTATATGCAGAGGATATTATCCAGGAGTCTGGGCTGTATGAGGAGAAGTGTGGCATCAAGTATGGAGGAAGGTTCATCAACAATAGCATTATGCAGATGACACAATCCTGATTGCTAAAACTGAGAAGGACCTGAAGCACTTGCGGCAGAGGGTCAAGGACTGCAGCCTTCAATGTGGATTGAGGCTCAATATCAAGAAGGCAAAGATTCTCACCACTGGACCCCTTGGCAGCAGCAGGATGGATGGTGAAGAGTTTGAGATTGTTCACAACTTTAGTTTTCTTGGCTCCACAATCAATACTCTTGGCACCAGCAGCCAGGAAATTAAAAGATGTATTGTGATGGGAAAGTCTGCTGTTAGGGACCTCTCCAAAGTACTGAAGAACAATGGTGTCACTCTGGAGACTGAAGTGCGTCTGATACAGGTCATGGTCTTTGCAATCACTTGCTGTGCATCAGAGAATGGCACAATGACTATGGATCATAAAAGGAGAATTGATGCCTTTGAGCTGTGGTGCTGGAGAAGAGTATTGAATATAACATGTACTGCAAAGAGAATGAACAGTTTTGTCCTGGTGAGAGTGAAGCCAGGCTGCTCCTTGGAGGCAAGGATTCTGAGGCTTCGTCTGACATAGTTTGGACATGTTGCAAGGAGGGATTGGTCCTTGGAGAAGGA
>NW_006399838.1:464423-466072 GCF_000299155.1 Elephantulus edwardii | reverse complement strand
TGTCTCTGGAAGTTGCCAATAGTTCTTATCTTTATGATGTTATTGATTAATTGCCAGCTTAAAATGTTCAGTCTATGGGGTAAGACATTCACTCTACTCAAAGTCCTATCTGGGGCAATTTACCTTTCCCAATTAATATATTTCAGATTCTTTCTGGTCTGCACTATAGCCCTACAAGAATATTACCTTATGGTAGTCCTTTATCCCAACCTTTATAGTTTTTCTTCATCTATGGAGTGGCTGAGTGGGGCAAGACCAGGTGATCCACTTGAGTTGGTTCTGTCCAGAGGGGTTTCCATGTAAGATCTATTTTTTGCAGCTCAACGTGTCAGCTGAGAAAGTCTTTCCTCTGCTTGTAGCTCTCTTTCCCAAACTCTCTTGTCCTGTTTGGCCCCTCGAATGGCCCTGCACAGGTGAAGACAAAGAGCCTCAAATGGAAGGCCTTTTCTCCAGAGAAGCTTCAGTCCCTTCTCTCCCCTGCATGCCCTGGGGAAAAGTGTGTCACTTGATGGTGTCTTCTCTCCTGAAGCCTAATGCCTTTCTTTGTCTCTGGAGTGGTACACAATCAGGGGCACCCATTTAAGCAGTTGGCATACAGAGGTGTCTCACGTGAACTCTCCTTTTTGTAGAAATATAAAGTGTCTCCCCTTCTTGTAGCTCTTTTTACCAAACTCTTGTCCTGTTTGGCACCTGTGATATTCCCACAGCAGAGGAGGCAAGGATTTCGAAATGGAAGTTTCAGTCTCTTTTCTCCCCCTGCACATACCTGAAAGAGCTGGCTCTGCAGAGAATGTCTCACCTGATGTTGCCTTCTTTCCTGAAGACTAATGTCTTAAACTAATGCTATTAATTTTAAAGGTCCTTATGCTTCTAACTCTTCTCACTTTCTAATTTCTGCCCCAAATATCTATTAGAAAGTTTGGAAACACAAATCTGCTAAATATTTTTCTCTTTCAGAAAACAATGTTTCTCTTTTCAGAAACATAGTAGGTTTTCTTCACCTTCAGAAGGTGGTAGTTGTGTTTTGTTGCTGTTTATTTTTGTATTTTTCAGTCAGAAAACAGTCATGATTTTTTTTCACCTCAATGACTCAGACTCTCTGGATTCTCTCCTCATGTATGAGATATGTAAAATTCATTCGTGGTATTGCTTATCATTACTTTTAACTGAAATTAAATAAAGTGTTAGCCCTGGAACTGATTAAAAGAATGAGCCAGGCTTCCCCTGCTTCTTCCTTAGTTGCTCTTCTTAGAAGTTGACCCCTTCTCTTTTTCTCACTTCTTCCTCAGAACAACTCCTTTTCATTAAATTATAACAAACATAAATGATCTAATAATTGTCACCTCAATACAAATGTAACATCTTTGCAAACGTAATTTTGTTTTCTTCTGAGATTTAATAAGATTTAATTACTAGATCTATCATAGAATTTAGCTCCTCATATTGAGATTATCTATGTGTTGTGTGAATGCCTAGTTTCCTGCCTATGATATCTGTAACATTTCAGTGTTATTGAACTTGTTAGCACATAGTTGCTACTGTGTTTCCATAGGTGCTGTAAAACGTTTGATAAAGATCATGTTATATTTGAGCACTATTTAATTCCAAAAAACCAATCTTATTTTAGTATTGTCAAAATTATTTCCTTT
>NW_006399838.1:462038-464233 GCF_000299155.1 Elephantulus edwardii | reverse complement strand
AACAACAATAATTTAAACAGTTGTTTTAAATTTTGGGTAAATGATATTGACATTTACCTTTGAAAATAAAATATAAAACAAAACCCAGAAAACCTCCATCTTAGAAGGACGTTATTTCATTCCTTCTGCTTCAAGTTTGACATTACTGTTTCAAATAAAGTCATTTTTGCCTTTGTTGTTGTAGTTGTTGTTAGGTGTCATTAAGTTGAGCCTAACTCATAGAGACCCTACAAACAAAAGATCTGAACACTGTTCTGGCCTGCGCAATCCTCACACTTCCTGGCATACAGGAGCCCATTGCGGCAGTCACTGTATCAGTCCACCTGGTCGAGGGTCTTCCTCTCCTTTACTAACCTTCCTGCCAGTAGCTAATAAATTTTTTCAGACATGTATCTAGGTTTTGATAACCAAATCAAAACTCTTTGCCGTTAAGTTGAACACTACTGATGACATCCCTCTGCTGGGTTTCCAAGAAGTAAATCTCATCTTTTTCAAGAAAAATAACTGATGACTTTGAACCTCTCACCTTTAGTTTATCAGCAGTGTTTAGTGTTAATCTTGTTGTTTACCATCGAATCTGAACCAACGAACAGCTGGTCCTCTCAAACGTTTTCTGAGACAGTAAATTGCATGAAAAAAGACTGCCAATCTTTTCTCCTATGAAACAGGTGGTGGATTTGAACTATGTGCTTTGGAATTGTCAGCACAGCTCTTTGCCTTTAAGGCGCTCTATAAAATCGTTGATATGGTTCTGCATAATCTGACTTAATATATTGTATCATTAATTGTTATTACTAGAGGGTGATGATTGTCAGTTTGAGGACTAAGCATATCTGAATCAGGCCACAGTCTTATCAATAACTTGCTAGGCAGTGAACACAAATGGAAGAAGAAGAATTGGTGACTTTGAGCTGTGGTGTTTGTGTATTGAATATCTAATGCATTGACAAAAGAACAAATATGTCTTAGAGGAAGAGCGACCAAAATACTACTTGAAGGCAAAAGTAGTAAAATGTTTTCTCACATACTTTGGGCACATTTAGGAGAGTCTTAGAGAGGGACATCATGCTTAAAAAGGTAGACAGTTGGTGAAAGAAAGGAAGACTCTTAACTAGATAGATTGACACAGTGACTGCAGCAATGGGCTCATGTGTCAGTAATTGTGATGATGGCACATGGTAGAACAGGGTTTAGATCTGTTGGTCATAGTGTCCCTATGCCTATGGGTCATACTCAAATAGCACCTAACAATGACAACAACAAATATTAGAGGTGGCTTGAGTGTGCCTACAACTGTCTTCAAACTTAAAATTAGGAGAGACCCAAAGTCTTCCTAGTTTAATAAATAAGGAAACTGAAGCCAGAGGAGTTAAATACTTTGACCAAAATCACGCAAGGCTGTGGTAGGCCTGGTACTAGACTAGGACTCTATTTGCAAAGTACACTTTTCAGAAAACACTTCTTAAATGTGTTCTGAATTCTACTGGGGCAATTTTACATCGAGTCAACTTATCTTAGCTGTCACTTCACTTCCCCAAGTCCCTTCCCTGCACATACTTTCTTTTGCAATCTCCAAAAGAAAAATGTGCATGGGATTTGAAAGGCAAAGAGGCCACCATTAAACATAAAATATCACCATGATAACATATGTGAAAGACAGAGCAAAGTGATCAGTAGATGCCAGCTCTCCTCATATTTTGTCACTCAACATCCATCTTCTTTCACTAGTATGTCCTCATGACCAATAGAGAACCCAGAAATAGAGATAACGGTTTTCAATAAATCTCTCTCCTAGCTCTTTAAGCACCCTTCAGAAATTAGGAAGTGTGTCAAAGTTGTATTCATTCTGCTTACCTATTCCATCTATGCTGAACAAATTATTCAAGAAGCTGGATTCTTTGTTAAAGAGTGTGGCATCAGGGTCAGAAGGAGATACATCAGTAACTTGTGTTATGTAGATGACACAACCTTCCTTGCTTAAAATGAGGAGAACCTGAAGCACGGCTTGCAGAGGATCAAAGAATACAGCCTTCAATATGGGTTGCACCTCAATGTCAAAAAATTTCTTACCACTGGACAGATAGGTAACCTTATTGTAGATGGAGAAAAGACTGAAACTGTTAACAACTTCGTCTTACTTGGATCTACAATAACCTTGGTACTAGTGGGCAGAAAATCAGGAGACATATTGCACT
>NW_006399838.1:457610-461053 GCF_000299155.1 Elephantulus edwardii | reverse complement strand
TACATAACAATATCAGGAAAACTAGCAGCTTACAGTTTATTAATTTAGAGGAAAAATAGTACACTTTAATAGTAAGATTTTTAATTCTAACACCAGTAAGATGTTAGTTCTGCCCATTGGAATTATTACTTTAAATCAATTCAAAGAGATTTTCATATCAAAATACCAGGTATCAGGCGACAAGTGCATTGCCTAGTTCAATCCTACATAAGTGTGGCTTTTGACTAATTGCCTAAATAATGACTTGCTGGTTAGTTGAATAAATGAAAGAATAAATAAATAGCGTCTTTACCCTACAATTAGCACAAGATTGATGCTGCTGAAAATGAGTCTGATTCTTTTACTCCTGTTATGTACTGGCAATCCATATTTAACTAAGCTGTATCTGAAAAATGTTGGTGTGAATACACCCCTCAGTATTTCTCCCACACTGCCTGTAAATATAATCTAAGCATAAATCATCAAAAGGAAATACCAGTGAGCACTTTATTCCTTTATAATAAATCAATGAGCTGGGCAGCCTTTGCCTGATAATGAAGTTTTAGTGTAGGTCAAACCTCTGCTTTGCCAAGGAGGCCACACATTAGGACGCAGAGAGTGCTTTGTTAAAGAGTCAAATTTGTATTGTAGGATGGAATATTTTGCATGCCTTTCTATCTCTTCTGGTTATTAAGTAGCACTATTGTTTTACTTCAGTAGACCAAGACAAATAAATGCAAGGCGTTTTGTTTTTGTTGTTTTCCTGAATGCCTTCTCTCTGAAGGGGCTTAACTACTTGTGGACTAGGATAGAAGATTGAACTATAAAAACTTCTGCCCTCTATAATGTATATGGTGCTGTTGTTGAGTACCGTAGAGTCAAAATCGACCCATAGATGACCCTCCAGAGTTTTCAGAGGAAGTTAATCACACAAAAGGAGATTGCCCATCTTTCTTCCTTGAAGCAGTTGGCAGATTCAAAGAGTGTGCATTCGAAACTGCAGCACAGCTTCTTAATACTAGGATACCAGAGCTCCCTATAATGTATACAAGATATATAATTTACTTATATTTGAACAGTCAATATTTCTCTACTTTAGAGATATATATGGATACATATATTTATAAATATCTATATCTATCTATCTATCCATATATACATACTTTCCATGTGAATTACTCACATGGCATTTATTCTTCTATAGATATTAGTCTTTATTCATGTTATAATTGAGTTATCAGTCTTGTACTTGTGGAGTCACTATGATATCTTGTAAACTTTGTTATGAGACTCTTGTCTAAGAAAGCATTGTCAAAAGTTTTTCCTATTCAGTAAGTTTCCTTTTCACCCTATTGGTTAAAGATTTCTGTATACACAGTGACTATTGATGTTATCCTCCCTGACTCGTACATTTCTGGGTGTATTTCTGATCCTATTTCTACTGTCAACACTCTTAACACCAGCAGTCAGGAAATCAAAAGATGAATTGCATTGGGAAAAATCTGCTGTCGTTGATCTCTCCAGAGTCCTGAAAAGCAACGATGTCAGTCTAGATACAAAGGTGTGCCTAATCCAGGCCATGGTCTTCTCAAGTACTTGATATGCTTCAGAGAGGTGGACAATGACTAAGGATGACAGAAGAAGAATAGATGCCGTCGAGTTGTGGTGCTGGAGAAGTCTTGAACATACAATGGAATGCCAAGAAAACAAATTACTCTGTCTTGGAGAGGATGAAAACAAGTCTCTCCTTGGAGGCTAGGATTTTGAAACTCCACCTCACGTGCTTTGGCACATGGACAGGAGAGATTGGTCCTCGGAGAAGGATATCGTGTTTGGAAGGGTGGTTTGATAGCACAGGAGAGGTAGATCCTGGATGAGATGGAGTGATACAGTGACCGGGACAATAGGGCTTGACTTGTCAAAATTAGTGAGACTGGCTCAGAACAGGGAAGGGTTCAGAGCTGCTGTACATGGAGTCGCTATGTATTGCAGGAACTCAACAATATCATTCTATGTATGACAAGTTTGGAAGCAAGAGTGGGATCCACTTCCTAATCAACATGCCTCCAGAAACTCTATGAACTTTGTTAAATGTTGATAGTGTAGAGGGGCGTCAGACCCTTTGTTCATAGGGTTACTATGAGTTGTGCTCAACTTGAAGGCAATCAACAACAACATTTGTACCATAGTGTAGGCCTTCTAAGTTTGGTCCCATTTTGTCTCTTATTATATTTATGGTTTAAAATTTACTGAGTTGATTGTTGTGTATAGTGGAAGATGTGGATTCTGCTTCAGTTTTCTGCACATAGAAGTCCAGTTTGGCAGTACCATTTGTTGAAGAGATTGTTGTTTCCCATTTGATAATCTTTGTTGTTGAATACCAACTGATTTTAGGTAGATGGATTAATTTTTGAGTACTGGATTCTGGTCTATTGGTCTACATGTCTTTCGTCGTACCAATACCATATGACAGTTATGTAGTAGGTTTTGAGATCAGGAAGTGCTATGCCTCCCACTTCATTCTTGTTTCTTGGAAGTGCTTTAATTCTTTGGGTCTCTTTCATGTACAAATATACTTATCAATTGCCTTTTTATCTCTTTAAAAAGTTAATTTAGTATTGGTATGAGGATTTCATTAAATATGTAGACTGTTTTTTATTGGATTGTCATTTTAAATATATTCATTCTTTCTCCCCATAAACAGAGAATATTTCCCCATTTATTTATATCTCATTGCTTCTTGTAGCAGTATTTTGTAGTTTTCTTTATAAAGATGTTTTGTGTCTCTAGGTAGATTTACACCCAAGTATCTAAATCTGTGGTTGGATATTGTAAATGGTATTGCTCTCATAGTTGGTGCTTTTGAATCATGGTGTTGTTGAGGAATACTGAATATACCCTGTACTGTAAAACGAACAGACAAATTTGTCTTTGTCTTGGAATTGTGACCAGAGAGTTTCTTAGAAGCAGGAATGAATGGAGAGACTTCATCTCTATTACTTTAAATATGTTTTTTGGAGGGAAAGTCCCTGTAGAAACGATGTCATTCTTAGTAGAGTAGGTGGTTGTTGTTGTTATGTGCCATCGAGTCGCTTGTGACTCATAACAACCCTGTGTACAAGAGCCCTAAATGCCTTTCTATCCTGTGCCAACCTCGCCATCTCAAGCACACTCATTTCCACCACTCCACTCACAGAATTGATCCATCTCATCGAGGGTCTTCCTCTACTGCACCACCCCTCCACTCTGACAAACATGATGTCCCTCTGCAAGGACCAGTCCCTCCTTGCAACATGCCCAAAGTATGTCAGATGAAGCTTCAGAATCTTTGACTCCAAGGAGCATTCTGACTTCACCCTCTCCTGGACAGACCTGTTTGTTCTCCTAGCAGTCTATGGTATATTCAACACTTCTCCAGCACCACAGCTCAAAGGCATCAATTCTCTTTCTATCATCCCTATTCA
>NW_006399838.1:447725-455015 GCF_000299155.1 Elephantulus edwardii | reverse complement strand
TATTTGTGTTTTGCTGACTATGTAAAGGCATTTAGCTGTGTAAATAATAAATTAGGGTTAATATTGATAAAAATGGGAATCCCAGAACACATAATTGTACCTAGATAAAAAAGATACTATCTAAATTGAGCACGAGAACACTACATGGTTTAACATCAGGAAGATGTCCATCAGTGTTGTATCCTTTCTCTTTATCTAGTCAATCTGTTTGCTGAGTAAATAATTCACAAAGCTGGAAATTAAAAAGGGGAATATGTTATCAGGATCAGAGAGTCATCAAAACTGTATTATGTTTTGCTTGGATCAAAAATCAACACCCTTTTTACCAGAAGTCAGAATACAGCAGACATTGGGTAAGTCCAATGTCAGGGATCTTTTCAAAATTATGAAGAGAAATGATGTGAATTTAAAGACGTAATGATATGAATTTAAAGATGTACCTGATTCATTCCATAGTCCTCTCAATCACTTTTGTAGGCAGCAGAGAGCTGGGCAATGAATCTGGCTGGCCAAAGAAGTGAGGCCTTTGAGTTGTGATGTTGGAAAGGAATACAGAGCATCATATCATATCATATCATGTCATTATTATTCAAAAGAATAAAAGAAAAAGTCATATTATTCCCTGTAGACAATGGTGGTGATGCTTCATTTTAATTATTTGGACTTTTATCTAGGCAAAGCCATTCATTGGTAAAGAACACCATGCTTAGAAAGACGAAGGGTCAGCAAAGTGGAGTAAGACCCCTAAAGAGATGCATTTACATGAAAACTTCAGCTGTGGGCTCCAGTGCGTCAGAGATGATGAAGACGGCACATGATAGGGCAGGTATAAGACAGCTGTTTATAGAGTTACAATAAATCATTCTCAAATTGACAGCACCTAATAACAATAACATGAGTTCAACAGTTACATGAGTGTCCAGAAATTCTATAGCAACGGAAGAAGCATCATGAATGTGATGGTTTCTTTTTAACAGGACCAAGAAAGGTGGCATAAATTTGGAAAGCATGCTCAAAATCATATCAGTGTGGCTTAGTGGTAAGGTTTTGTACTGTCAAAGGCATGCTGTTCAAATCCATTGGACACTCCTGAGGCTAAGGCTTGACTGTCTATTCCCATGTAATTTGTAGCCTCTCCAAACCTGCTGAAAGGTCAACAATGGATCGGTTCTGACGTGACATATAGGACAACAAATATACAATTCTACATAATGTTTTCAAAATTTCCAAGTATCGACTAGCTCTACAAAAGAAAAAATGTGTTTAATAATGTGTTTATGACAGTTTGATAACTTTAGAGTATATTCCCATTATGAAAAATGTCCAAAATCAGTTCAGTGTGTTCTTCAGCCTGGCACTCAAAGTACTTTAGTTATTGAAAATTAAGTCAGCATTTTGCTGAGGGACCCAGAGATAAACTAATTTTTTCATTATAAAATCATTGTGCTTTTAAAGTATTGGAAACCCCTCATTCCTATCCCCTGAAGTAGGAAAAAATATAAAAGTCAAGGAAAAACAAATTATGGCTCTACTGTAACTGTACTTAATCTTGAATCGCCATTTCTTGATACATATACATGTCATATCAAACCAATTAAAAAAATCTGTGGCATCTATGTATGGCATCTGTATAGTTCCAGAAGATGGTAGGGGCACTCTGGTGGCCCAGTGGCAAGAAGCTGCGCTGCAGTCTTGACGTGTGAATCCACAAGATACTCTACCAGAGAAGGAGGGGCACTCTCCCCTCATGTCAGTATCATCTGACTCTACAGTATACAAGGAAAAAACCTTATACAGGTCAAGGTGACCAACCATAAGCAATCTCAACTACACTTTCTGAGAAGCAGGTGGAGTGTTTCCTCTGCACTTAGTTTTAGAAAATGAAAAATATGATTAATTCCAGTTGCTTTTCAAACTTTAATATGTATCTTAGGACTTGAGGAAAATTTCGCTTCAGGTGGTCTGGGTAGGGACTTGTGTTTAGTATTTCTAGAAGGTTCAGGATGCTATCAGTGTACTGTTCTATGGACCACACTTTAAATAGAAGCAAGTTATTTTCAAATATTCTTAACATCCCTGGTTAACTTTATTGTTTCAATTATTATTTAATTGTTTATTTACTCCACTGGGCATTGAAGAAGTTTGTTTAAGTCCAAATATACTTTTATCTACCTGTATGTGGTCAGGTCTAGTACAAATGGCTTTGAACTTAGCAGGTAACAGGATAGTTTGGTGCTCAAATTTACCCAGAAGCATTGCTGAAGAAGAAGCCGGGAAATTTTCCTTCATGAACATTAAAGCCAAGAAAATCTTTTGGAACATTTTCTGTGATATATGAGGTTTCCACAAGTCAGAATCTGTGTGATGGCACAAGGCAGAGGCTAAATCAATGCACTTGACACATAAAGTGACTAATAAAAGCAAATGACCATTCGTATATTCTTTTTCAGTATTTTTCTTTTACAAAAGTGCAGTTGTTCTCTGAAAAAATCTTGTAGACGGCTAACAGTTCTGGAAGATGAACAACCCATTGTCTCAACAACAGATTTACTGATGCACCAAACATGTAATCGTCACAAACGTATAAAACAATCAAAACATCTTTGAAAGGATGAGACCTAGAAAAAGAATATAAGCCTAAGCATTTAAACATTTCATTCTAAACATTAAAATATTTAAGGCTATTGATCCACATCTGTCATCTATGGATATAAGAAAAGGGATAATTTATACTTTTCCCCCTTCTTTCTTTCAACTATTGATACAGGATTCCGAATTTGAATATATGTCTAAAAATGTCAAAGTAACCACTAGAAGAATGAAATTAGAATGTATAACACTCAAAGCACTTCTTCTTGTTGTTGTTAAGTGACCCAAGGAAGGAAAGTCCTCAACACTTGTGTGTCTTTTATCCTCTCTCCATGTTCATAGGGTTTCCAGAGGCAAGATATTCCAGAAATAACAGAGAAAAAATATAAACTGGTCAGTTCAACAAAAGAAAAATTAGATAAAAGATGATGAATGAAAAAAAGAACACTATATAGCCTTGTAAGAATATATGTGCTAAACACAAGAACATTAATAGCAGTAAACATAAATAAATTAAATCACTTCTTGAAATGACAGCAAGTAAAAACAAGCTTTTAAAATTTGTTGCTCTAAATTATTGGTGAGATAGGACTATACAAACCATATGATAAAAAGAAACAAAAGGAATTAAGAATATATATCAAAAGAAAAACATAAGTAAACCCACCAGAGGGTCAGCTGTGGGTTGCTTCTGAGTCTATGGTGGTGGTGGTGGTTGTTGTTGTTATGTACTGTTGAGTCACCTGCGACTCATAATGACCCTATGTACAAGAGCCCTAAACCTTTCTCTATCCCTTGCCAATCTCATGGTCTCCAACACACCTACCCCCATTACACCACTGACTGAATCAATTCATCTCATCCAAGATCTTCCTCTCCTGCACTGTCCCTCCACCCTCCCTATGATATACAACAAAAACAGTATTAATTATTGTCAAATGACACATAAATTTGTGGTTTTAAAAGTATGTTTCACAAATAAAGTATACATTTAAACAAATAGAATATAGTTTTGAATCTAATAGTACAGGTTACAAAAATGCAAATAAAATACTAATGATCTCAGAAGAAAAAATAAACAATTGAATAATTGTTTATTTAATAAATGAGATATGTAAACAGAATGCTATCAGAATTTAGGGAGCTCTGGTCTATAATTTGTAGGGAATTATGCTGTTAACCAAAGGGTGACTTTCCTCTGGCCACTTTAGTCTACATGCTCCTTGGGGAAAAGATGGAAACTCTCTACCTAAGGGGTTTACAGTCTTCAGAACCCACTGAAAGGTCAGCTATATAGGATCTGAGTTGACAGCAATGAGGAAGGGTAAGAAAAGTCAGAATCTGGCAAATTAAATCATCAGAGAGTAAGAATTATTGAATGTTAGTTATAGTTGACATAAAGGCAATTTTGCATCCCTCAGAAAATGTGTAAGAGAAAAAAATATTTACTTATCAGATAACAAAGATAAAACTTTGAATCAATCATAAAGAAAATTCTAACAAATTCTCAAAATGCAGACCAAATAATAATAATAATATTAATAAGCAGTGCAATCAAAGGAAAATGAAAATAAAATTTCTCAAAACTTTGGACTTAAAATGGAATTAAAAACGTCAATGTAGGGGAGCTCTGGTGGCCTAGTGGCAAGAAGCTGCACTTCAATCCCAGAGGCACGTAGTTCAAATCCACCAGATGCTCTGCCGGAGAAGAAGGGACAATCTGCTCCTGTACCAGTCAGGTCTGATTTGATGGTATACACACAAACATACACAAAATAAAAATTTTTTAAAACCTTCAATGTATATTATATGTAAAATATATGTAATTGTATGATAATATAGGCCACTAGCTATATGCGTAAGGTTAATATTCAAGACTTAAGATATTTTTAATCTATGTAACAGAAAATATATGTAAAAATGAGCCTAAAATGTTATAAGACATGAAGTCATGAATGCACGATGATAAGTGTACAAATAAACCAAGGAATAATGAATGCTAGGAGTAAAAAGTGAGATAAGGGAAATGGAAAATATAGGGCATCTATAAATCAAGAAATCAACAAGAAGACATATTCTACTGGGAAAGTCAGCAGTCAGAAAAATCTCTAAATTATTGAGGAGCAAGATGTCAGTTTGAGGACTAAGGTGTTCCTGACTCAGGCTGTGGTCTTTTCAACCACTTGCTATACTGCTGGGAGCTGGACAATGAATTAGGATGACAGAAATGACTTGTGCTTTTGGAGGACAGTATTGACTATCTCCTGGACTGTCAGAAGAACCACCAGATATGTTTTGTAGAAGGTATAGCCGTAGTGTTCGTTGAGGGCAAAGATGAAGTTTTGTCTCACATATTTGGGGCGTGTTGTTAGGGGAGGCTATTCCTTGGATAAGGACATACTGCTTGGCCAGGGGGAGGGTCAGTAAAAGAGAGGAAGACCCTCAACCAGATGAATTGACACAGTGACTGTAACAGTGGGCTTGACTTTTGGATTTGTGAGGAGAACACAGGGTAGGACAGAGTTCATTTCTGTTGTTCACAGCATCACTATGAGTCATAATTCTCTCAAGCACCTAATAGAAACATTCTTGATGAATAAACTAAAATAGAAATGCTTAAAAACACTAGTAAACTTGAAAAGTTAAAGAAATTGAACTTACTTTAAAAATACAAAATAGGGAGCTCTGGTGGCCTAATGGCAAGAGGCTGCACTGCAATCCCGAAGGCAGGCAATTGGAATCCACCAGCTACTCCATGGATAATGATGGTCAGTCTCCTCTCATGTGATTAACTCCCTCTGAAAACCAGCCAAAGGGGCAGCTCTGGGTGATTTCCAACTCTATGGTACACAAAAACCAGAAACAAATGACATTAGAAATCAGAAAGCATTTACACTACTATACATCTTAGCTAAACCTGTTCCTAAAGAGTACATTAAACAATTCTGCAAAATAGAGTAGGACTATGCCTTAGAATTTCCAAGGCTGTAATATTTATTCATTTAGCAGATTGCAACATCTTCTCTCCAGTAGGTGAGCTCTAGTGCACTCAAACTGTGGCATTTCACTTAACAAAGAACACTTTGCCATTAAATCACCAGAACTTCTTGTTGTTGTTGTTAAGTGCTGTCAAGGTGACTCATAGCGACGCTCTGAAAGAAAGTCCTCGACACTTGCTTGACTTTCATCCTTTCTCCAGGTTCATAGGGTTTCCAGAGGCAAGCTATTTATGGAAGTGGATGCCACTTCTGCTTCCAAGCTTGTTTTAATTGGGGAGCTCCACCAAACACTGTCCGCCATGGGTAACCATTATCATATTTGACACATGACTATAAGTGCAAACCCCAAACTTACTGCACTGGTTTCTGGTTCAAACTCAAAGTGATCAAGCAACGGATGTTAAAGTAGTGAAAATCTCACATCATATAATGCTTACATAGTAGTTAGAAACTGATCTCTTTTCTTTAAATAGCCAGAAGTCATTTAAAGTAGCAGTTTGCATAACCTTAGGCAAAAAAAGAATCATTCGTAACTAATGGATGGAATAATTGGGAACTACAGTCTGTGAAAACCCACTGAAAGTTTAGCTGTGAGTCAGTTGCCACTATAGGGTGCATAACACCAACAGCAATTCCCCAATTAATAAATGCTAACTTTTCACAATATTCTAAGACAAAAGTAAAGTGAATGTTCTTTCTATAAGTATTTGAAAGGAGGAACGGTTATTATGTTCTCTATTTTTCTCTTTTCCTCTTAGCCTCACAGAAGTGATTTACTGGCTTCTTTATCAAGCCAAAGGCCATTTTGAGACTTTCTTAGTCTATTTGCTCAGCAATTGAAAAGAACTAGTTAATTGGGGGTTTTCCTTGTCCTATCAGGCAATCTGCAGCTGAGATGTGCTCCCCCTAAAACCTACTAAAAAGCTACTCTGTGGGAGAATATGGACATTTTCCTCCCTGGGCCTTTAAAAATGTACTGGAGGGTCATCTACAGGTTGGTTTCCACTGGAGGCTACACAATAGCAACAACATCACTAGCTTTAGTTTGCTTGGCTCCACAATCAACATTCTTGACACCATCAGCCAAGAAACTAAAGACTTATTGTGTTGGGAAAGTCTGCTGCCAGAAAATTATCCAGAGTCCTGAAGAGCAATTATGTCAGTCTGGAGACTAAGGTGCACCTGATACAGGCCATGGGCTTTGCAATCACTTGCTATACATCAGAGAGCTAGACAATGACTAGGGGTGATAGAAGGAGAATTGATGACTTTGAGCTGTGACGTTGGAGAAGAATAATATACTATGGACTGTTAAGAGAATGAACAAGTTCATACTTAAGAGGGTTAAACCCGGTTGCTCCTTGGAGGGAAGGATTCTGAAGCTTCATCTAACATACTTTGGACATGTTACAAGGAGAGTACAATCCTTGGGGAGGGACATCATGCTTGGAGAATATAGGGACAGCACAGTAGAGGAAGACCCTCAATGAGATGGACTGATTGAGTGATTGAGGTAATAAGAGTAAGTGTGTCAGAGGCAAATTGGCTCAGGATAGAGCAGGGTTTAGACCTGTTGTACATATGGTCACTATGAGTTTCAGGCAAATCAATGGCATGTAACAACATTAACAACACAAACACCACAAATAGATGATAGGTAGATAGAGATATGTATAGATACACACACACAGACATATATATA
>NW_006399838.1:442314-447585 GCF_000299155.1 Elephantulus edwardii | reverse complement strand
GCCTAGTGGTGAGGATATGAAATGGTCTTTGTTAGAGAGTACAATTCAACATCAATTAGTCAACATCATGATAAGTGATGGAAAGATTGAAACTGATTTTATCTTGCTTGAATCAACAGTCAATGTCCTTGATTCCAGTAGTCAGGCAATCAGGAAATGGATTTTACTGGGCAAGTCCACTGTCAGTGATTTCTCCAAAATATTGAAGAGCAATTATGTCGGTTTGAAGACCAAAGTGCACGTGAATCAGGCTTTGATCTTCTCAGTCATTTACTACACTTCAGACAGCAGGAGAATTTGAAAATGTGACAAAAGAAAAATTGATGTCTTTCAGTTTTGGAGAAGAGGACTGAATGTACCATGAACTGAAAAAAGAATGAACAGATGTGTCTTGGAGAAAGTACAGCCAGAGCGTTTCTTGGAGGAAAAAGATGATAAAACTTCATCTTTTGTGCTTTGCACATGTAGCTAGGCATGGGATTTCTGGAAAGGAAAGAATATTTGAAAATATAGATTATCAGGAGAGGAGAGGAGCTGTTTAACATCTCATTATCGTCACCATCCATGATGATGCTACAGGTATATATGCACCATTGAGTTGCCTGTGACCCATAGTGATCCTCTATACAGCAGTTCTGAAGCCTGCCCTGTTCTGAGACATTCTCACTGATTCTGAAAAACCTATCCTCATTGTCCCAGTTACTTTCTCAGTCCATCTCATCTGGGGTCTTCGTCTCCTACAAAGAACTGGAAAAAATAAAAAAGGTTGAACTCTCTCAGCATTTCTTAAGCTGAAGGAACTGAAGAACAAATTCAAGCCTCAAGTTGCAATTGTTAACGATGCTGTGGACAGAATGTTGAATAGCCCAGGAAGCAGTAAAAGAAGAAGGAAGGAGTATATAAACTCACTGTACCAAAAAGAACTGAAACAACTGTGCTCAAAAGGCAGTGGTGATGAAGGACAAAAGCCAAACGGTTGTAAAAGATTTGGCAAAAAAAACAAGGACCCAGGAATTGATGGAATATAAATTGACATATTTCAACAAACAGATGCAGCCCTGTAAGTGCTAACCAGGCGATTCCAAGACATCAGGAGGAAAACCACCTGACCTACTGACTGGAAGAGATCTGTATTTATTCCTATTCCAACAAAAGGTGATCAACAGAGTGAAAATTAATGAACAATGTCACTATGTTGCACATAAGCAAAATCTGACTGAAGATTATGCAAACATGACTGTAACAGTACATAGACAGAGAAATACAAACAGAGTTTAGAAGAGATCTGGGCACTAGGGACATCGTTCCCAATGTCAGATAGATCTTGGATAAAAGTAGATATTACCAGAGGAATGTCTATCAGTGTTTTATTGACTATGCAAAGGCATTTGACTGTGTGGATCACAATAAATCGTGGTTAACCTTGAGAAGAATGGGAATCTCAGAACACTTGACTGTGCTCATGAGAAACCTATCCTTGTCCAGGAGGCTGTCATCAGAACAGATTAAGGAAACACTGGCTGTTTCAAACTCAGGAAAGAAGTGCATCATGGACTCATCCTGTCTCCATACCTTTTCAGTCTGTATGCAGAACAGACCATGGAAGAAGCTAGACATTATGGGAAGAAATGTGGCATCAGGATTAGAGAAAAACTCATCAACAACCTGTGTTAGATGACACAACCTTAGTGAAACTGAGTAGAGCCTGAAGCATTTGCTGTAGAGGGTCAAAAACTATAGTCTGCAATATGAATTTAAACTCAACATCAAGAAAACAAAGATTCTCAGTACTGGGCCCATTGGTAACATCATGATAGATGGAGAAGAGATTGAGATTATTAACAATTTCAGCTGACTCAGTTCCACAATCAACATTCTTGGCATCAGCAGTCAGGAAATCAAGAGATGAATTGTATTAGGAAAATCTACTTTAAGGATCTTTCCAAAGTGCTAAAGAGCAAAGATGTCAGTCTAGAGACTAAGATGCACCTGAGCCAGGCCATGGTCTTCACAATTTCTTGCTATGAACTAAAGAGCTGGGCAATTGCCAAGTGTGACAGAAGAATTGATGCCTTTGAGTTGTGGTGATGGAGAAGGATCTTGAACCAACTAAAGACTGCCAAGAAAATGAATAGTTCTGTCCTGGAGAAGGTGAAACCAAGCTATTCCTTGGAAGCAAGGATTTTTAGACTCCATATCACATACTTGGGGCATATTTTCAGGAGGGACCAGTCCTTGGAGAAGAATAACATGTGTTGAAGGTTTGAGGGACAGCACAGGAGAGGAAGACAGGGATTGACACAGTCACTAAGGTAATGAGGGTAAGTGTATCAGAAATAGTGAGATTTGCTCAGGATAGAGTCATAGTCTACTTGAAAACACATAACACCACCACCACCACCACCACCATGGGCTGAATCAGGTACACCTTGGATTCTAGACTGATGTCATTGCTCTTCAACACTCTGTAAAGGTCCCTGACAGCAGGCTTTCCCAATTCGATTTTATTGCACTGTCTCCCAATTTCTGGGGCCAATATTGTTGATTGTGGATTGATCTAATTTCTTACTTAAATAGTCAAAGAGACTTGCTTAATCATTAGTTTATGTAATTTTATCAAATATCAATATATCAAATACTTTAGCTCTCTGTACTTTTGTAAAATTTCTGATTGCATGGGTAGATTGTTTTCCCCTCAAATGATGCAAAGAGAGCATAGTGCTTATATTGTGGTCGATACAAAGCTGTTCCGATGACAACTTTTGATAAAAAAATCAGGGTGTTTATAATCAGAAGCGTCTTAATAATCTGAGAATTTTAAATTAAGAACTTCACTTTGGAAAACAGAATTGGAAATCCCAGTAATACCGTTATTTAGTTTAATATAGAAAGCTTCTATAAGGTTTAACATGGAAATAGATCACTATTGCCATCTCCTGTCAAGGATACCACATGGCCACAGTTTAAGTCTTTTTGAACAGCCATCTACTGTGAGAAAGAAAAAAATAAAAGATTACCTCATAAATAGGTGATAAAATATTGAATATTTATTGTGAAAGAATCATTGTCTTTTTATTCTTTATTCCTTTAAGACCTTTACAAAAACCCATTAGCATTGATAAATAGTAGCATTTGTTTTATGAGCTCTTTATGTTGAACAGAAATGCTCTTTGTTATTACTTTAAATGCATATGATGGATCTACCTGTGATTGAAAACAAATATTAGAGCTGCTTCTGACAGAAAAGGTAGGAAATTTTTGCACTGTATTGGGGGAAAGGAGCCAGGATTATGCCATTGCACGCAGCCAAGGAAGTGACAGGTAGCTTTCTACCATATAATAGAGCTGATGGAATGGATAACAACTCTGACTGCATTAATCCATCTTTCTGCTGAGGGGGCTTTCACAGAAGATGAATTATACACCCTGCCCCCACCTTGCCTTGTTTTTCTTTAATTTTTCTCTCTTGTTACTGTTCTCTTTTGAACACAGCTGTTGCTGATAGACTCACTGAATCTCCTCCCCATCTTTCCTCACATCGGGACATTAGATCATCAGCTGCATTTGAGCCTGGTTCATATGCTCCCTGCCTGCAATGCCAGCTGAGCCATTTATGAATTAGATCTCAGTAAAGTCTGTGAGTTGTACCCCAGAGTGCCATCGTGTCCTGTCCACGGTCTCGATGCAGTTGGGTGGAAAAGGAGAATGAGCTATGACTTCAAGTCATTAACCTTAAAATCAGAGTGACATACCCAACATGGTCCCGAAAGTTTGGTATCTATTCTTCTCAAACCCATCATTTCGTCATGACCATGATAACTAATTTCCCCCCAAAGTATTGAAAACACTAACACATTGCACCCTTTCAGGGCTGTTCTGAATTCATTTCTTAAGGAAAGGAGAGAAATACATATGGTAAAGAATTGTGCTTCCAGCATAAAAATATGTGTTTGAGTCCACCAGAAGCTCCACAGGAGAAAGATGGACAATCTCCTCCCATGTGAAGTTACTGCTTCTGAAAACTCATCAGAAGGTCAGCTATATATCGGTTCTGACTCAATGGTACACGGTAACAAAATTTTCCTTTTTTTACTTTCATATTTTATTGTGTATCTTTATCTACATTCCCTGGAACTAGCTTGAGATCATATTTAGTTTACACTAAAGCAAAATGTGAATGAAAGAATGACAAATCATCCTGAACATGAGCTCTGAAGACAAAGCTACTGCACTTTAGACGCATGGTGGTCCTCTGTGGAAGGTCTGCATTGCTGTCACATCCCTAACTAACTAAATCAATTTTCTCAAGAAATGAACTTAGGAAAAGAGGAGTTAAACTTATTCTATATTTACAGATTAAATATTTGATGAGGCCAGTGTGGAGGATTAACAAAAACTAAAAAACTCCACAAAAACTTAAGGTCTTTTTTCCAGCTGACCACTAACTCATACATACTTTCCCCTTTACAGTAAACATTAATGAAATCCATGGGAAGAAAACCTTCACAGGAATGAAAAGAAATATGTTCAAAGAAGGAAACTACAGCTAATAAGTTAAAAAATACAGTGAAAGTCAAAATGACAAAAGTAGGCAGTCTTTGACTATTATTTGACATAAACACATTTGACATGAACATAATCAAGACATTACACTGTCAAAACTTCACAGCTATATCAAGTACTAAGTATTGATTTACTTACATCACATTTTACCTTATATCTTTAGCTAATCTAAGTTCCATTCAGCATGTCAGCAATGGCAGTATGCAAAGGAGAACAATAACAAGAGAAGAAAACTAAAGAATGATGATTGAGGAAGACTTGAAAGTCTTACTAATGGAAACCAAAGCCCTCAATGTAGGTTGTATCTCAACACTCAGAAAACAAAAATGCCTCACCACTAGACCAATAGGCAACATCATGAGAAATGCAGAGAAGAGTGAAGTTGTCAACAATTTTATTTTACTTAGATCTACAATTCATACCCAAGGTAGCAGCAGTCAAGAACCAGAAGATGTGTTGCATTGGAGGAGATCTGCTATAAAGAGTCTTTCAAATACTAAAGAGCGAAGATGTCAAATGATAGCGTAAGGTGGCCCTCATCCAAGCTATGTTCTTTTCAATTGCTTTTTATGCTTCTGAAAGTTGGATGATGAATAAAGAAGACTAAAGAATAATGTTCTCCAGAGTCAACCATTTTGAATAATATTGCATGAGTTCCTTGTTTTTTAATGCAGCATAGTATTCCATTGTGCGAATATACCACAGCTT
>NW_006399838.1:439810-440889 GCF_000299155.1 Elephantulus edwardii | reverse complement strand
GTCTCACAGACTTTGATATGTTAGGAGTGGTCAGTCCTCACAAAAAGACTTGAGAAAGGAAGAGGGTCATTGAAAGATAGGAAAGCCCTCAATGAGATTGATTGACACTGTGACTACAGTAATGGGTTTCGTTGGGTACCACAGAGATTGTGATCATCAGCGGGACAGGGCAAGATTCAGATTTGTTGCTCATAATGTTGCTGAGTCTTCTCCTTGCCTACTTGATGTATTAGACAATCTTTGCTGCTACTCATAGTCACTGAATAATTTTTTCAGAAGTAGCTTTTAGTTCTTCTTCCTAGTCTGCCCCAGTCATCAGTTCCACTGAAACTTGTCCACCATGATTGGTCCTGCTGATATTTGAAATATTGAACCTTAGCAGTGTTAAAGTAACACAGAAGACACAGGACTATGAAATACTGGCAGTTGAGTGGTAATTTAGGAAGCTAGAGGTCTGAATTCAGAGTTCCATCTCTAGGGAAAGCCTTTTCTACAAAGCCCTTGGGGGAATATTCTTGTTTTTTTAAAACATCCTGACATTTCTTGGAGATCCTCATTACTTTTGGCATTTTGGCAATTCAATAATACTTAATTGTTCTCATGTGTAGTCTAAACGTTGACCAAGAGACTAACTAATATTTTAAAAGAATAAGAGTATATGCTTGGTTTAAAAGCAGGAAAGATATGTCTCAAGGTGTGTCCTTTCACTACATGTATTCAATCTGAACAAATCATCTCAGAATTACACTATGGCAAGAAGGCCATCTTGCTTGAGTTAAGTAAAGAGGACTTAAAGCATTTATTGAAGAATGTCAAAGTCTGATCTTCAGAATGGATTACACCTCAACATGAAGAACACAGAAATCCTCACAGCTGGACCTTGAAAACATTATGATATATAGAAGCAAGATTGAAGTTGTCAAGGATTTCACTTTATTTGAACCACAATCAATACCCATCGAAGCAGAAGTGAAGAAATCAAATGTCAATATTGCTTTGAGTAAATCTATTAAATGATAAAAATTCATCTTGAGGACTAAAGAACATCCTGACATAAAACATGATATTAACAGTCAACA
>NW_006399838.1:437165-438107 GCF_000299155.1 Elephantulus edwardii | reverse complement strand
TTCTGACTGGAGTGAGATGATATCTCATAGTTATTTTGATTTGCATCTCTCTTAGAGCTAGGGATTTTGAACATTTCTTCATCTGTTTGTTTACCATTTGAATGTCTTCTTTGATGAAGTGTCTCTTCATATCCTGTGCCCATTTTTCAATTGGGTTATTTACCTTTATCCTGTTATGGTGTTCGAGTATTTTATAAGTTCTAGATAAAATCCCTTGTCTGACATGTCATGACCAAATATTTTTTCTCATTATGTGGCTTCCCTTTTTACCCTGTTGGAGAAGTTTTTGGGTGTGCGTAGGGATTTGATTCTTAGAAGATCCCATTCATCTATTTTATCCTCTCCTAGATGTAGATTTTCCAGGATACTTGGTAGATTGTTTATGTTGTAGATTAGGACTTCTAGAGTTCTTCCAAATTTTTCTTTAATGATGTTTATAGTTCTTGGTTTTAGTCCTATGTCCATAATCCACTTTGAATTGGTTTTTGTGTATGGAATGAGTTGTGGATCTTGCTTGAGTTTTCTGCAGTTTACTACCAAAGGCAATTTACAAATACCAATTACATTCTTCAGTGAGATGGAAAAGGCAGTCTCCAATTTCATTTGGAATGGAAAGAGGCCCAGTATAAACAAAGCACTCCTTAAAAAGAGAAATAAGGTAGGAGACATCTTAGTTCCTGATTTCAAATCCTACTACTCTGCCGCAGTGGTCGAGAAGCATGGTACTGGTACGACAGACACATTGATCAATGGAATAGAATTGAGAACCCAGAAATCAGCCCGTCTACCTATGGTCAACTGATTTTTGAGAGGAGATTAAATCAGTTAAGTGGGGAAATGACATGCTTCTTAACAAATGGTGCTGGCAAAATTGGAAAACTACCTGCAGAAAACTCAAGCTAAGTGCAATTCTTAAGAGACACAAATAAACTAATTTCATTT
>NW_006399838.1:420468-435972 GCF_000299155.1 Elephantulus edwardii | reverse complement strand
GCCATCCCTCCTCTCATGCAAGTTACTGCATCTGAGGGCCAGTTGTAGATTGGTTCCAACTCAAAGGCAATAATATATCTCTATCTCAATGCTTTGGGGGGAAAATGGATTCTAATACAAGTATGCATCATAAGACAATTTCAAATAGTATCAATCAGGAGGTTACCAGGAGATTGTGGGCATTATTTTGACCTTTAAATAAGATTTCAGAGAATACAAAAATCCTTCTTCAGAGAAAATTTATTAGTTAAAGTTCCAGAATACATATTCTGTATTCTATAAACTGCCTTAGTAAGTAACTTATTTTTCCCATGATATTTTACAGTTTATGTTGACCCTCAGGTATTTAGCTGTTCCTCCGTATATCTTTCAAAACTTCTTCTGTTTTTGATGATTTAGTCTTTTATTTTACCAAACAAAACATTCTGAATTTCTTTCAGCACAGCATGATCCTGTGAACCTAGAGGCAATTACAACTCTCATTACCCAGATGTTTAGCACACAGGGAAAATGCCAACACTAGAAATGTGCCTTGCAAAGCACTAACATTGATGAGTCACATTGGGGGTCACGGGATGTAAGAGGCTCTTGTGAGCCAAGCTTCAATAGTACTGATCATGGTTATTGAACAGACAACACATTTAAAATCAGTGTGACCTCTTCATCAGTCAATTCATTGTACTTGAATTGAATCCAACTTCAGCTAAATTGTCATAAAAACCTGGCTTCATCATTACAGCCCTGGTGCAGATACATAGATAGGAGCTGGCCCTCTAGGACAGTCATAAAGAATGATACATTTGTGCTCTATTTCAATAACTTAGGTAGCAATAAATCATGGGCTAAGTAATTGCAAGAACAAACTGCACGTTATTGAACAAAACACAAGCACTAAAGGTAGAAACAAAATCAAACTTTGTTGAAAAATTACCCTTTAAAATTCAGACTGGTAAAGAAAACCCATCATATACTTGTGTAAAGATAGGTCATTTTAATAAAATATACAATGTTAGGGTGAGTCTATGGTGCCTGAGTGTCACTGAGATAGTTAAATGTTCAAATGCTAGCTGAAAGAATCATAGTCTAAGCCAATTTCTGACGACCTTAGAAGATGAGCCGGAGCACCCGGAGAACCATGACCTCTGTGTTAGTGGCACTTTACTCTGTGGACTTTGCCCCTGGGGCTCCCTCTTGGTTATGACTAAGACGTTTAACAATGTTACTAACTGTTGGCTCTGCTAGATGTTTCCATCATATGCACTCTATTTAGTTTTTAAACAAGTGTAGGAGTTATAACAGACATAGTACTAACCTACCAAGTCACATATCCATAGATGACTACAGTTGCACATTTCCTTGCACTGTGACCCACCTCACTCATTCCGTTACTGCTGTCAAGTTGGAACCAACTGATTATGAATCCTTAAGTGGGTTTTTAAAAGCTATAAACTGCATGGGTGGAGATTGTCCATTTGTTCCCCTTGTGCAGCTGATGGATTTGAGCTGCCTATACTGGGCAGTTCCATTAAATAAAAAGGATGAAAATGTATTGTTCCAAAATTAACAAAAAGCACAAAACACAATGGAAGTAATCTGTCCATGTCACTACTATGCAACTACTGATTGGAGGTGGGGGGGGGGAATAATTAAAAAGTTAAAGTGCGAAATTACAGCCCTCTGTAAGGGAAATAAATGGGATTATAATATATTCATGGTAATGTACGTTTAGTGCAAGTTCTTCTAAAGGGATTCTTGTGTCAATTTTATTTTTACAATGTTCAGTGCATAGAAAATAATATTTTCCCCCCAAATTAAAACTGCTTGGCAACTATTTAAGGAACTTTGGAACAAAAAGGTTCCAGAGAGTATCATTACTTGTTATAAAATGAATGATTTTGCTAATTTCCAATCACATCTAAGACTATGAAAGATTTTCTTACCATGTTTGAGTGTGCACAGTTAGATACCATATTGGGGGTTTTATTTTCTTTCTTAAACTGTGTTTGATTTCTGATTTTAAATGTCTTAAAATATTTGTGCAGTTTTGCTTGTTGCTTGGCCTTTCCATGTGAGCATATTTCAGCTAGTTAGAGAACTTACTCTGTGGATAATACCAAGTGACTACATGCCTTTGCATAGCTAATTTTCTAATCACTTGCTTGCTTAACAAAATAACATCTTCTGATAATCTCATATTGTTATAAACAACACCAAACATCAATATTAATAGTTAACAGTTAATAACTGTTGTGTCCTAGGTTCTTTGCTTAGGTTCTCATTTTATCTTTCCATTAAACTTGTGAGTGCTGTGATTATGAAATTACAGGAAGTCCTAGGGATGTTTTCCATAAGATAATACAGATTCAATTCAAGTTCTAACTTTAGAGCCCCAACTTTGAATGATAGTGCTATCCAACTGCCCAAGTCACTGGGATGGTTAAATAAATCCAGATAAATTCCATCTTCTGTTATCCTGTTAACCACACAGAGATCCTTTGGGGGCTTCTCAAATCTCGTTGAATGTTATGATGTGCTACCTTTTACAGGAGACAGAAGCAAGCCTGCCATCAGACTGTCCTAATGCTCAGGAATTTACATACTGTCATATGATTCAAAATAGATGATTTGGAGTGTTTTCTGGCATCTTCATGTTAAAGTAACCCAGAAGATCATATAATTATCAGTCTACCTTTTAGTCTAGGTGTTTCCATTTTATTTTAACAGTTCTCAAAATAATACACATAGGTCTGCCACATTACTTAATGCTTTATTTTGTCTGCAAGCAGTAGTCCTCTGAGGATGCTGCTCTGCTGCACCTAGCTTTGCAAACTGCTTTTAGTCTCAACTGTTCTAACTTCGCTTTTCACCTTCCCTTTATGGACTAACTCCCTCTGTATGATTCATGTTAGGCTCTTTAAAAAAGACAAGGATTTACAAAAGCATGAAAAGTCTTTACTGCCTCGGATGTTTTTCCCTTTGAGTCCTTCCTACTGATGACCTATGGTTTGCTATTTTATGTGCATATATATATATATATATAATTTTTAAATAAAATGTAATGCCTTTATCATGCTGTTTTTTTGTTTTTGGTTTTGGTTTTTTTCCCTATTGACTTCTGGGTGCTATTATCTTAAAATGATCTCCAGCAAAGCTATCCTAAGGATCCTTTCTGGTTTACAAAAACCAAAAGAAGAAAGGTACCTGACCTATCGATATTTTGTCTTCTGCACAGTTCTCACAACACCTTAAGAGCAGGAATGGGTGGTTTTGGCCATCAGGAAGAAGGTGGACAGGGAGGATTTCCCATGGAGAAAGCCTTAGGTGACAGGATTACAAAAGTCGATAAGCTAAATTTATAAACACACCATATCCCCACCTGTTCTTAACGATATTTTCTGGGCCTGCAAGGTGGGTTTGTGAGTTCAAGATACTCCAAACTAAATAAATAAATAAAAGAAACACATCTTTTTCTCAGCAAAATATAATACTCCATTAGTCTCTCTCTCTCTTACAAGAGTTTCTCAGTAAAGGATGTAGATTGCCGGGGGTGTGCGTGTAATAATGTATCTCTGAAAATTCTTTTACTCTTTGCATCAGATTTACATCAATCTTTTCTAAGTTATGTGTTATCCATGGAGGTTATTGGCTGGCGTTTGTCTTCTGTGTGGAGTAGAGTGCCCAGCCAAGCAGAAGCTGTGTCGTTTTAATCTTTAATCCCCAGCATAGTCATTTGTTTGTCTGTTTTTTAATGTTCTTTTCCAGTTCAAAACAGTGCTTGTGTCAAGACTAATACTTACTGCACTTCGTTTTTAAGTTCAGGCTTGGAATAAATTTCAGCACTTTTAATAGTTCCCTGTTGACCAAAAGTAAAATCTAAAATCCTTACCATGACAGGCAAAGCCTCTGAGGCGCTGGATGGTTTTTAGTTTTATAGTCTCACTCACGTCCCCCTGATACCAGGGCTACCGAACTGCACAAAGCATTACAGCCACTCACTGTAGCTCTTCTCATTTCAGCTCTTCTGTGTATGCCTGAGATGTCCTGTTTTACATTTCCTTTTTGCTTGATTCATACCTTGGCAACTTTTGCTTCTAAATTTCACACACACATTTTATTCCTGATGAAACTGTCCCATATCTAATACTCATTCCTCATTTTTAGAAATCATACATATCGAATGGATTGGTATTTAGCCTGTTTGTTTGTTTTAACATTTTGCTATAATTGCTTGTATGTTTTCATCCTTCCCTTGTGCACAGATTCTCTTGCAAAAAATGTACATTTGGTTTTAAGTTCTCCCAAAATAACTATTGTAAAGCTCTCTACTCCCAATTTTACACTCACTTATCGTTGCCATCAAATCTGAACCCTTTCCTGTCCTGGCCCAGTCTCACTAACTCAGACACACCAACCCCCACCGCCCCAGTCACTGAATCAATCCATCTCATCTGTGGGCTTCCTCTCCTGGGCTGTCCATCCACCATTCCGATCACAATGTCCTTCTCTAATGACCAATCTCTCCTGGCCACATGCCCAAAGTAAGTGAGGTGGAGCTTCAAAATCCTAGCCTCCAAGGAGAGACTTGGTTTCACCCTCTCCAAAATAGACCAATTTGTTTTTGTGGCAGTCCATGATATGTTCAAGACTCTTCTCCAGCCCTACAACTCGAAGACATCTATTCTTCTTTTGTCATTCTTAGTCATTGTCCAACTCTCTGAAGCATAACAAGTAATTGAGAAGACCATGGCCTGGATTACACACACCTTTGTATCTACACTGACATCATTGCTCTTCAGCACTCTGGAGAGGTCCATGACAGTAGATTTTCCCAATGCATTTCATTTTCTGATTTTCTGAAAGCTTGAGGAAATCACTTAATTTTCTAAACTTCAGTTTCCTCCTATGCAAACTAATTTTTAAAGTTACTGTATGTCATGTGATTGTTACATAAACTAAATATTTTACATGGGATATTTTAGTAGAGTTCCTTAAAATCTATTCTATATCCTATCTGTATTATTATAACATGTTGGTGTGTTACCAGTCCACTATGATTCATCGCAACCTGATGAACAGTACACCCGAACTTTGCCTGTCCTGAACCATCCCTATGATCATTCTCAAACTCATGATGACAGTCACTGGTTAGATCAACCTTGTGGAGTGTCTTTGTCTCTTGTTCTGACATTTCACTTTTCTCAGCATGATATCATTTTCCACGGACTAGTCCATCCTGACAACATGCTCATGGTAAATTAGATGAAGTTACACCATCTTTGCCTCTAAGAAGCATCCTGGTAGGTCCTCTTCCAAAGAAGACTTATTTGTTCCTTTTGCAGTCCATGGGATATTCAGTACTTTTCCCTAAGACCAAAATTCAAAGGCATTCATTCTTCTTCTGCCATACTTAATCATTGTCCAACGACTCAGATGTATGCAAAGCAGTTGTTGAAAAGGCCATGACTTGGATCAAGAATACCTTTGTCTTTAAACTAACATAATTAATAAACAAAAGTCCTTTATCCTGAAAGTCTTGGTTCATACTTGAGTACTTCAGATCCTCTTCACTTTCAGCAAACAAGGTTGTGTCATCTCTGCATAGTAGATTGTTGATGAATCTTCCTCTACTCATTTTTTTAAGGATGTAAATGTTTTTTCCACCTCCATATTTTTCCCTTTTTTTAATTTCTGAAAATTAGTCATTTTCTTTTTTTCTTGTTTAAACTTATTAATTTTAATGAATGTTTACAGAGACAGGATTTCCAGTCATTCATTGTTGCACTTTTCTCCCTGACCACCCCTCCCCCAATCACTCTTCTCCTTGAAAAGAAAAACTCTTTCATTGTTATGCAATCCCTCCCCCTACTTTCACTCCAGACTTCTGTAATGACAAGAATACCCATGCATATATCCCTTCTAAACAGATCCTTTTTTTCCTTTTTATATTGGCCTACTTACTTTAACACACAATAAGCAATATCATATAAATGAAGAAAAGATTGAAATGGCCAAGGATTTCATTTTACTTGTATTCACAATCAACACTCAACACACAGTAAATAATAAATAAATAAATAAATAAAAAATTATTCTGTTCCTTTGCACAGAAGACACCTACAAAAAGTTCATAAACAGAAATGTCACCTTGAAGACTATGACCCAAGCTGAGATATTTTTCAACCAGCTTATATGTATGCAAAATGAATATAGAACACTGAAGAATTGATGCATTTGAATGATAGTCCTGGGTAAGAAAATTAAGTACACCATGGGATGGAAGAAGAATAAATAAATCTATCTTGAACAAGTACAACTGCAAGAATGACAAAACTCCATCTTAGCACTTTGGGAAATTGGAGGAGACTAGTCCCTGGAAAAGGATTCTATACTGAGGACATGGTCAGTGAACCAAGGACCTCAACAAGGTGGACACAGGGGACACAAATGTAGGGTTGGCATAAGAGCAGTGTCGTACATAGGAATGACTCGATGTTACCTTACAAAACCAAGAGCATGTCTTTGGTAATAATCCCATTTGGGAATGTGTTGTTCTAATAATAAAAAAGCTGACCATGGGGTGTACTTTAAGTCAGTATCTTTTGAAATGTATAAAGCAGAATGGAAAGATTGATGCACCTCCCACATGAGATCTCTGAGGAACCAAAGAATAGAAACTGAAGAGACAAGGATCTTCTCCCAGGGTCAACAGGAAGTGCAAGTCTAGACCATCACTCTGATTTCAGATTTCTAACATCCTAATCTATAAGGAAATAAATTTGCTTTCTAATTAAAAAAAATCCTTTATCCTATGGTTTCCTTGAGTTACTTGAGAGATGAGAATAAAGGGTCAGCATAGTCCTACTGGTTTTATAAAACACTCAGTTTTTCTGTCAGTAGACTTATTTTTCTTTTAGAAACAGTAACAAATAGAAAATTTTTAAACATACAATATGAAAAAGTACAATTATATTGAGGGACAAAGGTATTTCCTCCCTAAAATGATGAGAAAGAGATGAGATGTTCACAATATTACATTATCAGTGGGTTTGTTTACACTCATCAAGTTTAAAATTTGACTACATTAATTTCATTAGCATCTTAATTTTTCTTGGTTCAACTAAAATTATTCAAACACTATGTCAAGATTGAATCTCTTGTGGTATGTCTTTTCTCTTGAAGATGAATTTACTTTAATATTTAATAAGGGATCAAGTGTGGGCACAGCTGATAGAAAACTGAGCATGAAAACTACAGTACAGCATGAAGCAGAAGACACGTTCCTGCATACAAAAACTCCATGGCATAGTCAGGGTGTTCAGCTGGTTTGTAATGTAAGGACATTTTCATTGGACACGAGCTCATACGCATCATCTAATGACTAATGTAAAAAAAATTAAAATTAAAATAAATAAATAAAGTACAATTCACACACACACACACACAAGTCAGGAAGCCAGGAAATGATGTTAATATGCTTGCTAGTAATCTAAGGACAATATCTATACCTGTTGTCATGGCCACTACTTTATTGTTTCCAAGATTGTGATAGTTGCAGAAATAGATTTCCACATCCTTTTTCTCACATAGTGGATGATGGATCCCAGTTCTCAACACTTTAGTCAGTAGTGTAGTACTTAACCATTGCGCCAGGGCCTACTGATTTAGAAATCTACTGTGGTTACTGCAGCTAGGAAAGGATTTCACTTTGGTGTTACATGTGCAAGAAAAGACTTTGCAACTTGACTCATATCTTCCATCACTAGTCACGAGTAATGAGTAAGACTGACTAGATAGAAAGCTTAGTTACCCTGGCTTTGTCTCTTGTAACTAGAAAAGTCAATGGATCTTAAGCAGTAAGATCTTGACTCAAGACTGCTTGGCTAATATTCACCAAACCTCTCATTTAGTGACTCATCTCCAACTCACCAAAGCCATTAGACAGAGTAGAAGTGTTCCATAGTTTGTAAGACTGCACTCTTTACTTAAACAGACTGCCATATCTACGTCCTGTGGGGCTGTTGGTGGGTTCAAACCACAGACTTTTTAGTTACCTGTCAAACATGTAAGCCCTGTACCACCAGAACTCTTAAAAAAAGGGTCAAAGTTAACGTCATTTAATGATTTTCTGGGACAATCGATAAAACACCAAGTCTTTCATTTCCAAAATGAAATTGTTTGAGGTTATAATTTATAGTTCGTTGGGAGAATTGAAAAACATGTCAGAAAAATTGGCTTCACTTTCCTATATGACTCCTCTAAGAGGACAATAGCCTATGCCTTATACAAGTATTGATCTCTGTGTACTCCTCAGAGATGCTGAAGTCCTTTTAATATTGATCTTTGTTTCCTTCAACTACCCTTCCATGCGCTCAGCAACTCAGCATTGCCACTATGCAGCCCCACTATTGTCTTCTTAAATCAAGGCGACTACATGTTCTAAAGATCTGGCATAGTTAACTCTTACTACTAAAATTGTACATCTACATCTATATGTATAACAGTAGCATAAAACCTTTAATGTGCTTTTGTTGCCTTTACCAAACTTGGGATAATATTGCTTCTTTTCCAAGTTTTATTCTTTTCAATTTGGAAGAAAAATTGATTTTTCTTCTCTCAATGGTTTTATTATATCACAAGCCAGAATGGTTTTATTTATGCTGTTTCTTAGCCCAAATGTCATCAAATATGTCAACTGTCTTTAGGAACATTGGATTTTGGTGTAGCCTCTGCTGTATAATAATCAAAGAGTAGCAAACAATAAATAGTGTAAGTTCCACTGAGACATGAATGAAACCTTCTTCCTCAATTCCATCTTTCTTTTCCCAAATTGCAAAAGTATTTTTATTCAGAATTTGCTTCTTAAGTCAAAACTTGCCTTTCCTAATTCTCAGTTTCTACCAGTTCTTACCCAGAGAGTCGAGCAAAAATCACTGTGATGTCTTGTGAAAGGGCCATGCAGCTAGATAGAGGTGTGCAATTTATGGCTTAACTTCTTTTGCAGTGGGCAAGAACTCTGACTGAACACAGGCTGAATCCTTTCTGAATTAAGCACTTCAAATTATTGCATGATTTTATATTGGACAATATTTTCAAAAGGAAAATATTCAGATAAGCTATTCACAAGACACATGGTTGAGAAGTGATAATAGTTTCAAAACGTGTATATATTTATTAAACATTGCAAGTAGTGATACTGTTTAGAGTGATGTTATGATGAAACATATTGTGATTTACAGTATATTTTCCACCTCATACCAAAGATAATGAGACTATGAACAAGGTAAGCCTTCTCCAATGTGCCGTCATTCAAATCAGCACTTCTGACGGCTTAGTGGTAAAGAATTGTGCTGAAAGCACAAAGGGATAAGGTTGGTATCCACAGAGAAAAATGGTCAGTCTCCTCCAGTATGATTTGCTGCCTCTAAAAACGTGGTGATGATTAAGCGATGTGTAGATGACTTGATAGTACACAGCAACAACACCACATATTGACTTGTGTTCCTTTTGGGGGAAATGTGAATTTTTTTCTAATAGTTGCGTAAAGAAGAAAATAAAAAGCTCTTCATGCACAGAATGTGAGCTTATAGCATCAATTTAAAAGTAATGTCTAAAAAAAAGTCATGTCTAACTTCTGTTATTGTTAATGCTGCATTGATATTTTCATTGTAAACTACTACATTAATTGAACTTAAAAAAAAAAGAACACCTATATATAGATTGAACTGTAGTTAGTAGATTCTTTTACCTTAAAAAGAAATTCAAGCTCAATTAATTGTTGTTGTTGTTATGTACCTTCAAGTAGACTGCCCCTCATTGTGAATAACAGTGTAAACTCTCTCTGAATGTGTGCCATCCTTGTCATCTCTGATATTCTTGAGTCCATTTCGGTATCACTGCGGGCCTTCCTTTCTTACACTGATACTCAATTTCAATTAACAGTGACTCTTAGATTTCCGAGAATGTAAATCTTAAGGGAGTAGACTGTCTAATCTTCTCTTGTAGAGCTACTGGTGGATTTGAACCTCTGGAAATGTGTGGCCTTTGGGCAGCAGCACAACATCTCTTGAACTATAGCACCAAAGCTCCCTGAAAGAAAGATAATATTTTAAAATGCAGTAAAAGAAACTCATTCAATTTTGAAAGACAGATTTTAAAGTCAGTTGG
Source organism: Elephantulus edwardii (assembly GCF_000299155.1). NCBI lineage: Eukaryota > Metazoa > Chordata > Mammalia > Macroscelidea > Macroscelididae > Elephantulus > Elephantulus edwardii. Next base: position 425,808 of record NW_006399838.1, on the reverse strand, counting down.
GGGTGGGGGGGAACTGCTGTCACTATCTCCAAATGTCTCTTCTAAAAAACATGCTTAAGAAATCCTCTACTATATATAAAGTATAGAAAATCAGGTTGAAAGACATTTTAAAATTGATACTACTATTTCTTTAAAGAGACATCATGGAAATGGAAAAAAAGCAATGTAACATAAATGTGTAGGTGTTAAAAACAATTTATTTCCATTAGCTCAAAATATGTATACTTTTAATTTTACTTAAATATTTTAACTTTTTGTACAGTTAGTTTTATATTATGGTTCTGACACGTATTTTTAATTTTCTAACACTGTATTTTGAAACTTCCTTATGAAAAGCTATAAATTTTCCTCAATTTCACTCACATTTGACAAGACCTTTCTGCTAAATGTTGCTGTTGTTAAGTGCCATCGAGTCACTTGTGACTCATAGTGACTCTGTGTACAACAGCTCTAAACCCTGCTCTGTCCTGCGCCAGTCGCACTGCCTCTGATACACCCATCTTGATTACCCCAGTCACTGAATCAGTCCACCTCATAGAGGGTCTTTCCCTCCTGCGCTGTCCCTCCACACTCCCACGCTTGATGTCCCTCTCCAAGAACCTGTCCCTCTTTACAACATGTCCAAAGTATGTTAGACGAAGCCTCAGAATCCTTGCCTCCAAGGAGCAGCCCAGTTTAACCCTCTCCAGGATAAATCTGTTTGTTTTCCTAGCAGTCCATGGTATTCTCAATACTCTTCTCCAGCACCACAGCTCAAAGGCATCAATTCTCCCTCTATCCTCCTTTGTCATTGTCCAACTCTCTGATTCATAACAAGGGATTGCAAAGACCATGGCCTGTATCAGGTGCACCTTAGTCTCCAGAGAGATACCGTTGCTCTTGAGTACTTTGGAGAGGTCCCTAACAGCAGACTTTCCCATGGCAATGCGTTTTTTGATTTCCTGGCTGCTGGTGCTGAGAGTGTTGACTGTGGAGCCCAGCAAACTGAAGCTGTGAACAATCTCAATCTCTTCACCATCCATCCTGATGCTGCCAGTTGGTCCAGTGGTGAGAATCTTTGTCTTCTTGACATTGAGCCTCAATCCATATTGGAGGCTGCAATCCTTTACCCTCTGCAGCAAGCGTTTCAGGTCCTCCTCAGTTTCAGCAAGCAGGGTTGTGACATCTGCATAACGCAGATTGTTGATAGATCTTCCACCAATCCTGACCCCACATTTCTCCTCATAGAGCCCAGCCTCCTGGATGATCTGTTCTGTGTACAGGTTGAAAAGGTGTGGAGACAGAACACATTCCTGGCATATGCCCTTCCCAATTTTGAACCATGCAGTGTTTCCTTGCTCTGTTCTGACGACTGTCTCTTGGTCCAAGTATAGGTTTCGCATTAGCATGTTCTGGGATTCCCATTCTTCTCAGAGTCACCCACAGTTTGTTATGATACACACAGTCAAATGCCTTTGCATAATCAGTAAAACAGAGATAGACATTCTTCTGGTATTTCCTGCTTTCAGCTAAGATCCATCTAACATCAGCTGTAATATCCCTAGTACCATGACCCCTTCGAAACCCAGCCTGGACTTCTGGCAGTTCTCTGCTGAGGTGTTGTTCCAGTCATTTTGGATAATCTTCAGTAGACTCTTGCTTGCATGTAAAATCAATGACATTGTTCTATAGTTTCCACATTCTGTTGGGTGACCCTTCTTTGGGATGGGAACAAATATAGATCTCTTCCAGTCACTTGGTCAAGTGGTTGTTCTCCCGATTTCTTGGCAAAACTACTAGATGTAAGATTTTAATATATACAAATACTCATTTATATTGTTGTTGTTATGTGCTGTTGAGCTGCCTGTGACCCATAGCCACTCTGTTTTCAGCAACTCTGAACCCTTCCCTGTCCTGAGCCAGTCTCACTAACTCTGACACACCAACCTCCCTTTTCAAATTTGAGGGCTCAGCCTCAGTTGTTGTATCTGTTAGTCTGCTTTAAGTGTGCTCTACTGAACACAGGGTTTTTGAAGGTCTGTTATATTACAGAAGTGGATGGCCAATCCTTCTTCCTATTAGAAAAATGACTCTTTGAAAAGGAGCTTCCATTTTGTGGTTTTCCAATAAATTATGGATATTATGGAGAAGGATGGGATTTCCAGAGCAAGTAATTGTGCTCATTGGAAACTTGCATATAGATAAAGAAGCAGTCCTAACAGAAAATAAAATTACTATTTAATGTAAATCAGGAAAGGTATCTGCATGGTTCAGATTTGGGAAGGGAGTGTGTCAGGGATATATTCTGTCTCCATACCTTTTCACTATATATGCTGAGCAAATTTTTCGAGAAACTGGGCTTAATGAAAAGGAGTATAGCATCAGATGTGGAGGGAGACTCATCAATAACATACTTTATGCAGATGACACAACCTTGCTTGCTGAAAATTACGAGGATTTGAAGCACTTGTTGTAGAAAATCAAGGAATGCAACCTTTAGTATGGATTGGGTCTCAATGTGAAGAAAACAAAGATTCTTACTACTGGATCAACGGGCGGTGTTATGATGGATGAAGAAGAGATTGAAACTGTCAAAAGCTTCAGCTTCATTGAATCCACAGTTAACACTCTTGGTATGAGCAATCAGAAAAATAAGAAGACACATTGCATTGGGAAAATCTGCAACTGGGGACCTGTCCAAATTATTGAGGAGTAGTGATGTCAGTTTGAACTCTAAGATGCATCTGATTCAAGCCGTGGTCTTTCTAATTACTAGCTATGCATCCGAGACCTGGACAAGGAGTAAGTAAAACAGAAAAATAATTGATACTTTTGAGCTGTGATGTTGAAGAAACGCACTGAAAATTCCGTGGACATCCAAGGAAACAAATAGATTTGCCTTAGAGAATGTGTAGCCAGAGTATTCTGAATGATAAGGCTTCATCTGACACACTTTGGACATATTGCTAGAGGGCGATATTCCTTGGAGAGGGACATGAAGGGTGGTCGGTCAGCTGAAAATGGGCTTTTGTGTGTTAGGAAGTGTGAGGTTGGTACAGGACAGGAGTGGGTTCAGATCTCTTGTTCACAGGGTCACTATGAGTTGTACTCAACGCAATGACACCTAACAACAATAACAACAACAATTTTTTCTCCATACGTATTCAGTATGTATGCTGTGAAAATAACACAAAAATCTGAATTATGTCAAGAGGAGGAATACTCATCAATCTGCATTATGCAAATGAAATTACCTTGCTGTACAAAGTGAAGAAGTCTCGAAGCACTTTAGAAGAAGATCACAGACTATAGGCTTCAAACACAGTATACCTCAATAGTGAGAAAAGAAAAATTCTTATAACTGGGTCATCCATCGTAATAGATGGAGAAATGTTTGGTGTTATCAACAACTTCATTTTATTTAGAACTGCAGTTAACGCCCATGGTAACAGCAATTAAGAATTTTTTTTTTTTTTTAGAAAAAAGTTGCATTGAGCAAATCTCTTCCCAAAGATCTCTTTAAAATACTAAAGAACAATGATGTCAATTTGAAGACTAAATTGTGTCTGATTTAACCCAGAACAGGACACAGGATAGAACAGGGGTCAGATCTTTTGTTCATAGTGCCACTATGAGAAGTACTCAACAGCACCTAACAACAATTTTAATTTTTTTTATTTCCACTCATTCATTGTTGTACTTTTCTCCCTGCCCATCCCTCCCCACCCCCAGTATACTCCTCTCTGAAAAGTAAAGGAAAAATTATTTCACTGTATTACAATCCCTCCCCAGATCCACGCCACTATGCAGCCTTTATTCTGACTCCTGTCAAGACAATAACACCTAATCAGATATTCCTTTTAAACAGTTTTCTCCCTTATCTATTTCAATGCAGTATACATTATTTATCCCATATTTCTCAGTCTCCCTGCAACTCCAATGTCAGTTCTGTTTTATAACAATGGCACTATCCAATATTTGTCCTTTTGTGACTGAGATATTTTACTCAGCATAATGTCTTTCAGGATTACCCATTTTGAATAACATTTCATTAATTCCTTGTTTTTCAATGCAGCATAGTATTCCATTGTGTGAATATACCACAGCTTATCTATCCATTCATTTGTTGATGGGCACTTAGGTTGTTTCCAACTCTTTGCTATTGTAAACAAAGCTGCAATAAACATGGGTGTGCATATATATCTGCTTGGGTGTAACTTATGGTCTCTTTGGGGTACATTCCCAGTAGTGGAATTGCTGGGTCAAATAGTATCTCTAGTTGCAATTTTTTGAGAAAGTGTCATACCCACCTTCTACAGTGGTTGCACCATTTTGCGCTTCCATCAACAGTGAGTAAGAACAACAAAAATTTTCAATTGTTCTTTATGCATGTGAAAATTGGACAATGAACAAAGAAAACAAACAGCAGAAATTGAAAATCCCAACACCAACAAGGAAGATAGAGGATCATGCATCCTTTGGGGCCAGGAATTCCTGAACCAGTCAGACCGAGATCTGCACAAGAGCAGCACACAACTTCAGCAGAGCATCAGAATGACATGAAACAGAGCTGCCTTAGCAGGGCTGACCCCGGAGCAGATGCCTTCTCCAAGCTTATTGGACCTGACAGATGTCATAACTGGCAAGACTAAGGGAAATGTTGACACTGACCTAAGCTGTGAGGCTGAAAGTCAAAAGGCCCATGCTTGAGAAGCTGTCTGGACTGAGGGATTATATTCTACTGCCGACCTGAATTAGCCTTTTAATTTCCCTAATAACACCCATGTATCTTTAGATTGGTACTGCAATTCCTTACAAGTAAGCTGTGCTCCCTCCTGTGCACTAGGGATGGAACATTGGCAGTAAACTTGCACTTCCTTCTTGCTATCTGGTGACAAATTGACATGTCCATTTTGCTACATGGCAATAGGTAAGGTGACAAATTGACACTCTGTGAATCCGTCTTATTGAGCATCTTCCTTTCTTTCTCTGATATTCTTTTTCTCCCAACACTATTTCTTTTCTCCAGTGGCTGGCCACTTCTTATAAAATATCCAAATTATATGAGACAGAATTTCCCCATCCTTGACTATAAGGAACACCTGTGTTGTACTTTCTCTAAGACATATTTCTTTGTTCTTTTGACAGTCCACAGGGTATTCACTATTCTTCTCCAACACTACAATTCAAAGGCACAATTCTTTTGTCATCTTTACTCATTGTCCACCTTTCAGATGAATCTGAAAGAATGGAACCACATCTAACCACCTCCCATAGCAGTTGGAGAAACGAAAAGACAAAAACAATCTATCTCTTTCTCTCACACACATATACACACAACACCCACACATGCACGTGCAC
>NW_006399838.1:406644-418998 GCF_000299155.1 Elephantulus edwardii | reverse complement strand
TGGCTTGGATAGTGGATTAAAATCATTGATCTTTTGCCTAGCATCTCAATAAAGTAGACCCTATACCAGCAGGCTCCTTATAAAACTGTCTGTGATTACTGTGTAAATATGGTATTCATCAAATAATTTTCATTTTTTAATTTACTATTATTTTCCTTTTCATTTTAAGCATCTTTAGCATGAACTCTCTAGTGTCAACAAAGTCTAAAAGTATTCAGTATAACTTTTCTCTCACATGAGTTAACATATTTTAGCTAGCTTCTATTTATTTCTGCAATTCCCTTCAAAGAATTATAATTTTTTTATCTTTAATAAAATGAACCAACATCTTTTACACATTTTTTGCTCAAAGATGCTTATGAATATCCCATTATTTACCCTGAATTTAACTACTTCTTCCTGAAAAAAAATTTTGACAATGATACCTCAATGATACACTGTAAATTTTTGTATTTTTAAAAGTATGTCATTTCCCTTTCACTCATAAATAGGGGTTAGCTGGATAGTGTAATTCCTTCTGAAAAAATAGAATTACTGGGAATATCTTCCAAAATATATGTTTATTTAAATCCTAAAATTGGTAAAAAGAGGAAAAACAATATGCTAAGAATAAAAACTTATTGAATAATAGTACGAATTATTTTAAAGTTAAGCCTCATGTTTAGAATCAACAAGGCCTTATGTAGGGCCTTTCTATGTAAAAGTAGGTTGTTAATATATTTTGGAGGAACATTCTTCTATATGGTACAGCACTCTTCTGTCAATTTGCTGTACTGAGGTAACCTGTGGTTGTAATGCTGAAGAGGTGTCAAATATCAGATTGGTTACCCATGGTGGACAGTGTTTGGTGGAGCTCCTCATTTAAGACAGGTTTAGAAGCAGGAGTGGCATCCGTTTCCTAACCAACATGTCCCTGGAAACTCTCTGAGCTTTGAGAAAAGATGATAGTTACAGAAAAAGCTTCAGGGCTCTCGTTCACATGGTCAGCATGACTCCTGCTCCACTTGAGGACAATCAACAACAACAGTACACAGATATGTAACAAATTGGGCAAATGCTGTTTTATTTCTTATACTGATTTATTTGCAAAGTCTGAATACATTGTTTTTCCACACCGAATCTTTCAAATTTCCTTTACACACACCCCTACACATCAAATTGTACAGCCCTATGATTAACCTCCACTCTCCGCCCAGGCTCACCTCTCTGCTTCTACCCTCCTCCCCGAGTGGGTCCTTATACTCATTCTAGATTAATGGTTTGTTTTAAAGTATCCTAATTAATTTTAGGAATGAAACTAGAGATATTAAAATTAAATTTTAGGGTAAATGTTTATTTGAGCATAACCAAACTGTTGCAATCAAGTCAAATACAAATTATTACAATTTTTTAAAAATAAGATTTTCTACATCATAACATCTTTAAACTAGATTACCAAGTTTTTTCCCTAGGTACCTCTGGGTGGATTCAGAGGTTAACCTTTCTTTAAATTAAGCCCTTAACTGCTCCACCTAGGAACTCCAGTTTGAGAATAGCAGCAATTAAAATGAGAGAATCTTAAGATTACATTGAGGAACTGAACTATAGTATTACAGAAAAAAAAAAAATATATATATATAAAGATAAGAGAAGAAACATCAGGACAGATTTTAAAACTGCAACATATTCCCGTTAGAAGTTCAAAAAGTGGTGATTATGTGAAATGACAGACAGTATTTAAGGAACTATTGACTGGGCAGTCTGAATTTAAAAAGGGAATGTATTTACTAAATTTATAGTTATATCTTATGGAGTTTATTGTCATTTGTACTAAATGTTCAAACTCACACTAACAATTTCTTGGGAAGCTCTGTTGTTTTGTTTGCTTTATATTTTTTCTTTTATTGGTGCTATGATTTTTATTTGTTACCGATGAGTTTATTGGTTTCTTTATTTTGGGTTCTAACCTGTATGTCAGTGGTTTTACAGCTGTCTCTAAACAGCATGTAGATCAATACCTTAGAATCATACTTTACAAAGGCTGTTTGGTCTTAAAGTGTCCTGATGTGACCACAGACAGATCATTTTGTGGGCATTTTGGCCTAGACCTGGATACGGCATAATCTCTCTTTTCTTTTTTCTAGGCAACAGTTCAATATCAGGTGTAACCTGAAGCCAAATATTATTTTTAGCCGTTACTTATGACTTTCTCTGTCCCACTTTAACACCACAAATCTTACTAGTGTGAATTATAACCTCTGCAACCCATTGAAGGCTCAGGTATGAGTCAGTTCTGACTCAACAGTATATAGCAACAGCTTAGCTACAAACCCTCATTCGGGTAAGTGTGAGCACTTCAGTTTTTATTATTAACTAGATCCCCAACCATCTTACTTGGTTCCCAGCACTTTTTTGTCAATAAGAATATAGCATACATCTCTCAGTTGAATTGTTTCTGCTCTGTTTGTGAATTACAAACCATCTTGAGAAAATGTTGGCATTATTTATTATTTATCATAAGGTCAAGGACTGCAGTCTTCAATATGAATTGAACCTCAACATCAAGAAAGCAAAGATTCTCACCACTGGACCAATTGGCAGCATCAGTATGGATGGTGAAGAGATTGAAATTGCTTGGCTCTACAATCAACACTCATGGTACCAGCAGCCAGGAAATCAAGAGATGAATTGCATTGGGAAAGTCAGCTGTTCAGGGACCTCTAAAGAGTACTGAAGAGCAACAATATCAGGTTGGAGACTAAGGTGCGCCTGATCCGAGCTATAGTCTTTGCGCTTACGTGCTATGCATCAGAGAGGTGGACAGTGACTAGGGAGGACAGAAAAAGAATTGATACCCTTGAGCTGTGGTGCTGGAGAAGAGTATTGAATATACCATGGACTGCTAGGAGAACAAACAGGTTTGTCCTAGAGAAGGTGAAGCCAGGCTGCTTCTTGGAATGAAGGAATTTGAAGCTTCATCTGATATACTTTGAGCATATTTCAAGGAGGGACTGACTGGTCCTTGGAGAGGGACATAATGTTTGGGAGAGTGGAGGGACAGCACAGCAGAGGAAGACCCTCGATGAGATTATTCGATTCTGTGATTGGGGTGGTGGGAGTGAGTGTGTTGTAAACGGTGAGGTTGGCACAGGATAGAGCAGAGTTTAGGGCTTTGGTACATAGGGTCGCTATCAGTCCCAAGTGACTTGACGACACATACCATTTTCTTTGTCTTTCTTCAGAAATGGCTAATTAACACCAAAGAAAATTATTTCTACTGTTATTTCCTGTGATCTTGGTTATCAAAAAAGATCTTCTCTTACCAAAAGTTTATCAATTTAAGTTTAATTCATAGTGCACATTTTGGCAGTATAGGAAATGTCCTCAGCAAGCCCACCCCATGGTTGCGGTTGACACTTCTTCATAAGGAGAATGAAAACCTCAACGTCAGGTGGTGGTAATAGTTCTCCCACTTACTCTTCCTGCAGACATACTTGTTCTCAAAATTGTGTTCTTCAATAAAATAGTATGTACATGACTGACTATGTATACCAAAAAGTAGTTTAGTTCTGTGAACACCAACAAACTATTTTGATTCTATGCTGCTAATTGAAAATTAGATGTGTGATTAAGTAGAGAAACTTTGGAAAGAGAAATAAATTACATAAGATTCCTCTGTAGTTGTGTTTAAAATAGCATTGTACAGTAAAGAAACAAAATTTAAAGCTATAGAATTATATGCATAGCTTATGCTATAAAGAATTTGTAAAATTTAGTCCATAAATGCTTTCTCAAATAAAATGCTTTAGCTGTCTAAAACTATAGCAAATGAATATACATTTATCAGTTTTATAGAAAAAAGAAAACATTCACAGTATGCTTACATGGTTTCTCATGGTCCTGTGTTTTAGCCAAAAGATTGAGTATCGAACTAGATGTTATTATTCTCAGCAACTTTTAGTATATTCCCTTCTACAGTCTTAAATTTGGGGAGCATAGCTACAGAATTGTCTCTTCATTAAGGCTAACTGATAGGAAAAGTAACAAAATATGGCAATAATATAAATTTTTACTTTACTTTGAATATTATCTTTGAAATGCTTCTATCCTCTGTAAACAATTGGGTGTCAGTACCAAAATGCTAAAGACTAAGTATTTGGGGGGATTAGCCATAATTTGGAATTCTCTGATCTGGGTGAAGGGAATGTGAATTCAGGGAAGAATGGATTATTCATCCTTGGTTGGGTCAAAACCACCTAGAAGCATGTGTCTTAAAGAATCACAGAGGATCTGTGGCTCAGCGAACAGTTAAGGAACAATTGATGGGTGGAGATTGAGGGAAATTGAAAGAATTTGTTCAAATTTGTATTCAAATTTTATAAATAAACTAGTGGGGGAGAGGGGAGACTCTTCTCTAAGCAATTGGTCCACTGGAGACACAGTCTTCATCTCACAGGATTGCCTTTGCAATACACTCTGGGGCAAACTCAGATTTCTATTAAAAAAAAATCAGCTAGGCTTTAGTAAAGTATGCAGTCTTTTGGAAATTTCTCAGAATAATAGGAAAGTAATTTTTAATAATGTTTCCTCTGAAAAGGACTAAAATCTCCATAAGTGAAAAACATTTGTGATAAAACACATTGTCACTGTTTACAGCGAGCGGATCATGAGGTTAATTCAAGAATTATTTACAAATTAGGAAAAGAGTAAATATTATGTCATGCTTTTCCAGTGTAGAAATCAAATGTGCTTTTAAAAACTCTTTTTAACCTTCAGTTTTGTTCCCATCCCAAAGAAAGGTGACCCAACAGAGTGTAGAAACTATAGAACAATCTCATTGATTTCACATGCAAGCAAGATTCTACTGAAAATGACTGGAACAGCACATCAGCAGAGAACTGCCAGAGGTCCAGGCTGGGTTTAGAAGAGGTCATGGTACTAGGGATATTGTAGCTGATTTTAGATGGATCTTAGCTGAAAGCAGGGAATACCAGAGGAATGTCTATCTGTGCTTCATTGACTATGCAAAGGTGTTTGGCTGTGTGGATCATAACAAACTGTGGCTGACTCTGAGAAGAATGGGAATCCCAGAACACTTGATCATTCTAATGCGAAACCTATACTTGGGCCAGGAGGCAGTTGTCAGAACAGTGCAAGGAAACACTGCATGGTTCAAAATTGTGAAGGTCGTACGCCAGGGATGTGTCCTATCTCCATATCTTTTCAACCTGTATGCAGAAGAGATTATCCAGGAGGCTAGGCTCTATGAGGAGAAATGTGGGGTCAGGATTGGTGGAAGATCTATCAACAATCTGCGTTATGCAGATGACACAACCCTGCTTGCTGAAACTGAGGAGGACCTGAAGCACCTGCTGCAGAGGGTGAAGGACTGCAGCCTCCAATATGGATTGAGGCTCAATGTCAAGAAGACAAAGATTCTCACCACTGGGCCAACTGGCAGCATCAGGATGGATGGTGAAGAGATTGAGATTGTTCACAGCTTTAGTTTGCTTGGCTCCACAGTCAACACTCTTGGCACCAGTAGCCAGGAAAATTAAAAGATGTATTGCCATGGGAAAGTCTGCTGTTAGGGACCTCTCCAAAGTACTGAAGAGCAATGGTATCTCTCTGGAGACTAAGGTGCGTTTGATACAGGCTATGGTCTTGACAATCACTTGTTATGCATCAGAGAGTTGGACAATGACCAAGGAGGATAGAAGGAGAATTGATGCCTTTGAGCTGTGGTGCTGGAGAAGAGTATTGAGAATACCATGGGCTGCTAGGAAAACAACCAGATTCATCCTAGAAAGGCTTAAACAGGGTGGCTCATTGGAGGCAAGGATTCTGAGGCTCTATATTCAGAGTGAATCGTGAAAATATGCAGTACTGCAACCTATTGTACACACACATGTGCAAATATAGTGTTGTTATTGTGTACTGTTGAGTCAAAACCAATGCATAACTGACCCTCCAGGGGATTTTCAGAGGCAGTTAATCGCAGGGTAGAAGACGGCCCAACTTTCCTTGTGGGATGATTGTTGTTGTTAAGTGCCATCAAGTTACATGCAACTCATAGCAACCCTGTGAAGGAAGAGTCCTAGACGCTTGGGTAATGATTACTGGATTCAAACCAGCCTTTGGCTTGAGAACACAATTCTTTACCATTAAACCATCAAAAAGCCAATACTGGATAATAACATTTCAATAAAGGGTCTATAGAGAAAGGTTTAAAAAGGAGTAAAAAGTATTTGAGCTGTATCTGCACTATCAAATTGATTTTAAAATGTAAAAAGAAAATACTAAGTTGTTTTGGCAAACTGATATAATCAAGCAAAGCTCTCTGATTTTAATAATGTATTTGCTTTTATTTCTTCATGTAGACAAAAGACTTAATATTTACAAAATACAAGTCAATACATATTTCTTCTAAATTGAAAATTCACCAAACTCCTTAAGATACTTAAAAGATACACAACACCAAGAAAACAAATGGGAAGACTGAAGATCTTTTTATTAAGTGTCAATTTTTCTGTAACTCTTGTGGTTTCTATTCCAGGAAGTAAAATCCACTCTGGAATAATTCCTTTGTTGAGGTTTTTATTTAATTTTGTTTTGTGTTATTTTTGTCATTTTAATCAATAGTAGGTACTACCTTCCAAGGTTGAATATTTGCTGTACCTTTTGATGAATGGAAGATATTCCAGGGTCAGTGCAAAGAAGCTTAACTTTTTATTTTTTAAGTGGAGATAAAAAACAATAAATGGATGTCTATCTATGGCTTCTGTGTCTCAAAGTAAACAGCTCCAAGAAAGTCAGAAAATAAAATTTCTACATTAGAAGTTAGAAAAGGTGAAGAGAGTAGAACCAGGCTGTAATTCTCATCCCACTGCTTCCCTTAGAAGAAGACAGAGAGCACCCACATAACTGACCACATTATTTCAAAGTCTGTTGTGAATATCTCAGGGTGTTTGGGTCACTTCAATTTATGACTAGAAGAAAATTAAACTCTACCTAGACATCAATCTTCTCTAGTGATGGGGAGGAATAATCTATATTTCCCAGACATTCATAGTTCCCCACCCCCTAAATTTTTCTAATACTATTTTCTCTCCATTGGGGATATTTTAATACCAGCATTTCAATTAAACTTTAATATTCTCAGCACTAAACTGAAATGAGAGAATCTTGACTGGGCTACTGAACATTTTATCTTCTCACTTGGTACAGAAGAGGTTTATTTACATTTTTCTAGTCATGCTCCAGCACTGGCAATAATCCATAGAGGGAGAGGTAGAAATGCCTCCATAATACTTTACTTCTCATATACATGATTTTATCTCTTTTCAGGTACTGTATTTACATAATTCCTAAGATTATTTTCTCAAAGAACAAAATTATTTTTAAAGCCCTGAAGATTTTGTTTTAATAGCTCGGAGGGAAGCATGTTTTCAGAAGTATAAATATGAAAAAAGTTAATGGTAAATTATATTTTTTAAAAAACTTTAGAACTATAGCTCTGGAGATAAGATTAATAGCAAATCTTTAGCTCCTATTTGTAATATGTCTCTGCTGCTTAGGATGATAGGGACAAAAATAAGTTTTGATGACAGTATTAGCACTGTGGTTAAACACTCAACCAGAAGGCTGTGGTTGTGGTTAAGTGCAATCGAATAGAGTACGATTCATAGAGACCCTGTGAACAGTCATCCTGAATGTGCCCTAACTTGTGCCATCTCATTGTCTCTGAGCCAGTAGAGCCCATTTCTGAAGTAACTGTGACTATCCACCTCAATGGAGAGGTCTTCTCCTCCACTGTCCCACCGTCTTGCCAAGCATGATGGCCCTTTCCAAGGAATAGTTTCGTCTAACTTTCAAAGTATGAAAGACAAAGCTTTACCATCTATGTGCTTTCAAAGGTCATTCTGGCTATCCTTTTCCCAAGACTTATCTGTTTGTTCTTTTGGCAATCCACTGGATATTCAGTACTCTTCTCCAACGCCACAACTCAAAGTAATCATTTTTCCCCCCGTAATGCTTATGCTATTAATAATAATAACATTAACCACAATAACATCAACACAGAGAGGGATCAGCTGGCCTAGTGGACAGAAAGTGATGCTACCAAGTCAAAGGTGGACTTTTAATCTGTGGGCCTCAGACCTGTTTATTACTATTTTTGGTAAAACATTCTACTAGGTCATATAGCCCTGGTCTGTCCACTTGCCGTACAGAGATAACTTGTGGTTTCTGTGAAGCTAAACACTGTGATACCGATGTATCAAATGTGTTAATGGTTACCCATGATGGACAGTGTTTGGTGGACCTCCCTGATTAAAACAAGCTTGGAAGCAGGAGTGGTATCAACTTCTGTAATAGCTTGCTCTGGAAACCCAATGAACCTGGAGAAAGGATAGGTCACACAAGTGTTGAGGACTCTTATCCGTAGGATCACTATGAGTCTCCTATGACTCGACAGCACTTAACAATAACAACCATAATCCTTATGCATTTTCCAGCTCTCTAATGATTGAGAAAACTAACGCTTGAATCAGACACACCTTAGTCTTCAAACTGATATCATTGCTCTTCAGTTTTGGAGAAGTCCCTGATAGCAGACTTGCCCTACGCAATACATCCCCTGATTTCTAGTTTGTTGCTATAAAGGAAATTGATTGTTGATTCAAGATTAAATCATTGACTGCTTCAATCCTTTCTCTATCATAACATTGACTATCTTCTATGAGGATCTTTGTTTACTTGATAGTGAGATGTAATTCATACTGAATTACAGGATGAATTCATACTGATCTACTGCAGCAATCATTTCATATTCTCTTCACATTTAGCAAGTGAAGTTGTGTCATCTGTGTAACATGGGTGTTGCTGAGTCTTACTCCAATCCTGATGCCACATTCTTCTTCATAGAGTCTGGCTTTATGACTTATTTGCTCAGCATACAGATTGAATAGGTATGGAGAAAGGATAAAACCCTGACGCACATTCTTTCTTACTTTAAACCATTCAGTGACCCTTTGCTCTGTTAGAACAATAGCTTCTTCTTCTAAGTATTGATTCTGTTTGAGCACAATTAAATGTTCTGAAATTACCATTCTTTTCAATATTAGCCATAATATGTTATGCTTTTGCACAGTGAATAAACAATAAGTAGACATTCTTCTGGTATTCTCTGCTTTTGGTCAGGATCCATCCAACATCAACAACATCCCTGGTGCCACACGTGGCCTGTTCTAAACTCAGCTTGAACCTCCCTCAGTTCCTGCCATGCACTGTTCTGACCATTTTTAAATTATCTTCAATGATATTTTGCTTATGATATAATGATATTGTTTTATAATTTCCACATTCTGTTGTATCACCTTTTGGTGGGAATGGGGACAATATGAATCTCTTTCAGTAATTGGCCAGGTAGATGTCTTCCAAATTTCCTAGTATAAACTGATAATCACATCTGGGCTTTCATCTGTTAGTTGGAACATGCCAAGTGGTGTTTCATCTATTCAAGGGGTGTTATATTTTTTTTGTCAATGCCTTCAGTGTAGCTTGAACTTCCTCATTTATCAGTGTTGCTTCTGGTTCATATGGTCCTTTCTGAAATTTTTCAGTGTCAACAAACTTTTGTACAGTGATTTGGTAATGTATTGCCTCCATCTCTTTTTGAGGCTTCCTCGATCATTCTGAATTGTGCCCAAAGCATTGCTCAGTATTGCAACTCAAGGTTTGAATTTGTTTTTCAGTTCTTTCAGCTTGAGAAATTCCAAGTAAGTGGTCTGAAACTAAGAGAACCTGAACAGGAGACAGATGAGGTTGTTGGCTTCCATAGAGACTTCCAGCCTGTGGAGCCCGTGGGGCAGTTCTGCTGTGTCCTGTGGGCTCGCTGTTAATTGGAATCTATATGCTAGCAATAGCTTTGGTTTATTTGTAGTTACTGCTCTGAGTTAAGGTCTTTGGGACATTTCTTCCAGTACGAGGTTTTTTTCAAAGTTGTCTTCTTGATCGATCAAAGGAAACTGAATTCTGATGGGGAGAAGCTCTCATGGGTATTTCTTTTTTTGACTTAAAGACATATTGTGCTCTGGCTTGTGGTAGTTGTAGAATTTTAGTCCTATGTCTTATAAGGTTAAATTCCTTGTAAACTCTGAAGCACAAAGGAGACTATGCCTTTTCTGTTGGGCTGTGTTTTCAAGTTTATTCCTGATTCCCTGGAGTATACATGGGAAATTGAAGCCGCTTTGAGAAGTTCCATCTAAGTGCCTGTTACTTGTCATTTGTGTCCCTCTCATCACCAAATCTATAAAATTGAAGCCCTATACAAGTATCTAAGATTGTTATTCCTGTTCTTCCTGAGAAGAGCAAATGTTGACCTCTTCATTGTAGTCAAAAGACGTATTAGTAGGAAGAGTGGAGAATCAAATCAAGTGAATATTTAAGAATGCTTACTATATGCTCCATCACTTAATTGCTTTGCAAATATAGCTAGCTGGTACCCTCTGTCGGTAGAGCTATGCTAAATTAGATTTCTAAGTCAAATGGCATGTAAAGCAAACTTAGATTGTTTTCAGCTATACAGTTTTTCTTTTCTCATTCTATCAACATGTTTGTAGCACTAGGAATTTAATGATTTGGAAGATAAGCAAAATGGTCAAAATTCCTTCTGTGTATTCATAAAATATTATAATAGGATTACAAGTGGATTATATTGAGACAGATTTTTAAACCCACACTCCATATGCCTTCAAGAAGGTTTATAATCTGGCTGAATGAAGTAAGGTACCGTGGCTTTAGTAAAATGTAGGAGTCAGACACATCATTGAAATAAAACCACCTCAGAAGTTAGGATGATTTAAAAACAATAGTTAGAACCAAGTGGGGGCAATCAAAGCAGCCAGAATGGAAGAGCTGACATCTCAAATCCCTGACAAAAAAAAGGAGCCACAGACAAGTGAGCTTAATATCCTGCCTTCAATTTCCCAGAAATATATGTCAGTTCCTTGATGTGCAGATGTGGTTTGAAATGCAAAGACCAAGAAGAAATCAGCTGCTAAGAGCATACAAAGCTAAGCGGAGAAACCCATCACTTCACAATTCTTAAGAAAAGAATATTGTGGTTTAAGACACACTAAAGAATAAGGAATTTGACTATGGCTTGATTTCCTATTAAAATCCCTGAAGGCTCTGAATTGTCCCTCTCCAAGGACCTGTCCCTCCTTGCAACATGACCAAAGTATATCAGACAAAGCCACAGAATCCTTGCCTCCAAGGAGTTGCTTGGTTTAACCCTCTCCAGGATGAATCTGTTTGTTTTCTTGGCAGTCCACGGTACATTCAATACTCTTCTCCAGCACCACAGCTCAAAGGCATCAATTCTCCTCCTGTCCTCCCTAGTCATTGTCCAACTCTCTGATGCATAACAAGTGATTGCAAAGACCGTGACCTGTATCAGGTGCACCTTAGTCTCCAGAGAGACACCGTTGCTCTTGAGTACTCTAGAGAGGTCCCTAACAGCAGATTTTCCCATCGCAATACATTTTTTTTGTTTCCTAACTGCTGGTGCCAAGAGTGTTGACCGTGGAGCCAAGCAAACTGAAACTGTGAACAATCTCAATCTCTTTGGCATCCATCCTGATGCTAGATACACCTGGGAGAGAGGTTCCTCTTTAAAATAGTCTACCTTAATGACCTTGAGGAAGTGAAGTGTTCTCGGATGAGGGACCTTCATTTGTATTTGTGGCATGTTTCAAAATGAGAAAAGTATTAAAAACTATCTTCCCAAGTTCTAGAATTAAACACAGATGCCTGTTCTTATTATGTCTGTCTTCTACTGAACACGAATTTGAGGTCCTAGCTAGTGCATTATTGTTGTTTTTCTTGTTGTTGTGTGTCATTGACTTGAAAACAACTCACAACTGACCCATCAGTGGCTTTTCAGAAGTAGCAAATTGCACAGGAAAAGCCGGCTGATCATTCTCCCACAGAGTAGCTGGTGGACTCCGACCACAGGCCTTTGGGATTATAGTGCAACTCCTTCCCACTTGTGTATTAAAGAGGAAAAATTGTAATTACACCTTATCTAAATCCACCGCCCTCTAGTTGATGTTGATGATAGTGATCCTCCATCAGGTGTCTGAGGCTATAAATCTTTATGGAAGAAGACTGAGCACCTTTCATCTGCAAAGCAAGAAAAGTATTCCAGAAACTGGTATTTCAGTTAGCAGCCAATATATCATGAAATAAAAGAATTGAGGGGGTGGGGAACATTATTGTAGTTATTAGTGTAGTCAAGTTGATTATGACACATAGTGAGCCCATGGGACAGAGTAGGAATTACACATGGGTTTATATTTATATTTATATTTA
>NW_006399838.1:393964-406410 GCF_000299155.1 Elephantulus edwardii | reverse complement strand
ATTTTCTTTTATATATATTTATTATACACACACATTTATTTATTTGTTTGTTTGTTTATTTATTCTAGGATTAAGTTCATAGATCTTTTGATTACAAATCCCTTAAGCAGGTTCCACCAACATTTTCATATGCAGCCAAACATTTAACAGTTGGAATATCAGTGACCCTTAATATTGTCATTATACTTAGTTTTGCAATGAAATGTGGATGAAAGGGACTGTGAAACACAATGTATACAAATGTTGTATGAAAAATATAAATATTTTATATTTAAAATAAAAAGTTTTAAATAAATAGAAAACATTTCTACTTTCCATAGGCTCCATAGATAAACTCTTAGAATTGTGAGAAAAATTTAGTTAAGTGCCTGTACCTTGTACGGGTACAAGGTCAGTATCTATGGTAGGAAGCAGGGCTGCAATCCCAAGGGTATACCCAGCAAATCCATGAACTGTGCAATGAAAGGAAGATAAGCAATCTTCTATGTGATTTACAGCCTCCGAAAACCTGCTGGAGGGTCAGCTATTATTGATTCCAATTCAATGACCCACAAAACCGAATAACAAACAGGAACTATAAATTATATTAATTATTAATTAATAATACTTAAATCAATGAAGAAAGCTATAAATATCTAGGAATAAAACTGTAAAAATCTGGGAATGAATGGAGTGATTTGTTAGATGGTAATTAAAAAGTTTAGTATTGTTTCAATGTCAAATATCCCCACAAGCTCAATCCAATTATGCTCAAAATATCAAAGAGAATTAGTGGTAAATTTGGCAATTTAGAAATGTAAAAGTTTTTGGAAAGACAGGTGAATTTTTTAGAACAAATAAACAAATAGATTAATAGATGCATGCTTCCGTAAACAGAGTCAATGTGAACTGCAAGGTAATTGCCTATGAAATACGATTGAAGAAGTGATGGCATTATAGTACATTTTATAAATTAAATGTATATACAAAATGGGGGAAAGTCTTCACTCCTATGTATGACCTTGTAAAATATAAGATACAAAATAATAATCTTCTAGAAAATAACATAGGGTAATGTTTTATAATCTTAATGGTATAATTTCATAATGTAATTTTTAAGTAAAATGCAAAGTATATAAAGGAAAAAATATAAATTGGGCTTTATTCAAAGTCCAACTGAAAAGGTATTACTATCATGAAAAAATAAGACAAAATAATTGCAGATATAAAGTTTTCAAGATATATATATTTGACCAAGTAGATATATTCATAAATATAAAGAACAAGTGCAAATCAATAAGAAAAGTAACCAAATGACTTGAACACACACCCAAAGATACACACATAAACAGAGTAAAAGAAACAATAATCATGATAATATGCTTAATATTATTGCTTATAAAAATTTTTTATTAAAAACCACAGTATCTCCAACTTTCTTTGGAACAGAAAGAGACATTAAAAAAAATATCAAAACATTACTGAAAAAGAGAAACAAGGTAGGCAGCATCAGACTCCCTGATCTCAAATCCTACTGCACAGCTGTGGTGGTCAAGACAGCAAAACACTCATAGATCAATGGAATAGAACTGAGAACCCTGAAATCAGCTTATCCACCTTTGGTCAACTGAACTTTGACAAGGAGACAGAATCAGTTAAGGAGGGAAAGGACAATCTTTTTTACAAATGCTGTTGGTATAATTGGAAAACCATCTGCCAAAAACTTAAGCAAGACCCACACCTCACACCATACAGAAAAATTAACTCACAGTGGATAAGGGACCTAGAAATAAAACCAAAGACTATAAAATTCATCAGAGAAAAGCTAGGAAGAACTCTAGAGGCCCCAATTCACAGCATGAGTAGTCTTCCAAACATAATGAAAACCTTAGAACCCACAGAGAATAAAACAAACGAGTGGGATTGTCTAAAAATCAAATCCCTATGCTCATAAACATACACACACACACAACAACAACAACAAAACACTAAAAAAACCCCACTTCTCCAACAGAATAAGAAGGAAATCCACAGACTAGGGAAAAATATTTGGCAATAGCATATCTGATAAGAGACTTACATCTAAAATTTATAGAATACTCCAGAATCTCAACAAGAAAAATGTAACCATCCAGTTACAAAATAGGCACAGTATATGAGTAGGTACTTCACCAAAGATGACATTCAGATGGCAAACAGACACATGAAGACATTTTCAAAAGCCATAGCTATCAGAGAGATTCAAATCAAAACAATGTCTTGCCGAGCAACAAAAGCAAAGTTCAACAAGGCAGCAAAGGACAAAGGCCGGTGAGATTGTGGAGAGATTGGAACTCTTATTCACTGCTGATGGGACTGTAAAATGGTACAACCACTTCTAGAGCTTTCTCACAATTTGAAAATAGAAATACCATTTGACCCAGTAATTCCACTAGTAGGAATATACCCTCAAGAACTCAGAGCTGCCACCCAGCAGATGTGCGTATTCACACCCATATTTATTGCTCTTTTATTCACAAAAGCAAAGAGAGGAAGCAACTCAAGTGCCCATCAATAAATACGTGGGTAGAAAAACTGATATATTCACACAATGGAATACTACAAAGCATTGGAAAAAACCAGGGATTCATAAAATATTACACAACATGGATGACCTTGGAGGACATTACACAGAGTGATATACTTCAGTCACTAAAGGACAGATACTGCATAACACCACTGTTGTAAGACAAGAGTGACATGGGAGTTGCAGGGAAAATGAGAAAAGAGGGTTTAATAATGAACCCTGATTTGGAATAGATGAAAGAAAGAACAATTTATGTTTATGATTAGGCATTATTGACATGACAACAGTCCAAAATATGAGGTACACAGAAAAGTGTGTTAGGTAGGGTGAAAGGAGGAAATGATTGAACAATGAATACTTTTTTAAATTACCTTTTTTCTTCAATATTTTTGTATTGGTTTGCTTATAGAGTTCATATACATTGTACTTCACACTCTTCTTTATTCACAGTGTGTTTCATACAACCATTCACACACATTGTGTTTTATAAAATTAATCATCTTTGGACCTTGCCCATAATTGCCCTGTCTTTTCACCCAGATCCTTCCCATTTACTTCCCTCTTCTCTCTGCCCATCAAATGTGCAATCCTGTGGTTTCAACCCTATTATCCTCACCCCTTCTTTCCCACCACTCTCCCCTTGAGTTTCTGCACATTTTAATAATTATCATTCTATTTTCGCAAAAATAGTCTTATTCAGTATTTGTCCTTATGAGACTGCATTAGTTCATTCAGCATCACACTGTCCAGTCTTTTCCAAGTTATGTAGTATAATCTTTGTTCCTGAGTGTTGAACAGTATTCCATTGTGTGAATGTACCACAATTTCTCAGTCCATTAGCTTGTGGTTGGACATTTGGGATGTTTCCATGTTCTTGTGATGGTGAATAATGCTGCTGTGAACACAGGTGTACAAATCTCTGTCTATGTCTCGGTACTAATTTCCTTGGGGTATAGTCCTAGTAGTGGATTAGCTAGATTAGATCCTAGATAGATCCTAAATAGATTCTGGCTGAAAGTAAGGAATACCAGAGGAATGTCTACTTGTGCTTTATTGACTGTGCAAAGGTGTTTGACTGTGTGGATCATGGAAGTTGTGGCTGACATTGAGAAGAATGGGAATCCCAGAGCACTTGATTGTGTCCATGTGGAACCTATACGTGGATCAGGAAGCTGTTGTGTGAACGAAACGGGAGCACTGCATAATTTGGAATTCTAGAAGAGAGAGTGTCAGGGATGTATTCTATCATTGTACCTGTTCAATCGATATGCTGAGCAAATTATCCAAGAAGCTGGACTTATGAAGAGGAATGTGGCATCAGGATTGGAGGGAGACGCAGTTACCTGAATTATGCCGATGACACCATCTTACTTGCTGAAAGAGGAGAACTTGAACACTTGTTGCAGAAGATCAAGGAAAGCAGCCTTTAGTATGGATTGCATCTCAATATCAAGAAAACAAAGATTCCTACCACTGGACCAATAGGCAGTGTCATGATGGATGGAGAGGAGATTGAAACTGTCAACAGTTTCGTCTTGCTTGAATCCACAATTAACATTCTTGGTACAAGCAGTCAGAAATTATGTAGATGTATTTTACTGGGAAAATCTGCAATTAGGGACCTTTCCAAATTATTGAGGAGTAGTGATGTAAGATTGAAGACTAAGGTGTGGCTGATTCAGGCCATAGTCTTTCCAGTTACCAGCTACGCATCCAAGACCCGGACAAAGAATAAGGATGACAGAAAAAGAATTGACACCTTTGAACTGTGCTCTTGGAGAAGAACACTGAACCTTCCATGAATGACCAAGAGAATGAATGGATATGTATTGGAAAGAGTGAAGTTGGAGTGCCTTTTGGAGGCAAGAATGATGAGGCTTTGCCTCACATATTTCGGACATGTTGCTAGGAGGTGCTATTCCTTGGAGAGTGAAATGATGTTGAGTTGAGTGGAGCGTCAGTGAAGGAGAGGAAGACCCTCAACCAGGTGGACTGACACGATGACTGCTACAATAGGCTCTTGTGTGTCAGGAGGTGTAAAGATGGTGCAAGATAGAAGAGGGTTCAGATCTTTTGTCCATAGGGTCACTATGAGTTGTGCTCACATTGATGGCACCTAACAACAACAAGTGGAATAGCTGGGTTTCATGGAATTTCTCTATTCAACTTCTTGAGGAAATACCAAACTGTCTTCTAGAGTGGTTGCACCATTTTAAAATCCCACCAACAGTGTATCAGAGTTCTCACTTCTTCTTCACATCCTCTCCAACATTTATTGCTTGCTGTCCTACTAGGCTTTGCCACTGCTATTGGGATGTGTTTAACATGCAGGTGGTACAGCACTGGTCTGTGCATTTCTATACAGAGATAACTCGTGGTTGCTGTGATACTGAAGACTGTGGCAGTGATATGCCAAACGTGGTAATGGGTACCCATGATGGGCAATGTTGGCTGTAGCTTCCCGACTAAAAGAAGCCTGGAAGCAAGAGTGGCATCCACTTCTGAAATGGCTTGCCTCCAGAAACTCTATGTACTACCAGTGCTCAGGCCTTTCGTTCATAGGGTCACTATGAGTCATCTACGACTCAGCGGCACCTAACCAGAACAACAACAACATGATTACTATTGGTCTTGGAGAAGGAAGAATATAAGCTAGAAATGGGTTTTTGAGCTAATTTGGGAGAAGGCTTGTGGTTTTACTGGTTCTCAGTTGTTTATAATGTAATAACACTTCTGAGAAGGCGATGCTACCAAGCCAAAGGTGGGTGTCTTTTAATCTGCAGCCCTCAGGCCTGTCTTTCATTGCTTTTGTTCAGACATTCCTCTAGGACATATAGCCCTGGTGTACAAGTTGCCGTACAGCAGTCACTTGTGGTTGCTGTGAGGCTGAACACTGTGACACTGATGGGTCAAATGTGTTAATGGCTGGTTACCCAATGCTGACAGAGAGTAGAGTGGAGCTCCCGGATTCAAACAAGCTTGGAAGGAGGAGTGGCATCTACTTCCGTAATAGCTTGCCTCCGGAAACCCTATGAACCTGGAGAGAGGATGAAAGAAACCCAAACGTTGAGGACTCTCCTTCATAGTGTCGCTATGAGTTGCCTACGACTCGACGACACTTAACGACAACAACAACAACATTGGGATGAGATGGGCTCTCGTTGTGATTTGCATTTCTCTTATTGCCAGAGATTTGAGCATTTCTTCATGTACCTGTTGGTTACTTGAGTATCTTCCTCAATGAAAAGTCTTTCCATGTCTTTTGCCCATTTTGTAACTGGGTCTTTTTCTTCTGCAGAACAGAAGTATTCTGTAAACAATTGTTATGAGACCCTTGTCTGAGATGTTGTTGACAGATGTGTGCTCCTAGAAGGTAGGCGTTCTTTTCACCCTGTGGGAAAAAATTTTGATGAGCAGAGAGATTTAATCTTTAGGAAGTCCCATTCATCAATGTAAGGGAGTGGGAGGAAGTGAACTGGTGCATGTAGGAAGGAAAATATGCAACAATGAACGAATGAAAATCCAACTTTTCTGTAAACTTTCATTATAATCACAATTAAAAAAATTTAAAAACCACTGTATAGAGTGTTATTATGTGCCCAATTGACTTTTTAATTTCTGAAGTTTTCAAGTGTCTGAAGAAAAATGAGGTAACTGTAACTCTCACAGTCTATAAGTTTTTGTTGTTATCAGGTGCCCTCAAGTGGAGTATGACTCACAGTGACCCTATGAACAACAATTCCAAGCCCTTTCCTATCCTGCACCATCTTTACACATTCTGACACATTAGAGCCATTGTGGCAGTCATCACGTTAATCCACCTATTCAAGGATCTTCCTCTCCTTTACCAACCCTCCACCATTTCAAGCATCATATCCTTCTCCAAGTAACAGCCCTCTTAGTAACATGCCCAAAGTATGTGAGTCAAGGCTTCATCACATCCTCTTCAAGACGTATTTGTTTGTTCTTTTGGCAGTCCATGGATGTTCAGAATGTAAAACTTTAAAATAATTTTTAAAGCTGTTGTTTAAAGCATTGTTTTCCAAAATTGAGTAAATACAAATGACTAATCGATTAAGTATGTAATTGACTGAAATTTGGATAATTAGGAACTGTAATTTTTACTTAGAAATTATGTTTGTTGTTGTTGTTATGTGCCGTCAAGTCGTTTGCGAGTCATAGCGACCCTATGTACAACAGCCCTAAACCCTGCTCTATCCTGTGCCAATCTCATTGCCTTTGACACACCCATCCCGATTACCCCAGTCACTAAATCAGTCCACCTCATAGAGGGTCTTTCCCTCCTGCACTGTCCCTCTACTCTACCCAGCATGAGGTCCCTCTCTAAACACCTGCCTCTCCTTACAACATGTCCGAAGTATGTCAGACGAAGCCCCAGAATCCTTGCCTCCAAGGAGCAGCCTGGTTTAACCCTCTTCAGGATGAATCTGTTTGTTTTCTTGGCAGTCCATGGTACATTCAATACTCTTCTCCAGCACCACAGCTCAAAGGCGTCAATTCTCCTTCTGTCCTCCCTAGTCATTGTCCAACTCTCTGATGCATAACAAGTGATTGCAAAGACCATGGCCTGTATCAGGCGCACCTTAGTCTCCAGAGAGACACCGTTGCTCTTGAGTACTTTAGAGAGGTCCCTAACCGCAGACTTTCCCATCGCAATATGTTTGTTTTATTTCCTGGCTACTGGTGCCAAGAGTGTTGACCGTGGAGCCGAGCAAACTGAAGCTGTGAACACTCTCAATCTCTTCGCCATCCATCCTGATGCTACCGATTGGTCCGTTGGTGAGAATTTTTGTGTTCTTGACATTGAGCCTCAGTCCATATTGAAGGCTGCAGTCCTTGAACCTGTGCAGTAAGTGCATGAGGTCCTCCTCAGTTTCAGCGAGCAAAGTTGTGTCATCTGCAAAACACAGATTGTTGATAGATTGTCCACCAATCCTAACGCCGCGCTTCTCCTCATAGAGCCCAGCCTCTCGGATAATCTGCTCTGACTTTAATTTCATACCACCTGAATTTCAGAATCATCTCAGGAACAGGTTTGAGGCCTTGAACACTAATGAGCGAAGACCACATGAGTTGTGGGAGGATGTAAAACGTATCATCGAGGAAGAGTGCAGGCAGTCATTACAAAGACAGAAGAGGAAGAAAAGACAAAAATGGATGTCAGAAGAAACTCTGAAGATTGCACTGGAACATAGAGAAGCCAAAGCACAAGGAAGAATCCAAGACACTAAAGAGCTGAACAGAATATTCCAAAATAGAAATTATATTTAAGAATTATTCATAATGGCTTCAAACCAGAGGCTATGTATATGCTCATCACTTGTACACATAAGTAGTAACATAACTTCTCAATGCAACATCATACACCAAGGGGTGGGGGATCCAGCCCGTGATTGTATTTCACCAACATAATGTAAAGTAGAATGAAACTAGACACAAAATTCCTCAGTAAACCTTTAATTATCATCTCATTTATAAAAGATTCAGAAAATACAAAATTCATATACAGTTAGAATATCTGTTGTGATAGAGATGAGGTTGGGGAAGATGCAAGAAAGAACTGCCTGTCCTAGTGGTATCACTCTGTAGGTGTTTGTGGGTGCTGATTATACAGGTGTGTTTACTTTGTAAAAGTGCACTGACCTATATAATTAATATTTATGCACCTTACTCTGTGGTATGATTCATTAAATAAAAGCTAACAAAACACTATGATATATATGATTAGGAAGCTTACTTTAAAATAATTGCTTATTAAAAGAATTCAAATTAAATATTAGTGATAACTAAATGGTGTTGCATTTTTATTACATGGTAAACTCTGTGGACTTATTTTTGTTAGATTAATGTACTTAGTTGAATCTAAGTAACTCTGTTGGCATAGTTCAGAAGGAGTTGTACTGCTAAGACAAAGCCAGCAGGCACCTCTGGCAGTGTGAATGCAGCAGCTGCTCTATGGAAGGAAGATGGGCAATCTACTCCTGTGCCATTTACAATCTGAAAACTCACAGGAGGGCCAGTTATGAGTCAGTTCAGACTAGACTTCAATGCAAAGAGGGAAGTGCGGAATCTGGTGGTAGTATGAAGGGAAATTGTGCTTCTAACCCGAGGTCACACTTCTCTGGCTTTTTAAACTCACCAGGAGTTCCTTTGGAGGAAGATGAGCAATCTCTTCCATGCTATTTGCAGTGTTGGGCCCAGTCAAGGGTCAGCTCTCAATAGAAACCAACCTGATGGCAAGGAGAATAAACTTTATGTGGAAGGGAGCTCTGGTGGCCTAGTAGTCAGGAATAAAGCTGCCAGTGCAGAGATGCGCAGTTCAAACCTGCCAGCTGCTCTGAGAAAATGAGATGGGCAGTCTCCTTCCCTGTGATTAACTGTCTCTGAATCCCTCTGGAAGGTTAGCTAGGTTTGATTTTGGAAAGAAAATAACTACAATAACTTATTTTTAAAGATTTGTTCTTGTTTTAGGCTGTTAGTGATGCTAAAACAAAAGTGATACAAATCTTGGTGGTGTTTTGTGTCATCGAGTCGACTATGACTCATGGATTTTGCCATGTCCTGAGCCAAACTCACTGTCTCAGACATATCTGGCCCCTTTGCCACAGTCACTGTGTCAGTCCATCTCTTCCAAGGTCTTCCTCTTCTGCGCTGACCTGACCCTCTACTCTTCCAAGCATGGCGTCCTGCTCCAAGGACCAGCCCCTGCAGGTGGCATGCCCAAAGTATGTGAGTTGGAACTTCCAAATCCAGTCCCTCAAGGAGCAAACCACTTCACTCTCTCCAGGACAGACCTATTTGTTGTCTTTGCAATCCATATTCAATCCTCTCCTTCAGCACCACAGCTCAAAGGCATCCATCCATTCTTCCTCTGTCATCCACATTTATTGTGTAGCTCTCAGAGGCCTAGAAAGTAACTGAGACCATGGCCTGCACTAAGGGCACCTTGGTCTCTAAACTGGCACTGTTGTTGTTAGCACTCTGACAAGATACTTGACACAAGACATTCCCTAAGCAATTTTTCCTTTGGTTTCCTGACTGCTGATGCCAACAGTGTTGATTGTGGATCCAAGTAAGATGAACTAATCAACAATCTCAAGCCTTTCTCCATCTATCATCTTTATGTCAGGCCAGTGGTGCGGATCTTTGTTTTTCTGATGGTGAAATGCAATCCATTTTGTAAGTTGCAGTCTTTTACTTTTGGCAGCAAATACTTCAAATCCTTCTCAGTTTGGGTGAGCAAGGTTGTGTTTTCAGCAAAATGCCATTTCTTAATGAGTCTACCTCCAATCCTGATGCCATATCCTTCTTCGTAAAGTCTAGCCTTTCAAATTATCTTTTCTACATATTTATTGAAAAGATACAGAAAAAAGACACAGCCCTGATGCATTCCTTTCTTAATTTTGAACCATGGAGTATTCTTTTGCTCTATTTTGAACAACAGCTTCCTGGTCTAGATACACATATCACATGAGCACAATCAGGTGGTCTGATATTCCCATTCTTCTGAACATTAGCCACAAGTTGCTGTGATCTACAATTTCAAAGGACTTTGTATAGTTGAGAAAACACAAATAGACACCCTTCCAGTACTATCTACTTTCAGCCATGGTCCATCTGACATCAGCAATAGTATCCCTAGTTCCACGGCCTTTTCTAAATCCAGGCTGTATTTCTGGTAGTTGTGGTCAATGTATTGGTCTAGTTGAGTTTTGTTTTGGGGGGACTTTAGCAAGATTTTGCTTACATGTAATATTAATCATATTGTTCAATGATCTCGACATTCTTTATGATCACCTTTTGGAGAATAAGAATGAATATAGATGTCTTCTAGTTAGTTGGCCAAGTAGCTGTCCTCCAGATTTCCTGGCACAAGCTAGTG
Source organism: Elephantulus edwardii (assembly GCF_000299155.1). Taxonomy (NCBI): domain Eukaryota; kingdom Metazoa; phylum Chordata; class Mammalia; order Macroscelidea; family Macroscelididae; genus Elephantulus; species Elephantulus edwardii. The sequence goes on along the minus strand of NW_006399838.1, from coordinate 395,962 downwards.
AGCACATCCAAGGCTGCATGTGTTTGTTGAAATATCTTAGTGGGTATCCTACCAATTCCTGGGGCCTTATTTCCTTATTTTTTGTCAATTCCTTCAGAGCAGGTTGTGTTTTCCCCATCATCCATGCTTCTTGATAATATGCTGCTGCTTTAAATTATTCAGTATCAACCAGTTCCTTTTGGTACAATGACTTTGTGTACTCCTTCCATCCATCTCCTTTTCTTAATAAATAAGATAATTTTTTATTTTTTTACTGGTTTACTTATGAAGAACGTATACATTGTTTTTCACATTGATCTTTCCCATTTCCTTTATCCAGCCTTCCCTCCACCCATTTCTCTGTCCATTCTGAAATGGTCTTATTTACTGTGAATGTAATTTCATTTTTCTTCAACTTTTCATTCCCAGCCTAGTAAATCATATGATTATCTGATTTAAAGTGTCCCATTCCTATCCATCTCAGTTCACCAATGTTTTATATGTCAATAGTTATGGGTTCCAGCTGTCTATGAGTCAAATATTTCTGCACATCAAGAAACCTCTCCAAAAGGGTCAAAAGGAAACACACAGACTGGAAGTGACATATCTGATAAGAGACTTATATATAAAATTTACAAAATATATCAGCACCTCAACAAGAAAAAGGAAAACAATTCAATTGCAAAATGGGCACAAGATATGAATAAGACACTTCACCAGAGGAGACATTCAGATGGTAAGGAAACACTTGAAGGAGAGATGCAAACCAAAACAATGATAAGATATTTATTGTTTCACCCAGCAACAATAGCAAAGGTCAACAGGGCAGCAAACAACAAATACTGGCATGATTGTTGAGAGATTGGAACTCTTAATCACTGCTGGTGGAAATGTAAAGTGGTATAGCCACTATGGAAGGCAGTCCTGCTCTCTCAGAAAGTTGGAAATAGTGTTTCCAAATGTTTCTTCCCCCCACCCCCAAGCAATGGGTTTTCTTTTCACTCTGTTGGAAATCTCTTTGATGCTCACAAGGATTTAATCTTTATAAGGTCCCATTCATCAATTTATTGTTTTCAGATAGTGCATTTCTGGCTGTATTTGGCAGTCTCTTTATACTGTAGACTAGGCTATCTAAGCTTGATTCCAGTTTTTATCCAATGAACTTTATGGTTTTTGGCTTTACTCCCAGGTCTCTGATGCATGTTGAGTTGATTTTTGTGTATGGTGTGAGATATGGATCATGTTTCAGCTTTCTGCATATAGCAGTCCATTTTTGTCAGCATCATCTGTCAAAGAGGTTGTAATTTCCCCATATTCTGTTGGTGGGATTATAAAATGGAACAACCACTTTGGAAGGCCATTTGACATTTCATCAGAAAGCTGACCATAGACTTTCCATAGGATACAGATATTGCACTGTTGGAGCATACCCCAAAAAATGAGAACAGAGGCACAAAAAGATACTTGTACACTAGTGTTCATAACAGCACTATTCACCATCGCAGGAACATGGAAACAGCTCAGATGTCCAACTGCTACTGAATAGATTGATAAATTATGGTACATTCATTTGATGGAATACAATTATGGTACATTCACATGCAATGCTATGCAGCACACAGGAGTGATGATTTTGAGGAACTAGAGAGCATTATGCTAAGTCAACTAACTCAGTTCATAAGGACAAATACTGTATAAGACTGTTATTGTAGGGTGAGCATGAGGATCCAAGGGAGGAAGAGGGAAGCACAAAGGTGAGGATGAGGGCATGTCTGAGGGTCACAAAACTGGGATGGGAAGCATGGTCTGAAGGGACTTCTCTAAAGTACTGAAGAGCAACAATGTCAGTCAGGAGACTAAGGTGTCCCTGTTCCAGGTCATAGTGTTTGCAATCACTTGCTATGCATCAGAAAGCTGGACAATGACTGTTGTTGTTGTTGTTGTTATGTGCCATCGAGTCGTTTCCGACTCATAGCGACCCTACGCACAACAGCTCTAAACCCTGCTCTATCCTGCGCC
>NW_006399838.1:387440-389186 GCF_000299155.1 Elephantulus edwardii | reverse complement strand
AATATATCATATGGTCATCTGACTCAAAATGCCCCATGCCAGTCCATCTCATCTCTCCAATGCCTAATATGTCAATATTTTTGCGTTCTGAGTAGAATCATAAGTAAATTAAAACAATTAGATATAATCAGTAACCTAATCGCATCCTGGTCATAGACACATATTCTCAAAGAACCACATTAACATTATATGCTAAGTGAACTCAGTCATAGACAAAAACTGTATAAAACCTTTATTGAATAGCGACTATGAGGATCAAATGAGGGGAGCAGGAATTGAGGGGCTCTTCATCATGGGGTCACACAATGTGATGGGTGGAGGGAGGGATGGGTAAAGGAAAGGGGAAAGATCTATGTGAAAAACAATGTATACAACCTTCTGAACTTTGTTAAGTAAATCAGCATAAAAGTTAAAAATAAATAAATTTTAAAAAGACAGTTTTCCATCAACTGCTAATGAGTTAAATTAACTAGAAAACATAGTAAGTACGTGTATTAATTATTCTGATAGAGCACTTTGTAAGTAACAAAAAGCAACTGGAAAAATTAGTCACTGTTGTTGTTCTATGCCAATGAGTCGCCTGCAACCCATAGCAAACCTACGTACAGCAACACTGAAGCCTGCCCTGTCCTGATACAGTCTCACTGATTCTGACATATCAACCGCCATTGCCCCAGTTACTGTATCACTCCATCCAATCCAGGGTCTTCCTCTCCTGTGCTGTCCCTCCACCCTTCCAAACATGGTATCCTTCTCCAGAGACTGGTCTCTCCTGGCCATGTGCCCAAAGTATGTGAGAAGGAGCTTCAAAATCCTAGCCTCCAAGGAGAAACTTGGTTTCACCCTCTCCAAGGTGTGTTTTCTTGGTGGTCCATGGTATGATCAAGACTCTTCTCCAGCACCTTCAAGTCAAAGGTATCAATTCTTCTTCTGTCATCCTTTGTCATTGTCCAGCTTTCTGATACATTGCAAGTAATTGCAAAAACCGTGGCCTGGATTACATGCACTTTAGTCTCTAAACCAACATCACTGCATTACAGTTCTTGAGAGAGGTCTCTGACAGCAAATTTTCCCAATGCAATTTGTTTTTTCACTTCCTGACTGCTGGTATTAAGAGTGTTGATTGTAGAGCCAATCAAGCTGTATTTGCTACTTATCATTAATAATGAATATGAAAACATAATAGTAAAATTATGTCTACTGTCAAATGTCTGCAAATAGAGTATTATAAAGGCAGAAATGCTGAGACAGAGATACAAGAAGACAATGATAAAAGATAGTGTCTTGCTTCATGTGTATCTTAATAAGATGATTTGTATGCAATGAAAAAATTTAAATAGTGACTGTATAACACATTTCCAAATTTTAAAGGAGTAGTAAAAATTGTCTTACAAGATAAAAGTTATTTAATGTTTTACTCTTATTTAGAAAAATAAGTAGGATAGGGATAAAACTGATAAGGTATTTGTAAATGAATATTGAATCACTTAAAACATAATGTAACCATGAAAACACTATTTATCAGTTAGGGGTTTGCTGTCTTTGCTGTTGTTGGGTATCATTGAGTATGACTAAAAAGACCTTATGAACATATGCTGAGTGAAATATCTCAGTTGCAAAAGGACAAATATTGCATGGTGCCACTGCTGTAAAATAGGACTGATATCAGGGTTGGGGTAAGACTGAGAAAAACTGGATAAATTGTGTATACTGCACTGAAACAGATGAGGGAGTGAATAATTTAAA
>NW_006399838.1:378775-387340 GCF_000299155.1 Elephantulus edwardii | reverse complement strand
TCTTCTGTCTTTGTAATTACCGTTTACACTCTTCCTGAATGATATCTTTGACATCCTCCCACAACTCATCTGGTCTTCCCTCATTAGTGTTCAAGGCCTCAAACCTGTTCCTGAGATGATTCTGAAATTCAGGTGGTATCTCAGGACAATGACTAGGAATGATAAAAGGAGAATTGATATCTTTGAGCTGTAGTGCTGGAGAAGAACATTGACTATACTATAACTTCTAGGAGAACAAACAGTTTTGCCCTAGAGAGTTCTGAGCTTCATCTGACATACTTTTGACATTTTGCAAGGAGTCATTGGAGAGGGACATTATGCTTGGAAGGGTTTAGGGACAGCACAAGAGAGGAAGACCCTTGCTGAAATTAATTGATTCTGTGACTGGGATAATATTAGGTATGTATGTATGTCGAAGAGAATTAGATTGGCTCAGAATAGAGTAGGGTTCAGAGCTCTTGTACATAGGGCCACGATGAATCACAAGCGACTTGATGGCACAAAGCAACAACAACAACTCCAAGTCATCTTCACTTTCAGCAAAGTATTGTCATCTACATAATAGAGGTTATGGTTGTTGATTCTTCTCTATTTCTTTCTGTGTGCCTCCATCTCTGTCTCTCTCTCTATATATACTAAATCAAAACCGACCCTATTGCAATTGAATTGATCAAATCCATTGTAACTATATAGGACAAAGTAGAAATGTCATTTCTTTACAGAACTGGCCTGCTTCATGTGTCTCCTGTGGAAGAGGCTGTTGAGTTTATACTATCAGCCTTTTGGTTAACAGCAGAATACTTTTAGTACAGCACAATGAAAATTATATGGTTATTCACACAATGAAAGACTATGCACTGCTGAAAAATAAGGAACTCATAAAATATTACATACCATGAAGGACCCTGGAGGACATTATGCTGAGTGAAATCGTATCACTCATAAAAGGACAAATACTGCATAACACTACTACTATAAAACAGGACTGGCATAGGTGTTGAGGGGAAACTGAGGAAAGAGAGTATAAATAATAAACAGTGCATTGGAACAGATGAAGGAAAGAACTGTTTAAAAGGAATATATTATTAGGCATTATTAGTATGAGAACAGTCCAGATTCAGAGGTGCGGAGCAAAGTAGACTAGAGGAGGAGTATAATGGTAGGGAGGGAATTATGCAACAATGAAAGATTTTCTTTTCTTCTTTTTTTTTTAAGGTGACTGGAGTAGGTAGGGAGGAATATGTGTAACAATGAATGAATGAAAATTCAAATTTTCTCTAAACTTCATTAAAGTAACAATTTTTAAAAAAGGAAAGTGATATAGTTGTGTGTACATGTGTGTGTACACATGCACATGTTGTTATTATTATGTGCCGTTGAGTCAGCTCTGACCCATAGTGAGCCTATGTACAACAGCTCTGAACCCTGCTGTATCCTGAGCCAATTTTATCATTTTTTAGACATCTATCCCCATACTCCAGTCACTTAGTTAATGAGTCTGATCTAAGGCCTTCCTCTATCGTGCTGTCCCTCTATCCTTCCAAGCATGATGTCTCTCTCCAAGGACTGGTCCCTCCTTGCAATATCCCTAGAGTACGTCAGACAAAGCTTCAAAATGTCACCCTCTCCATGACAGAACTCTTTTTTCTCTTAGTAGTCTTTATTATGTTTATTCAGTACTATTTTCCAACACCACAAATCAAGGGCATTGATTCTTCTTCTGTCATCCCTAGTCATTGTCCAGCTTTCTGATGCATAGCAAGTTATTGTGCAGACCATGGCTTGGATCAGGCACAATTTAGCCTCCAGACTGACATACTTGTTCTTCAGTATACTAGCGAGGTTACTAACAATAGATTTTCCCAGTGAAATTCATCTTTTGATTTCCTAACTGGCAATACCAAGGGTGTTAATTGTGGAGACGAGCCAGCTGAAGCTGTTAACAATCTCAATCTCTTCACCTTATTTTTTACATACTGCAGACACACTTAAAGATTCTGCATAAAAGTATATGAGAAGGCATCATATTCTACAAGTAGTAAAAGGCATTTATTTACCAAAGTAAAAAAGACAGTCAGTTCCATAGTATTTCCAACCAAATAAACATTAAATACTAAAAGGGAGTTACTAAAGGTTTTGTAGCCTTCCCAGAGAAAGTCACGGGGATTCTTCTGACATATGCAGATACTTCAGCTTGACTGCTATAATTAGATAATAAATTAGTTTTGAGTCCCCTAGGCAAAGCAGAGCTCACCTGGCCTTTTGTCAACTGTTTATCTACCTCGTAGAAATTTTCTATTAAAAATTTATTAAAGCGTGTACTTTCACTAAATTAATACAAAGAATTCTATTATTAACACATACACATATTTTGTGCCAATATTGGAAATAACATAACATCTCTGTTCTTTCTTGAATAAAAGCTGAACATCACTACAATAACTCATGTGTACAGAGCAGAACTACTCCAGAGTTCTCATAGCTTCACCTTTATGGAAGTCCACCAGTTGGTTTGTTTTTGTTTTCTTTATTCCCATGCAGTCAATGTCTGAGTGGAAATCTCCATTTTTTAAGCTAACAGCTATCTACAGTCTGCTTCCACTACCACATACACACATATGAGGGTTTAATTTTACACCATATTGAACTAATTAAGAATACCATCTGTGGTGTCATACAAAACTGGGACCCAATTCTGGATGTGTCACTTACTAGGTTTTGGCTTTCTTGAGTATCATATTTAACAATGGAAACGACAGAGTTGGAAGAGCAGAACGAGGAATTCCTGTCAGGTGTCAGGCACAGTTTATTCAGCGTGTCAGGACACAATAGTTCCACTTCTTTTCACACGTGCATCCAAATTGTATCTCTTTTACTATGCTACTGGAAGATTCTGGCTGATTCTCTGGTGTGGGTTATACATGGAAAAGCTTCTGCTTTCATAGCATGGGGCCTCCCACTCAGTCCTGTGTACCTGGGAGGGCACCATCTTAGAGCGCTGACAAAGGATTGGCATATAAATGTGGCAGTCTTCACCTTTCCAAAATCTAGTAGCAGAAGGCGTATGCAGCTCTTGGGCAGAAACTTGGAGAAAGACAAGCTCAAATGCAAGGTGAAGAAAACGCTGGATCAGTGAGGAGAGAAGTCATCCACAGAAGCATGTCCCCCAGTGACTTCCTTAACCACGATTCCAGCTTGGAACATCTGTTCTAAATTTCCTACTTTGGCCACAGCTTAGCAAAAAATTCATATTTGCATGCAAGTACCTGTGATTCTAGCCAACTTACTCTGGCAGAAGTTTTTACACTGTGACTCAAATCACCTACTCTCTGTTTAGACACATAAATCCCAGTGCTTTTCAGCCTTGTTAGCTGTGACTTTGAGATACATGAGGCTAGAGGTTTTTTCCATATGTAAAAAAAAATATGTATATATATAAAACAATGCCTATTAAGCACAGTGATTGTTAAAAAAGTAAAAGTGATAATATTTATGAAGTGTGCATCATATGCTTGGTAAAGATATTACTTATTATAATAATCATTAGCAAATTACAGTAAAAAACGGAAAATCCTAGTAGAAAGGAAATAGGCAATTAAAAGAGAGATTCTTGACAAGGATATTTTAAGTAGACAAAACAGCCAGTAGAGAACCAAGAGAAATATTGGACCTACTTGAGAAATGGCCACTGATGGTGCACTACTTTAGGTAAGAATGGATTTAGTAGAGCAAGACAGTTACCTTTGGAGTTAAGGTTAAAAATCAAATTATGAAGCTCATAAAGTAATATACTTTTGGAGTTCTCACTTCAAGTATCAGGGATTCTATAAGAGAAGGTAGGAGTTCCTGGGCAGAGTAGTGTCTAACTAAAGGTTATTGGTTCAAAACAACATGAAGGTAATTCAGAAGAAAAGCTACTTAATCTGCTTTTGAAAGTTTATAGAATGTCTTGAATTGTTATAGAATGCAGACCTGCTCTGCAAAGTTGAGATACCCTTCATCAAACTCAACAGTGTTTTCGATATGAGATGTAGTGAAAAAGAAAGAAAGAAAGAAAGAAAGAAAGAAAGAAAGAAAGAAAGAAAGAAAGAAAGAAAGAAAGAAAGATATAGATATGTTGTTGTGTTGTTAAGTTTTGTCAAGTTGTAAACAACTCATAGAGACCCTATACTTTCATCGTTTCTACAAGTTCATAGAGTTTCCAGAGGCAAGCCATTTCGGAAGTGGATGCCACTCCTGCTGCCAAGCTTGTTTTAATCAGGGAGCCCCACGAAACACTGTCCACCATGGGTAACCATTTTATCACACTTGGTGCATCAGTGTCACAGTTATATATTATAGATATAATGGAATATATTATAGATATAGATAATATATAATCCTAACTGAATGTATTTTCCTGCTGTTGTTAGGCACCATCAAGTAAGAACTGATTATAGCTGATTCTCCAGTGGGTTTTCAGAGGCAGGAAATCAGATGGGAGTAGATTTCCCATCTTTCTTTCACAAAGCAGCTGGTGGCTTTGAAGTTGTGTACCCTTGGGATGGAAGTGAACTCTACCACTATGACCCCAGATTGAATATGAGTTAAAATTGATTCAATGAGTATTTTGGGGGGTATTGTAAATTTCTAAAGGATTAGGTGGTGGTGACAATTTTACAAAGCTATAAATACACTAAATAATATTGAATTGTATAACTTAAATGGGCAGATGTTTGTGTGCAAATTATATTTTCAATAAACTATTAAACAGAAAGAAATAATCTGTGGTTGAGATTTCTGAAGGCAATGTATAACAATGGAAACAGAAGTTTATAATCAGAGAAGCCACTGTTGCTAGCCTCGTAGAGTTGAATGACAATTATGAACTTAATGATACTTAAATTCTGAGTAAGGTGACAACGGGAGTTATTTGACCATTTGCAGATCATTTTCCACATCACTACAAATGAACAACTCTACCCTTTTGGCAATGATGTTGCTAGAGCTGAATGAGAAAACAGATGTAAAATGTCTGGCATGATACCTGTCCTATGAGAACTGCTTCATAAATGCCAACTATCATTCTCATTTTGTTATTTGTAAGAACCTGGTGTCTTACTAGACTGGCATATATGCACAATGGCATAAGAAGCTTTCATGGCCCGAGAAGTGTAATCCAAAACCGAAGACAAGTCAGCTTTTGAACTGTTGGGATGACCCTTGGGCCATTCTCCAAGTCCTTCTCACCAGCTACTGCAACTGTTACTCAGACCTGAATATACAGAAGCTCAAAAAGCCTTTAATATTTCAGCCAGAGGATGTGACATTGGACAAAACCTTGTAGATTTTCGCTTCTCTCTCCTACAAACTTGATATTTCTCACAGAAAATATACCTGACAGACTTACTTCCCAGGTCATCAGAGACTTCCAGGCTCATACAAACTCTGCTGTCTTGCAATATTTATTTAAGAAAGGCAATAAAAACAAAAATAAGCTATATACAGAGACTGTTATTTTTAAAACAAAAGTTGGTCTCTATATTCCTAGGACCTGATATTTTGGATAGTAGATATACCTTATGTGCTAATATATATATACCTTATGTGTTAGTTTCATCTTATTTTTATAATAAATGTTTAAAAATAACAATCATGTAGCAAAATTGCTTAAAATTTTTATTTTAACGATTTCCAAAAGCTTGTGCTGGTATTTTCGTGCAGCTGTAGTGATATGTAGAAAGGCAGTCAGCTATAAATACTTAGTGTCTGTTGCATGCCAGCTGTTTGACATATGCTCTTTCCACATAACCACTGAGGTGCAATGGTTTGACTTCACATGGCTCTTGTCACCGTATTCTTACCATTCCCACCAAATGACTGTGTGTGACTACGCAGATGAGGTCCTGTGGATTTCCTGAGTCATTCCTGAACCTGAACACATCCCCAGGGCTTGCCATAATCATGAGCAAAGGCAAAGCAACTGGAGAATGAAATCTGAGAGGTGTTACAGGAATGAGCTTTGTACTGTTGATGTAAATATTAGTTCTTTTTGCCTTACCTTTGTGAAATTAGCCAAGGTGGTCTGGTGCTGTTGCCATGCTGTTCTTACGACTATTCAGTGAAGAAGTTACAGTAATCATGCTCATTATCCTTGTTTTATTAATAAAAGATTAAACCCAAAAAGAAAATGGGAGTGTGGTATGGCCATAATCATAACAAGAACCAAATTTAAGAACTCAGCTAAAATTTTCTGATTCTACAGTGTTGGTTTCTGCAGTACAATTGCTATTTACTAAATATTTATTGTCATTTTACATAATGGCAATGTTCAAATCCATGAGAGAATGAACATTATTAAGTGAATCTCTATTAAAAGAGCACAATCACAATAAATCTCATTTAAAGACTTTTCTCAAAGCTAAAAAATAACATACACAGCAAGAAAAATATTTTTTGAAAGGAAAATATCTAGTAGCAAGTAGAGAAAAAAAGGAACATTCGCTATAAACAAACATTATAAAACTCAAAGCAGGAAAGAAAAAAAATTTAAACAAAGGGAAAAACTATAGTACCAAAAGTATTCCAAAAATCCTAAAACAGTTCAATAAAATTTTCAAAAACAAAGAAAGCCAAACTAATGAGTTTAAATTTTATTTTAATTCTGACTGAGGAAACTGGAGATACTTATTAATGAGGAAAGTAAACAATAGGGTTGGCTGACAGAAGTCAAGTGGAAAAATTGGTTTAAAGCTGAGAGCACCAGACATTTGATAATTATCTTTCACAGACATTCAGATGATGATAATGGTAAAGTGTCATCCATTTAAGTTTGACTCACAGCGACCATATAAACAATAGATCTGAATTATTTCCTATCCTGTGCCAACCTTACAATCTCTGACACACTCGAAGTTGCAGGAGACAAGATAGCACAGAAGAACAATAACAATAACATGCTTATTCATTGTCCGGCTCTCAGATGCATAGCAGATGATTGAAAAGATCATGGCCTTAACAGGCACACCTTAGTCCTCAAACTAATGTCATTGCTCCTCAGTAATTTGTAGAGGGGCCTGGTCAGGCTTTCCCAGTTGAATACATCTCTTTACCTCCTGACTGCTGGTGTCAAGTGTATTTATTGTGGATTCAAGTAAGATGAAGCCATCGACAATTTCAAGCTGTTCTCCATCTATCCTGACATCACCTATTGTTATAGTGGTGAGAATTTTTGCTTTTTTATACTGAGATCACTAACATTCAGAAGAATAATCTCTGAGGAAAGGCTGCCAAATTTGCTCTCCCTCTAATGCTGACCCTCTCCCAACCTACCAAAAATCATAAACCATATAAAAGGCTCCTTCTTCAAACTATTGTGGAAAGAGAAAGTTTCTCTTTCCAACCACAGTGACAGTGTATAATAAATTTGGACAGAACCAGCAAAACACAAACAGGAAGAAAGAATTCACATGTCAAATGGGAAAATTTATTACGGTTAAAAAAAATTAAAAGTTTTTGCTTCATAAAATCAATCTTAGAAGAAAGCATAAATCCCTCCAGGTAAGATTAAAAATCACAGTGGTATATAATACAAACTTTTGTGAGTTTGAATAGAATCATAGGAATGAAAAATGTGATAAAATATAGAATAAGATAAAAAAAGAGAGGGCGAGATCACAGGTTAATATCTGTAACTGCGGAAAAATATACATGTATATACAAGAATAAATAAATTTATTGGGGGAACAATGAACAGAGTAAATATGCCCAAAGTAAATTTGTATCATAGAGAAATAACTTTAGAAAATTCAATAAAAGCAAGACAAAACACAGAAAGGGATTAAGTTAATAGAAACAAAGTAATAGTTATAAAGGTGAAACAAAGCACAGTCCAACCAAATGACGATTGCTGTGGCGGTTGTAACTGCTGCTGTGTACCATCGCACTGGGTCTGACCCATAACTTCATAGCTCTGAGATAAGTTTGCTGGAATATTGAGAAAACCAGAGACTTCTTGCATTTTGTGCTGCTGAACTGAAATCTGGACTTTCACTAAGTGAAGAATTGTGTCTTGTTGTTAATTTGGCTTGAGATTGTTGGACTAAACCTGACCTTGCATTGTGTGACGTCCATTGCTTCACCAACTCCTCAACATATTCCTCTAATCACTTTTACAAGTGTGAATAACTCTATGAGTCAATTTACAATAAACACTATACCCAGTGACGCATAGAAGTAGGTGCAGGAGCATGTGGGGTGAATGTCCGACAACGTAGCTGTTTGTATGGTACTAGGAATATTGTTGATGGGCACAGTTCCCCTTTATGAAGTAAGTGAAGTCCTTCTCGGCCACCCCCGCCCTGTATCTGCTCGCTTTAAAATACTATTTCAGTAGTTGACTCATATTTTAGGTCAATTTTTACAAAAGCATAGACATTCTTTTAATTATTAAGGTTTCTTGAAGAGAAAGAGAAGTTGTTACACCTTATATTTTTTTATTATATATTGATGAGTTGTTGTTGTTCTTGTTATGTGCCGTCGAGTCGTTTCCGACTCATAGCAACCCTATGCACAACAGCCCTAAAC
>NW_006399838.1:357300-374790 GCF_000299155.1 Elephantulus edwardii | reverse complement strand
CAGATGAGGGAGTGAATAATTTAAAAGCTATGTATGATAGGGTATTATGGTTATCACAAGAGTCCACAATTAAGGTTGCATAGTGGAATGTACTTGGGGTGGCGGGAGGGGTGTGGGGGGGATTGTGTCCCAGGGAGGGAATGTTTCTTTTACTTTGAAAGAGAGGAGCGAACTTGAGGTGGGGGAGGAGGGCTGGGTGGGGAGAGAAGTGCAGCAATGAATGAATGGAAATCCAAAATCTCTGTAAATGCTCATTAAAATTATTTAAAAAAAAATACCTTGTGAACAATAGACCTGAATCCTGTGTTATCCTGTGCCTTCCTCAACATCATTGATACCCTTGAGTCAATGGATGCAGTCATTGTGTCAATCCATTTCAATGAGATTTTGCTTCTCTTTCACTGACCCTTCAGCTTTTCAAACATTATATCCCTTCCAAAGAAATAGGGTCTCCTAGCAACATGTATAATGTATGAAAGGGAGCTTTGCCTTATTTCTCTCTAAAGAGCACACTGGCTGCAATTTCCCAAGATATATCTGTTTGTTCTTTTGGCAGTCCATGGGACATTCAGTACTCTTTTCCAACACCATAGCTCAATGGTATCAGTTCTTTTTCTGTCATTCTTATTCATTTTCCAGCTCTCAGATGTATAGCAAGCAATTGAGAAAACCATGGCCCAGACCAGGTACACTTTAGTTATTCTGTTATGTATTCAGTGAGAGATTATAAAGATAGGGTGATGGAGGAGGGGAAAAAATCCCATTTTCTTAGCCCAATATTCTGTTACACTATGTTGCTTTCAGACCTGAGTCAAGTATGCAGGGGAAATATCTAAAAATAACTAAGAAAGATTCCCTCCAAGGTGTTTTATCCATAATAGTTGCTAATTGTTTTCTAATCAGCTAATGTTCCTATTGGTTGGATTATTTAGCATAATGATGATGTGAGACAGCCCTTTTATCTCTTCCACCACCTAGTTCATAGATGTTAATTGATCTTGTTGTTGATTGCCTTCCAGTTGAACATGATGTATAGCGACCCTTTGAGCAAAAGGCCTGAAGCACCTCTGCAACTGTCGACGTTTATCAAAGTTCACAGAGTTTCTGGAGGTATGTTGTTTAGGAAGTGATTGCCACTTCTGCTTTACACCGTTATTAAAATCTGTGCTTTCTAAACCTTATGGCTATGCACTTTCCTGATGATTTTGTTAAGCAGATTCCGCAAGTCAGAAATAGGATCTGGAACTCTGCATTTCCTGCCTCTTGGAGAAGTCAAAGTCAAGGTCAAATGCACTTTGAGCAGTGAAGATTAAGTTGCTGATGACTTTTGTGAGCCTAGCTGCTCCCAGCACGTTGTAGTCAGTCCTAGACGTTCTCCTGCATCGAGGCAAAGTTAGAGTTAAGTGTTTAATTCAGGGGTCATCTGTGAAGAAAATGAATGTCACTCACAGTAGTTGGTCTCCATTTTTGCTATCAGCAAGCCACAAATTGGTGCCTGTCTGTGCATGAAGAAGAAAAATAGAAATGGATAAAAACAAAAGCATTTCCCCTTGGGCAGAAACAACCCACTACTCCAAGCATTATTTTCTGGCTGCATAACCATTGCAGGCAGAACTCTGTTAGGTAAGTGGAACTAAGTCTGTGCTGTAGGTCTGTGCGTTCTCAGAATAGTTCCATATGAATGCATTCTCCTGACAATTACCTGCCCTTGCTTGGCTATCTCAGCAGCACAGAGCAATGTGCATTTTGGAGTTACTTTTTGTGATATCAAGCCTATCAATAAGAAAAATTATGCCATATATTAGAATGTCATTTAAGCACTTTTGGAAACGGAAGGCTTCACTTGTGATAATCAAATACATTCATCAATACCTGTGTTAGAGCTTATAGAAAGAGAAATGCCAACTTTAGTTTTATGTTTAGTGCTAGTTACAGATTTGGCCTGAGTTCACTAAAGGAACTGATTAAACTCTAAATGTTGACACATATCTATCCAATAGACACCAGGGTAATAAAGCATAAAAAATATTTTCTTGCAAATGGCCAGAGGCAGTGTACTTTTATAACAGAAAAGAGTTCTGTTTTATCCTAACTTTTGAATGATTGGAAGCAACAGATGAGCAGAGCACCAAGTGAGTAGATTCGTTGTGTCATCTGATATATGCAGTCTTTGCACCTTACAATATTCTAAACCCTTTTGTGGAAGAAGCTATCACGCAGGTGTGAGACAGGGGAGGTGGAAGGTGATTTCACTCACTTTCGATTATTAATTTCATCCAGTGAAATCTCTCACATCTACTGTCCCTTTTCACATCAGCCTAACTTTCTCATTCCCTCTGGTGCTGCTGTGGTTGGTGTTGTGACGCTTGCCACTTTTAAAAGGAGCAAAGCAAACAGGATTTTCCTAAACAAACATCTCTCTGTTGTCTGATACCTGAGCAAAAAAACTATCTTGGACAAACAGATATCCTGGTTAGAGAGTCTTCACATATACAGTTCTCATACATTTAAATACATGGACCACTGAGTCTAGATTGTGTGCAATGGGAGGCTTCTTTGATGACCCAAAAGTTCCTAACATTGCTTGGCAGATGTGTGGAAACACTAGCTAACGGAACAGTCTAGCGGATTAAACGCAACCTGACATATTTACTGAGTGCCAAGGCAATAATGATACCTAGTTGCTAGATTGCTGAAATAAAGCAAGTTACGGCTCACATAGGTATCATCTAACATCTGGATCATGCTCAAACATAGAAATATCATTAGCCTAATGACTTAGGGTTGCTTGACACCTTATATATATTGCATGCATTTAGGAAAATTATCTCAAAGATCTGGAATGGGTTTACAGGTTATTTAAGTTTCCAATATCTGAGACCAGAATTGGAAAATGCATTTGCATCCAATGTATTGAAGATGTTCTAGTGTTACAAGGTGGGTTGTTTAATACCTTTAAAGCCTTTGAATATGCTCTTTCCTGTTCTAATTCTCACATGAGGGTCACAAACAGTAACATACTCTCTCAGCTTTTTCTCTGGTTCTTGTTATCCCACTTGGCTTTGCAGAAAGCCATTTCAGCAATAATATAATTGATCTTTTAAATCAGATTTGTGTAGCTGCTTAATGAAAGTAGCACTACATAGTAGTTTTTATTACTAAAAGTTTAAGAGTTCATAAAAGGGAAAGGGAATGGACATTTCCTGTGTGGCCACCTGGTATCGCCATCATTATTGTTATTATGTACAAGAGAGGGACAGTCAGAACCAATTTATAGCTGAGCCTCTGCTGGATTCTCGAGGAAAATAAATCACGTGGGAGGGGATTTCTCATATTTCTCCAACAGAGAAACTGGAGGGTTTGACCTTAGTGCCTTTGGGTTGGCGGCACAGCTCCTTACTACCAGGTCACCGCTGTATGCCTTTTCCTACTCTCCACCACAGGATAGTTATTTATTCCAGTTTTCAGATTAAGAAAAAAAATGGAGCCTCCAAGAATATAAATTTGCCATGTGTCACACACTATTTATCAATAAGGTTAAAACAGTTTTCCATTTCTATTCAGACGATTCTGATGTTGTCACGTACCATCAGGTTGGAATGATCCATAGTTGACCTCTAGAGGATTTTCAAAGGCAGTATGTCACAAGTGAGGAGGCTGCCCATCTTTATCCTGTGGAACAGCTAGTGGATTTGAATCACGTACCTTTGCAGTTCCTTACCACTTACTTTACTGTACTCTAGGGTGGTGAAGCTGAATTTTACATGCCTTGGGCATGTTGTCAAAAGGGCCCAGTTCTTGGAGTACAACATGATGCTGGGAAAGACTGAGGGTCATAGAAAGAGAGGAAGACCCTCAACAAGACGGATTGACATAGTACCTGTAACAGTGGGCTCGAATACAGAACAAGGCAAGGTTCACAACTGTTATTCATCGGGTCACTCTAGTTCTAGTCAAGCTGAAGACACATTAAAACAATACAGCACACTCTAGCATTGTATGATGTTTAACTAAAATAACATTTCATTTATTTCACATTCCCAGACTATTTTGGGTTACATCAATTCATTTATCTAATTATAAAAATATATCACTTCTGAGCTTTTTTGCTAAGATTGTGTGTAGTATCTATTCTTAAGAGTTTAATAAAAATATCACTCAATATCCATTTCCTAAACCACATGCCTCCAGAAACTCTATCAAACGTCCATCAGTGTTGATAGTTGTAGACAGGCTTCAGGCCTCTTGTTCATAGGGCCACTCTTAGTCATGCTCGACTTGAAGGTAATCAACTACAACAACAATTATAAAAGTTAAAAAATATATACTACTGTAAATTTAAAAAAACAACCACATCACCTGTAACCCATTACACTCAGAAAATAATAATATTAGGTAGATTTATATTAAGTTAACATTTATAAGCTTAGGTTTGGGAATTTGTCTCTTTTCTAACCAATATGGATAATACTTAAAATATATGTTATTATTTCATTAATATGATTCTAAAACACAGAATTCATAGCTATATATCAGTCTATCTTATGGAGGCACTGTAACTCAATCAGGCCCACTGTTGAATATTCCTATTTCCAATTAAAATTATTTAAAGATGATAAAAGTGGGTAGAATAATGTAATGACAAGAAATTGGGATCAGAAATAGAGAAAATAAAATTTTAACTATGTTGGTTCTTAACTCAGAAACTTAAATGTAGGATAAATAGTACCTCTGTGGGAGCTGTTTGTTTTCTATTTTAAAGCTAACTCATTTCATAAAGCTATTTGTCAAGATCCCAGGTACACGCAGACACCAAGGCTAATATTTCAGCACTGATATGTTTGTATAATGATTTACAGTGTTTCCCCATGCTCAATGTCACAATTGATTGCACGGTAGTCAGAGGAAATAGGTAGATAGGCAGTCATCCACATTTGAGAGACAAGTCAGAGTAATGAAAGACTTTTTCAAGGTCAGACATTTAGACTATTAGTTGAAGCTCTTAAAAACTCTTTTATATGTATTTTATATATTTTTTGTTTTTTATTTTTCTACTAGTTTATTTATAAAATTCAAATACAAATTTGAACAAATTCTTTCCATTTCCCTCACCACCCCCCGACCCATCAAATTGTACAAGCCCATGACTAATCCCCCCTTCCCCCTGAACATCCTCATCCCTCTGCTTCCAACCTCTCTTGGATCTTTATACTCCTTCTACAATAATGGTTTTATACAATATTTATCCTTATGGGACTGAGTTAATTCACTCAGCATAATGCTCTCCAGTTCCTCCCAAGTTAGATAGTAATTAACAACGTTCTTGCTCCTGCGTGCTGCATAGTATTCCATTGTGTTAATGTACCATAATTTCTCAATCCATTTGTTTATGGTTAGACATTTGGGCTGTTTGAATGTTCTTGCGATGGTGAATAACGCTGCTATGAACATTGGTGTACGAATCTCCGGGTATATTCCAAGTAGTGGAGTAGCTGAGTCTTACGGAATTTCTATGTTCAGCTTTTTGAGGAAATGCCAAAGTGTCTTCCAGAATGGTTGCACCATTTTAAATCCCGCCAACAATGTGTGAGAGTTCCTTTCTTGACACATCTTCTCCTCTATTACTTGCTGTCCTGTCAAACTTTGCCACTCTTACTGGAATGGGATGGTACCTCACTGTGGTTTTGATGTGGTTTTCCTTCTTCTTTAATGTAGACCAAATTATCTGACATTTTTGCTCTGTATTAAATATTCCGTAGAATCAACAATTTGATTGAAACAGAATCCAGTGATGTATGGACAATACTAGTTCCTATAATCCACCCCTTCCTAATCTCAGTTTTCTAAATTACTTTGAAAGGAATGGAAAAGTAGGACAGCATAGAACAGAGATAACAGAATAAATTAAAGAATAAAATGTATTTATTAAGTGTAATAGAAAAATCAGCAAGAAAATAATTTGGTAATAACCTTTACTCAAAATAACGAGTTCATTATTTTGGACATAAATACTACTTTCTCTTTATCTCAGACTTTCTTATCACCATCAAGTCACAATCAACTCATAACTGACCTTCCAATGATTTTAGTATTTGTAAATTGCATGGGAAGAGACTGCCTGACTTTCTCCCTCAGAGCCACTGGTATAATTGAACCACCAGAGAGACATGGCCTTCAGGTAAGCAAGATAAACTGCCTATGGGAGAGGCCACCAGAGTGCTTCTAAATACTACTCAAGTGTGGTGAGTTATGCTAAATTTTTTCTGTATAGTATAACAAGTCAGAGAAGGCTGTGGAAAGTAACTCAGAGTCTAATCAACTGAGACTTCGCTCAGTCATCCACAGCGCAAATGAGTGAAAGAGAAAATTTTATCAAAAACTGGATCACAGACTCTGATCACAGTTTCTTTGCCTAAAAAACATTAATTTGCTTGGTAAACACATCATCATAAAAAAGTGACATGGGAAGTTAACAGTTAAACAGAGCAGAACAATACCTGGCATTGCTAGTTCCACTCTGGGAAAGAAAGTAAGAAGAAATATGTGCAGAGAGTAATGAATGATATTACAAAGGTTGTAAATAACAGGGGTGTTAGAATACACCAGCCGTGCATGAGAGTCCCACACTCTACTCACCCTTCTCCAAACCTTAGTACTTGTTGTCCAGTAAAATTTTACTACTGCTGCTGGGGTGAGATGGTACCTTACTATTGTTTGGTCTTGTATCTCTCTGATTGTCAGTGATGTAAATAGTTCTTCATGTGTATTTTGGCCATCTAAATGTCTTACTCTTTGAAGATTATTTTCACATAGTTTGCCCCCTTCGCTGTTGAGGTATTGGTATTTTTCGTGTAGCATTCTATAACCTTCTTTAGCTTTAATTTGAACTTGGAAATGAGTAGTTAATAGTCTGTTCTACAGTCAGTATCTGGACTAGTTTTCACTGATGATATTGAACTTCTCCAACAAGTCCTCCCACAAATATAATTTATCTGATTCCTGTGCATACCGTCAGATGAAAACCATGGGTATAGCCTGTGTTTATGTTTTTTATAAACAGTATTTTCAATGACTAAGTATTCTCAGCCACATTTCTGTCAGCAAGTTCATGTTTTCCAATTACTAATTCTTCTTCCTGTTTCCCAACCTTTGCATTACAGTCACCTATTATTATTAATACATTTTGGTTGCATGTTCAATTGATTTCTGACTGCAAAAGTTGGTAGAAATAATGTTTCCTCCTCTTTGGCTTTGGCTGTTGGTGCAAAAATTGAATAATAGTGGTATTAACAGATTTCCCTTGTATGTGTATGGCTATTATCCTGTTCTCAATATTATATTTCAAGGTGGATCTAGAAATGGTCTTTTTTAACTTTGAATGCAACCCATTTTTTCTCATCTTTTCATCTTTGGCATAGTATATCATATGATCATCTAATTCAAAATGTCCCAATCTCTTTCAGTTCCCCTAATATGTTAATATTTTTGCATACATTTCTTTCTTAGCAGAGTTCAGTTTTCCTATATTCATGCTTTTCACTCTTCATGTTCCAATCATTAGTTGTCAGCTCTACAATCATCACTCTTGGCACCAGCAGTCAAGAAATCAAAAGATGAATCTCACCGGGAAGATCTGTTATTAGGGACCTCTCCAGAGTGCTGAGAAGCAACAATGTCAGTCTAGAAACTAAGGTTTGTTTGATTTGGGCTCTGGTCTTTGCATTTACTTGCTATGCATCAGAGAGCTGGACAATGACTAAGGATGATATAAGAAAAACTGATGCCTTTAAGTTGTGTTGCTGGAGAAGAGTCTTGAACATAGCATAGACCTCAAAAAAAACAAACAAAAAAAACCAAAACAAAACAAATAGATCTATCTTAGAGAGGGTGAAACCAAGTTTCTTCTTGGAGAGTAGGATTTTGAAGCTCCGTCTCACATACTCTGGACACATGGCCAGAAGGGATCAGTCCCTGGAGAAGGCTATTATACTTTGAAGGGTGGAGGGACAGTGCAGGATAGGAAGGCCCTAGATGAGATGAATTGACACAATAACTGGGATAATGGGCATGTTTGTTGGAGAGAGTGAGACTTGGCTCAGGATACGGTAGGGTTCGGAGATATGAGTCACAGACTAGATGGAACATAAGAACAAGTAAAAAAATATATAGAACATAATATATATGCATACAATAAAATGTATATGAATAACTATGAAAACCAATATAATATGCAAAAAAAAGATGTAGAGAATACATAGATTCACTGCACCAGAAGTGACTGACATGGAATCATTTCAGGAGGTAGCATGTGATCAAGAATCCAAGATAATGAAGAAAGAAGGTTCCCTGGAGGCATTGGCAAAAATGAGGCCCTATGAATTGATGAGATACCAGTTGACATATGTCAACAAACAGATGCAGCCCTGGATATTCTCATAAGTGTGTGTCAAGAAATTTGCAACATACTACCCAGCCTGCTAATTGGAAGAGATCCATTTTTATTCCCATTGCCCCCCCAAAAATGTGATCCAGTAGAATGTATAAATTATCAAACACTATCAATAACATACCATGGAAATAAAATCATGCTGAAGATTATCCCAAAACAAGTAGAACAGTATGTGGACAGAGAACTGTCAGTAATGCAAGCTGAACTTAGAACAGGTATGGCACCAGCGATATAACTGCCAAAGCCAGATTATCTTGGCTAGAAGCAGAGCCAAGAATACCAGAAGATAGTCTATATGTTTCATTTGCTATGTAAAGGCATTTGACTATGTTGAGCAAAAAAAAAAAATATGGCTAACATTGAGAAAAGTGAAAAATCACAGAACAATTAATTGTGTTCATGTGAAACCTATATCTAGACTAAGGAGTTGTTGCCCAAACAGAATAAAGGAACACTGTATGGCTTAAAATTAACAAAGATGAGAATTAAGCTTGTAGCTTCTCCATATCTATTCAATTTAGATGCATAGTGGATCACTAAAAAGCCATTCCTTATGAAGAGGAATGTGACACAAGAATTGGAGGAAAACTCCACAACAACTTGTGTTACGCAGATGTCACAACCTTGCTTGCTGAAAGTGAAGCTGACTTGCAATGCTTGCTGCAGAAGATCAAGTACTATAACCTTCAATATGTATTACATCTCAACATGAAGAAAACGAAAATCCCCACCACTGGGCCAATAGGTAATGTTATGCTAGACGAAGAGGAAACACCCTGGGTACCAGCAGTTAAGAACTTAAAAGACATGTTACAGTGGGGAAATCTGCTGTCCATGACCTCTCGAAGGGGCTGAGGAATAGCAATATCAGTTTAAAGACTAAGGTGTGACTGATTCAAGCTAGGATCTGTTCAGTTACTTCCTACACATGTGAAAGTTGAACAGTAAATGAAGGTGAAAAGATAAATCAACACCTTTTGAGTTGTGTTGAAAAAGCATACTGATTATTCCATGGATTGCTGAAAGAACAAATGTCTTAGAAAGTGCAGCCAGGGTGTTTTTTTAGGGACATAGATAATGAAACTGTTTTTCATCTTTTTGGGGCATGTTGTTAGGAGGGTCTAGTCCTTGGACATTATGCTTGAGAAGGAAAAGGGTCAGTGAAAGAGAGGAAAACTCTCAACAAGATGGATTGACAGAGTAACTATAACAACAGGCTAGAACAGGGAAGGGCAAAGTTCAGGCCCATTGTTCATAGGGTCACTATGAGGTGTACTCAGTTCAATAGCACCAAACAATAACAAAACAACATGTTTGGAACATCCACGTTTTTGGTCCCATCTCTTCTAAGTAATCATCATTGGGAAGTAAAGTCAGTATGGGAGAAGCTTAATGTATTTGAGTGTATTCCAAGCAGTTTTGATAATAGCTACTTGCCAGTGGTTCCCCACATCTATTTCTCTCAAGCGCACTCACAGAGTTAAAGGTATTTGAAAGAAGAAAGTACACCCACAGAAGAACATCACTGCCACACTGCATAAATGTAGATTTTAAGGGCCGTTATGGATCACTTCTACTTCTGTCCATTTGCCCAAACTCTGTTAAAAAACAAGACAAAACACCACAGAGGTGTTTAAATAATCTACAGAAATTCTTGTGACATTGATTTTATATTTTCTATGAACCATAGTTCAACAATAAAAACCTTTGCATGAAAAGAATCAGAAAAGAAATGCCAGGATTCAGAATGTCTCCTGAGTCAATGCCCTATTTTCTGCAACACAGAGGGACAGCTTTGCCTTTGTCTATTACCAGATACGTCCTTCAAATTGAAGCCATCTGTTCCATGAACTTCTAAGAGTTGGGCCAAGGGAACTTTAAACCAAGAAACTATTTCTCCAATTGTCAGTCAGAGTGCCTGGCATCTGGTTGAAACTTAAAAGCTCACAATTTGATGTTTTAGAAGTCTGCAGCTTTCTTTGGAATTTGAAAAACATAGTGTGCACTCAAAATAATATTTATTTAATTATGGTGCTTGGTATAAAAGGATCTCATGTTCATAATACTATTGAAATAAAAAAGAAAAAAATCCCTCATAATCTTTCCACATAGACCTAACCAATATACTTCTGCATTTCTCTTTCATTATATTCATTAACATATCATTTGTTTTCTAAATTAGCACTATACTCTATTACGTTTGTGTTTATCTGCTCTCCTGATGTATTTCTCATGCTGTTTAATACTTTCTTAAATTTCTGTTGTATCATAAGATAATGCTTTTATAACTCAATCCTTGTATACAAATAGAAGGTAAACCAATAGTTGTCTAGTATAAAATAGAAAGTCTTCAATTTTAAATAAAATAGATATTATCTTTATAAAATTGTATGCATATTTAATTATTTCTGTATTTTTTCCCTATAATAAGAATTATTGGGAAAAGATGAATGCTCACTTTAAAATACTGGTTTGGTCAAATTCACATTTAAAATTATTTGCAAGTAACATGTGTAGCTGTGAATCTGTTTAAGTGTTGTCATTGCTATGTACCATTGTCTGTAACCCATAACGACCCTCTACACAATAGGACTGAACTCTGTCGTCTCCTGAGCCAGTCTCACTGACTCCAAAACCTCTAATCCCATTGTTCCAGTTATCATGTTAATCCACCTCATCCAGGGTCTCCCTTTTCTGCGTTGTCCCTCAAGCCCTCCAAGAATAATGTCCTTTTCCAAGGACTGTTCCCGCATAGCCGCATGCCCAAACTATGTGAGATGGAGCTTCAAAATCATTGCCTCTAAGAAGCAATTTGGTTTGTCCTTCTCCAGGACAAACTTGTTGGTATTCTTAACCATCCGTGGAATGTTCAACACTCTTCTCCAGCATCGTAGCCCTTCTTTTGTCATTCTTTGTCATTGTCCAGATCCCCAACACATGCAAGTAATTGCAAATATCATGGACTGGATATGGCACACCTTGTCTAGATTAACAACATTGCTATTTAGCACTGGAGAAGTCTCTGGTAACTGATTTTCCCAGTGAAATTTGTCTGTTGCTATCCTGACTGCTGGTGGCAAGAGTGTTTATTGTAAGACTGAGCAAGCTGAAATTTGTAACAATCACAATCTCCTCTCCATCTGTGATGGTTCTGCCAATTGGCTGGGTGGTTTGTTTTCTCGATGTTGAGTTTCAGTCCGTATTAAAGACTGCAGTCTTTGATGTTCTGCAGCAAACGCTTCAGGTCCTCCTCAGATTTGGCAAGCAAGGTTATGTCATCTGCATAGTACAGATTGTTGATGAGTCTTCTTCCAATTCTGATGTCATATTCTTCTCACAAAGTTCATGCTTCCAAATTATCCATTCTATATATCTGTTTAATATAGATTGTAAAGGTATGGAGACAAGACGTATCCCTGACACAGCCCTTTCCTTATTTGAACCATGCAGTGTTTCCTTCCTCTGTTCTTAATTCCTTGTCTAAGTATAGGTTTCACATGAGCATAATCAAGTGTTTTGGAATTCCCGTTTTTCTTAATGTTAGCCATAATTTGTTGTGATCCACATAGTCAAATGCCTTAGCATAGTCAATGAAACACTAATCAACATTCTTCTTGTACTCTTTATTTTCAGCCAAGGTCCATTTGGCACTGGCTGTGATATCCCTAGTGGCACAGCTTCTTCTAAACCCAGCTTGTATTGCCTATAACTTTTCATTTCTGCTAGTGTTGTAATAGAAAGCTCCGTTGCCCTACAAGGTAAGGAGTTGTGCTGAAAATCCAAGGGAAAGAGTCTTTCTGCTCAAAGCCTTGATGGTGCAGAGCATAACATATCAGCACATTAAGCCAAAGGTCAATAGCTCAACTCTATGAGCCATTCCATTGGGAAAAGATGAGTAGTAGCCCTCCATCCGTATCATGCCTTCTAAAGCTTGATGAAGGGTCAACAAGTTACAATCACCACAATGATAATAGGCAGTTTCTTGGTAAATTGAAAAATCTCTTTGTCCCCCGATCTTTCAATTCTAACTTCCGTGCTACATTTCTTACTATATCCCTTGCTGATATAAAAGATTTATATAAGAAAACAGAGTTCCGTTTGTCTGAACTGTTAATTTCACTTCTGCGTAAGCTAGTTCAATCAGCTTAATAAAAATCAAAGGAAAAATTAGTCCTGATTCAAGATGCACATACATTGTGTCAGAGTTAGCCTTGCCTAAATCAAGCAAAGAGAATCAGACTAGTAATTTGCATATTTGTTAAGTTAATGAACACTCACAAAATAATCAGTTTAAATTAATTGACCTTGGTGTAAGCACAGTATGTATAGAAAGTTCATCACATTTGTCTCGCCTGAAGGATGGGTGAGGTCAAGTCATAGCCTATGTTCCCACTTTCTCCTGCTGAAGAGCTGTCTCCAGGACCAATGTGAACTATGATGTCTCCCATGCTATGGACAAGTGGCAGTAAATCAACCTGTTAGTCTCTCTTGGAACAGGGCCATGGTTTTACTCAGTAAATATTCTCAAGAAAGTCTTGTTCTTACTTATGAGAGGTTATGGGAGTCAGATGTACATAGATCATTTATGTTTCCTTGGTACTACAAAATATTTCCTCCTAAGGAGCTTAGCATTAGTAGATATGCTCTCTTTAGGGATCTCTGGTGAAATCGTTCATGGAACGTTCACTGTTAAACTGTTGAAGGCTGTGCCTCTTGGACATGTCTGATCCTCCAGTGGTTTTTGGGGACGATGGTTAATCTCCTCCTATACCGTTTACAGTCTTGGAAATGTGCTAGAGGGTCAACAGTGAGTCAGTTCTTAATGGCAATGTGTTACATTGTTGAAATACAGTCCTTGTTATTTAAGATGCCATTTCTTTTGTTAGTCACATGGTAATAATTATTTGTTCTAAAAACAATCATGTTTAAGTATCAGGAAAACCTGCCAAGGTTGAAAAAATATACATTATATGAAGAATAAAATCTGAACCCAAGAGGAAAACTGTTCTTAGTTTTTAACATCTCTATTCTCTGTGATCACTGGGGAACCTGGCATGGCATCATATCATATTCTATAACACATGGCAGAATGATCAGAACTTTTGCTGTGCTTTCTAATCTTAGCTCTTTATGGGAGAGAGAGAGAGAGAGAGTGTGTGTGTGTGTACACATGTGAGTATGTTTGTAGACGTGTATGGGTGTGTGTGTAGTTTCTCTCATACCTCTTTGAGATACGATGTCTTCAAAGTGAGCTTACGTATATTGCTCACTAAGAGGAATAAAATGTGGATCCAGACAAGGAATTCTTTGAATTCCTGGAATCGTGTCCCGTAGAAGCAGGTGCACACTGCACAGTTAAGGGAAAGTGTAATTGCGTGGAGCAGGCTGGTAGCAGCAGCACACAGGCTTTTTAACTCATCTGAAGTTGCACCTGTGTGTTTGCAACTAAACTAGGAACTATTTCTTTTCACAGAAACTGGACGGAATTTTAGGAGGGATTTCTATCATAGGAAAAGGTTAATAGGAGGTTGCGATAAAAACACAGGTGAAATACAAATGTCCTGGAAGAGCTCCTTTAGGATATATCTCATACGAAGTTTCCACACCCAATAGTAGAACACAGGACACGTCTGTGATAGAAAGTGCAGACTTTGGCCTTGTAGGACAATCATCATCTGCGTCTTCTTGCAAATGGTCTAATTTCTCAGGATCTGATATCTGAAGTCTACCGGATAGCTCTAATGTCACTCCTTGTTTTAAAATGCTATCAGCTCGAATCAACTCTAGATACAAAGTTCCTAAGAGCAGGCCCGGTTCAGTGTTCAGAAAACTTACGTGAAACTGGCTAGTGGAAGGCAAGGTGCAAACTCTGGCCATTTTGTAGAAACAGAAATTATTTTTGGTTAAAAAAAGAAAAAGAAATAAATTTGTAATTGAAAACCTAAGAAAATTAGAGGAACACTTTTTATTTGTATTACATTTAAAGGCAGATTAGAGTCTCTGCAAAGGCAGCAACTTTGAATAAGGTTTGAGGGATTCTCAGATCCTAAATAATTTTCTCATTATCTAACATTCAACTTTCATTCTTTTGTATTTGAAAACTATTTTTCTTTATTTGTTATGAATTTTTTTAAAGAAAACACAGAATGAAGAAAGCACTAATTTGCTGTTTGAAAGGTAGTTTTGTGGTGAGCTGAGGAAAAAAAAACCACCAAAACCAAATGAACTTAGTAGATATTTGGAAGGAAAAACCTATGTTGTTGTTGTTGTTATGTGTCTTTGAGTCACTTGCGACTCATAGCGACCCTATGTACAACAGCCCTAAACTCTGCTCTGTCCTGTGCCAATTGCACTGTCTCCGATACACCCATCCCGATTACCCCAGTCACTGAATCAATGCACCTCATAGAGGGTCTTCTCCTCCTGTGCTGTCCCTCCACCCTCCCAAGCATGATAGCCCTCTCCAAGGACTGGTCCCTCCTTACAACATGTCCAAAGTATGTTAGATGGAGCCTCAGCATCCTTGCCTCCAGGGAGCCACCCAGTTTAACCCTTTCCAGGTTGAATCTGTTTGTTTTCCTAGCAGTCCATGGTACCCTCAGTACTCTTCTCCAGCACCACAGCTCAAAGGCATCACTTCTCCTTCTATCCTCCTTAGTCACTGTCCAACTCTCTGATGCATAACAAGTGATAGCAAAGACCATGGCATGTGCTCAGAGTGTTGTCTGTGGAGCCAAGAAAACTAAAGCTGTGAACAATCTCAATCTCTTCACCATCCATCCTCATGCTGCCAATTGGTCCAGTGGTGAGAATCTTTGTCTTCTTGACATTGAGCCTCAATCCATATTGGAGGCTGCAGTCCTAGACCCTCTACAGTAAGCGCTTCAGGTCCTCCTCAGTTTCAGCAAGCAGTGTTGTGTCATCTGCATAACGAAGATTGTTGATAGATCTTCCATCAGTCTTGACCCCACATTTCTCCTCATAGAGCCCAGCCTCCTAGATAATGTGTTCTGCATACAGATTGAAAAGGTTCCTATAGAAGAAGAAAAATGAATGGTGCTTCTGAGGAGAGAAAAGGTCTTAGGAGTAGAAGACTTGATGTCTAGTAGGGGAGAAGAGGGAGCTCTGATGGTCTAGTGGACAAGGGGGCAAGTGGTTCAAATCCACTAGCTGCTTTGAGA
The DNA here is from genome assembly GCF_000299155.1 of Elephantulus edwardii. NCBI lineage: Eukaryota > Metazoa > Chordata > Mammalia > Macroscelidea > Macroscelididae > Elephantulus > Elephantulus edwardii. The sequence goes on along the minus strand of NW_006399838.1, from coordinate 359,160 downwards.
GAAAAAGATTGGCACTCACTGCCTATACAAAATCAACAGCTTTGGAAGCTCATCAGAAGGTCAGCTATCAGTAGATTACAACTTAGTTTAAACTTAGTTTAGAATTAGGGGGCAAATAAGTGCTTTGGTGGTAAAGTTTGTAGAGAGAGGCAAAGCTAATTCAGAGGCAGCCCCTTCCTGACACTCCTAAACCACCAGCCAGCCACTCCTATGAGAAAGATGTATAATCTCCTACCTTATAGGAGCAGTATTGAACTACTGCTGGAGGGTAAGCTGTGCGTAGGCTACAGCTGGATGGCAATGTGGAAGCAGCGTATGATCAAGAACTAATAATAATAATGGAGCAAGTTCAAACTGCTGTTAGGTAATTGACACAAAATAAAGTCACAGGAGTTGGTGGAATACCAACTGACATATTTCAACAAATAGATACAGCTCTATGTGCTCAGCAGGTTTTGCCAAGAGAAGTGGATTACAGCTACCAAACTGGCCAACTGACCAGAAGAGATCCATATTTATTCCCAGTCCCAAAAAAAAGGTGATCCTATAGAATGTGGAAATTAGAACAATATCACTAATACCACATGCGTGCAATATCTTGCTGAAGATTATCCAAAAATCACTTGGACAGTAGTACATCATCAGAGACTTTTTGGAAATACAAGCTGGGTTTAGAAAAGGCTAGAGCACTAGTAACATTATTGCTGATGTTAGATGGATCATAGCTGAAAGTAGAAAGTACAAAAAGGATGTCCATTTGTATTTTATCAACTGTATAAGGCATTTCACTAAGTGGGTCACACAAAGTGTAGCTAACACTGAGAAAAATGGGATTCTCAGGACATCAGATTATGCTTATGAGAAATTTATATCTAGAGCAATAAGTTATTTTCTGAACAGAGTAAGGAACACTACATGATTCAAAATCCAAAAAGGAATGCATCAGGGATAAATCCTTTCTCCATCCTTTTTCTATCTGTATGGGGAACAGATCACTTGAGAGGCTGGACTTATGAAGAAGGATGTAGTATCAAGATTGGAGGAAGACTTATAAACAACCTGTGTTATATAGATTACAAAACTCTGCCCACCAAACCTGAGGAGGATTTAAAGTGTTTGCTGAATAAGGTCAAAAACTGAAGACTTCTATATGGATTGCGTCTTCAGCATCAAGAAAATAATTATCTTCATCACAAAGCCAATAGGGCAGTATCATGATAGATGGAGAAAGGATTGAGGTTGTTAATGATTTCATCTTGGTTGGATCCACAACCAATATTTTTGGTACCAAGGAAATCAAAAGATTAATTGGGGGGGGGGAGAACAAAAAAGGCAAGTTGCATTGAGATAATCTGCTATCAAGGACCTCACCAGAGTGCTAAAGAGCAATGTTAATCTAGAGATTTAGATGCACCTGATCCAGGCCGTGGTCTTCTCAATTGCTTGCTATGCATCTAAGAGCTGGATGACGGATAAAGATGATAGAGAAGAATTGATGCCTTTGAGCTGTGGTGCCGGAAAAGAGGATTGAACATACCATGGACTACCAAGAAAAGAAATAGGTTTATTCTGGGGAGGGTGAGACTAGTTTATTCCTTGGATGCAAGAATTTTCAGACTTCATCACATGGATTTTGAACATGTCACCAGGAGTGACTAATCTTTGGAGAAGGACATTATACTTGGAAAGGTAGAGGGTCAACCCAGGAAAGGAAGACTCTGAATGAGATAGGTTGATTGTGACTGTGTCAATGGGGTCAGGTGTGTCAGATACAGTGAGTTTGGCTCAGAATAGGGCAAGGCTTAGAGCCATTGTTCATACGGTCTCTATGACTTGTAGGGGACTCAAAAGCACAAAACA
>NW_006399838.1:326286-352574 GCF_000299155.1 Elephantulus edwardii | reverse complement strand
TCTTTAAATTCCTCTGTATTTGCCAATTCTTTTCTATATAATGACTCCGTATATTCCTTCCATCTTCTTTTAATACTTCCTGGATCATTTAATATAGGATATTAAAAACTCTTCTGCAATGCCACAACTCAAAGTGTCATCCCTAGTCATTGCCCAGCTCTCAGATACATAGCAAGTTATTGCAAAGAAGGAGCCCACTCACCTTTCTCCCTTGAAGTAGCTGGTATACTACAACCACATGCTTTTGGGTTAGCAGCACAGCTCTTCAGCCACTAGGTCACAAGAGCGCCCTGCTCTTTTGAAAAAGAATAATAATGAGTGAATATATTTGGGTAGTTGAGCTGAATAGACAAATGGAAGTAAGATTTCTGGAGTCAGTGGAGTCAGGGTCACCGATCCCTCCCTTACTCTTCCTAGATCATCTGTACTTTTCTCTATTTGGTACTGGTGGTGTAACCATTATGTGTGTGGCAAATAATCAAAAGGATATGTGCTCAAATCAGCCAGTGAATTCAATAAACAAAAAAAGGTTTGACGATGTGCTCCCATAAAGGCTTGTAGCCTTTGAAACCCTGCGGGCCTGTTGGTAGGTTCACGGTGTGTCGGAATCAACTTGCTAACCGTGGACTATAATGTCCCTTCCAATCACTCTCCTTAAACATCATCTGCAGCAGAGTGATGTCTGTGCAACATTCAAAGCAGCTGGTGTCAGTAAAATCACCACAGTCATTTGTTTAGTTCCATATTCACTCTTCATTTACTGGTGTCTTCCAAAACAACTGACAGCAGACTACCTCTGTCCTGGCTCAGCACTCTTTTAGAGCTCAGTGATTTGCCAACTCACTCCTCACTGCCTCTTTTTACAATCAGAATCTGCAAATACTTTCTGATTGACACACAATTAGGCTGGAGGGTTTTTATTGCAAACTCTCACCATCCGGGAAGCAATGACTCCCACCCAGACATCCATCGCCATTGAATTTCTGCACTAATAAGGGGCCAGGGGCCATGGCACATTCAGGACTGAAGTCATCTTTTTTTGCTGAGAAGCTTGTAATCTGTTACAACTCTATGCATTAGAGCTGAGAGTATCTGGCCTCAAGTGAGTTTATGAGCAAAACACTGACAGCAATTACCATGTAAATGAAAGCTACCTGTGGTTCCCATGTTTACCAGCTCCTCAGTGTAGCTATTTGTCTGCTACAAACTCTCGCCTGATGTGTGAATTCAGATGGGAGTTAGAATGGACAGATACCACTGGATATGAAATGATTTGCACCACCTACATCAAATTAAAATCTGAAATCCAAGTAGTGATTGAAATCTATTCCTATGGTCTCTTATTTACTGGCCAGACTCAAAAATTATGGCAAATTCCTGGATAAACCACTTCAAAGAGAGCAAACACAGTAGCAACAGTATGTCAGCCAAGGTGTTTACATTAGGTCCCACATTTCAAGTTTGCCTTTCAACCAAACACTTTCCCAACTGGGTCACATAATATTGATCATTGGGGCAAACTCAAGATTTTGCTAAACATTCAAGATTTTGTGCTTCTGACACTTTCTTTTTCTTTGTAGTTCATGTGGAAAATACTGGTTTGTAAAATGATTAAAATGAGGAACAAATTAATATGTTAAATAGACTGTTCTGATTCGGCCAAATAGAAAAGATTTAGCAGTAGCCTTTAAGCAATTTAAAAATACAGTAATATGTGGCTGGATGGAAAATCTCCTCCCAGGTAATTAACTGCCTCTGAAAACCCACCGGAGGACCAGTTATGGTCAGTTGCAACTCGATGGTACACAGCAACAACAACAATACTGTCTGTGTAAGGTAAACTGAGAAAATAGTTTAAAAACTATATTTTACTATTCATATGCATGCACATACAAAATATTTTGGCATTTTCTTGAGATAATGATGCATAAGAGTCAAATGGTAAAATGAAAATCTCTAGATCTTGAATTGGCCCTCTACTATGTGCATTACGGTAACTAAATTCTTGCTACTTACCAATTGATGGGATGTTGATTCCAACTCAGAGACCTTATATGTGTCAGGGAAGAGTTATGCTCCATTGGGTTTTCAATGACTGATATTTAGAGACATATACCATCAAGCCTTCCTTCCAAGACACTTCTGTGTAGATTTTAGCCAATCAAGTACTCTAATCTTTGTTATACCCAATGAAATCAGAGCTTCTTTTAAAACATAGACGTTATTATTTGTAATATGGATTGAAGTTAAACATCAGAAAAACAAAGTTTCTCATCACTGAGCCAATTGGCAACTTCATGATGGGCAGAGATTGAGATTGTTGATAACTTCAGCTTGCCTGGTTCCACAATCAGCACTCTTGGCAATAGCAGTCAGGAAATCAACAGATGAGTTGCATGGGGAAAGTCTGCTGTCAGGGATCTCTCTGAAAAGCAACAATGTAAGTCTGGAGACTAAGGTGCAACTGATCCATGCCATGGCCTTCACAGTCACTTGCTATGCGTCAGAGATCTGGACAGTAACCAAGGTTGATAGAAGAAGATTTGATGCCTTTGATTTGTGGTGTTGGGGAAGAGTGTTGAACATACTGTGGGCTGTCAGGAGGACAAACAGATCAGTTCTAGAGAGAGTGTAACCATTCTGTTACCTGGAGGCAAGGATTTTGAGGCATATATCCAGGACAGACCAGTCCTTGGAGAGGAACATCATGATTGAAAGGGTTGAGGGAAAGCACAGGAGAGGAAGATGAGATGGATTGACCCAGTGACTAGAGAAATGGGTGTTGGTCTGATGAGATTGGCTCAGGATAGAGCAGGTTTCAGAGCTAATGTACATAGGGTCACTATCACTATGAGTCACAGACAACTCGATGGCACATAACAACAAAGCACAGATATGATATGAAACTTTTTTAAAGCCAAGGAGCTAATAGGCTAATAGAAAACCAAATCAAGCTCTCTACCAACAAGTTGATTCAAATTGATAGTGACCCTCTATTGGCTTTCTGCAACTGTCAGTTTTAGAAGGGGACAAGTTCATTTTTCTCCATTGGAGTGGCTGGTAGGTTGGTACTGCTGATTGTTAAGTTTTAATTCTTAATCCTTTTACTCTAAATTTTAATTAAATCTGTATCTCTCATGTGTGTGTACTGTCAAACTGGATCTGACTGGTACAGGAGGAGATTATCCCTCCTTCTCCAGCATAGCATCTGGTGGATTCAAACAGCACACCTCTGGGATTGCAGTGCAGCTCCTTGCCACTAGAGCACCAGAGCTACCTTAAATCTTTGTCTCTTTCTTGTTGTCCTTGTTGACAGCTGGGAACATACAATTGGAAGAAAACTGGTAATTTATGCATAGACTTCAATAATTGTGTATTCATTGTATATGTTATCCTGTAACTTACCATCAGAGATCCATTACAGCAGTTCCTTTTGATGTATAGTAGTTACGGACTTGTAGTGACCCTGACTCATGGCTGAGTAAGCAGCTGCCACCTGAAGGTTAGTGTTTCAAACTACTGGCCACCGACCTTGAGAAATGCTTAAAAAAAAAAGGGAGAGATTTACTGCCTTTCACACTCTCTACAGAAGTTCTCCTCTTTTATATGATTGCTACAAGTTGTAATTGACTCATTAGCAGTGAACTTTGCTTTATTGTAGGGGGTTTATTGGAATAAAAGCAGTGGTGAAGAGCCTGTCTTCCCCTGCAACCTCTACCAGCTTTCTGGGCTCTTCTTTTTCCTTGCAGATCTTTTCAGTATACCTTGGTTTATATCTTTATTGATCATTTTAATGTCCGTTGCTGCTGTTGTTGCTGTTGTTAAGCGTCGTTGAGTTGTAAACAACTCATAGCAACCCTATGAACAAAGGACCTGAACATTTGTATATCTTTCATCGTTTCTCCACGTTTATTGCATTTCCAGAGGCAAGCTATTTCAGAATTGATGCCACTCCTGTTTCCAAGCTTGTTATAATCAGAGAATTCCACCAAACACTGTCTGCCATGGGTAACTATTACTACATTTTGACAAATCAGTGTCACAGTGTTTTAGCATCACAGCAACCATGAGTTAGTTGCTACCTTCATCTGCACCAATAGATGTAAATAGTAAAGTGTTCTTAGCAAGAGGTGCATAATGCAAATAACCTGGAATTACAGTTGACAGTAGTATTCTTACTTACCTTTTTGTTTTAAAATTTGTTGAGTTTTTTCCTCTTTTAAATCAAAGAGCTATTTATAATTATCAGGACCTAGAAAAATATTAATGAATTCTTACTGCAGTTACTAAAATATGAATTATATTTGAAGGTTTTATATGTTTTTATACTTTATTAATACTGAAACTTATTTTTATTTTCTTTTTCATGAAAAACCCCTAAATAAAGCATGAGGAACAAGTATTTTCATTTAATTAATGCTACAATTTTTTACACAAGAACAATCCAATATATAGCCACAAAATTTAGAAGGCATAATGCAAAAAAATTAGTGTCATGATTTTCCTCACACTATTATTTAGAATATTTCATTCTTGTCACATCTGAGTTTTAATTTGGCTATCATTAAATGAATAATGGATTTTGAAAACAAAGACATTGCTTTATTTAAAATCCAAAGCTTCTATTAATAAATAAAATATAAAATTACATGTGAAGCGATAAAACATTAAATGAAGTTATTAGCAATACGCTGTTGTGTATTAGATTATATAACAAATTATCAGAACTGAATAATTTACCTCAGAAATAATACCAACAACCTCCTTTGGGCATAGTCTGAAAATGTGTTGGGTATTTGCTAAACGCATTAAAAAGAAAACAAAACAAAAACCAACTTATTGCTGTTGAGTTGAACCAACTCATAGTGTCCTTCCAGTGCGTTTTCAGAGGCTATACATAGTTTGAGAGGAGCCCGCACATCTTTCTGCTTTGGAGAATCTTGTGGACACAATCAACAATCTTCATACCAGCAGTCAAGATTTCAAAGATCAATTTCATTAGGAAAATATGCTGTCAAGGACCTCTCTAGAGTGCTGAGAAGCAATGATGTCAGTCTAGACGCTAAGGTGTGTGATCCAGGCCATGGTCTTCATAGTTACTTGCTATGCATCAGAAAGCTGGACAGTGATCAAAGATTACAGAAAAAGAATAGATGGCTTTGAGTTGTGGTTCTGGAGAAAAGTATTGAGTATACCATGGAATGCCAAGAGAGCTAAAAGATATATCTTGGAGAGAGTGAAACCAAACTGCTTCTTAGAGGCAAGGACTTTGAGTCTCCATCTCACATACTTTGGGCAGATTGCCAAGAGGGATCAATCCTTGGAGAATAGTATCATGCTTGGAAAGGTGAAGGGACAGCAGCAGAAGACGATCCTGGGTGAAATGGGAAACACAATAATTGGGGTAACAAGAGTAGATATGTTAGAGACAGAGAGATTACCACAGGATAGAGCTGAGTGCAGAGCTACTGTGCAGAGTAGCTATGAATCTGAGCTGTAATGTCATAGGGTCAAGATATAACAACTAGTGCCGTAATACCATAAGGAGTTGCACTGTTAGCCAAAAGACTACATCTGTCTGACAGTTCTAATCCACTGTTGGCTCTGTGGGGAAAAAGATGGACAATCTGCTCCAGTGTTGTTTATATCCTCAGAAACCCAATGGAAGGTCAACTATGAGTCAGTTACAACATAACAGAAATGAGTATTAGTCATTATTATATTTTTTGTAAAATATTCATTCAACTCTTTTGTCTAATTTTGAACATAAATGCATATATATTTTTACTCAATTTTTTATGTATTCTAGATGTGCTTTATCATGTATATACATTCAAGGATTATTATAAGTTTGTGGTTAGCTTTATAGTTTTTTTGGTGACAACATTTTAATTTTTTTTTCATTTTTATTCATTCATTGTTGCAAATTTGCTTCTCTCCCTGTTTCTACCCACATCCCCAGTCCACTCTGCAATGCACATCTTGTTCCAGATTGTTGTCATATATGTAATACCTCATCATACATTCCTTTCTGATCATCCTTCCCCTCGTCTATTCCAGTGTGGTGTTCATTATTGATCTGCTCTTTTCCTATTCTTCCCCCAAGCTCCCATGTCAGTTCTATTTTATAACAACAGTATTATGCAAAATTTGTCATTTTGTGACTGAGATGTTTCACTCAACATAATGTCCTCCAATCTCACCATATTGTATATAGAGGTTCATTAGCCTGCATAATCCACGAGATTGAGTTGGTTGATGGTGTGATTTAATTCTTCAGCATCTTTTTTGAGTTTGTTTCTGTAAGTTCTGTCTTTCTTTGGGAGAAATGTGCTAATGTTCCCTACTATTATTGTGGTGTTATCAATTTTTTTCAGTTCTCTTAATGTTTACTCATTTTGCAGCTCTTTTACTTGGTGCATAGATATTTATTATGATTACATCCTCTTGTTCTATTGATGCTTTAAGCATTATATAATGTCCTTCCCTGTCCCTTGTGATAGTTTTTACACTGAAATATTAATATTGCCATTCTTGCTTTTTTTCTTGTTGCCATTTGCTTGGTATAGCGTTTTTTCCCCCCCTCCATCTTTGCTTCTTAGTCTGTCTTTATCTTCTCTTTTCAAATATGCCTCTTATAGATACCATATTGATAAATTTTGGTTATTTTTATTTTTCTACTAGTTTATTTACAAAATTCAAATACAAACTTGAACAAATTCTTTCAATTCCCTCCACCCACCCACCCATCAAATTGTACAACCCAATGGTTAATCTCCCCTTCCTCCTGCACATTCACATCCCTCTGTTTCCAGCCTTTCCCACCATTAAAACAGCTACTGTTTTTTCTCTTCACTGGTACATTTAAACCACTTACATTCAATTTCATTATTGAGAGGCTAGATTTCATTGCTATAATTTTCTTGGGTTCTTTTTGGTGTTGTTGCTAGTTACTTTAACTCATCCTCTTTTCTGTGGTGTCTCAGTGAGAAAGACTTCCTTCAGTATTTGCTGTAGCACTCTTGTTTTTACAAATTCCCTTGGTTTCCATTTTTCTGATATATCTTGATCTCTCTGTCATATTTTATGGACAGTTTTGCTGGGTAGAGGATTCTTGGATGAAAGCTGTGTCCTTTGAGCTTCTCATATATGTCATTACACTTTCTTCCTTGCATGATTTCTGCTGAGAAATCAGCACTTAACTTTACTTGCTGTATTTAATAGATTTCTCTTTCTTTTACCTTAGCTGCCGTCAGAATTCTCTCCTTGTCTTTGATTCTGGAGAATTTTGCTAAAATTTGCCTTGCAGTTTTTCTTTTGGAATCTCTTTTGTATGAGTTTGCTAAGCTTCTTGTTTATATATTCTCTTATTATTCACTGTGCTTAGAAAACTTTGTTCTAGTGACTCTTTGACAACTTTCTCAGTGCCTTTTTTGCTTCTTCCCATTCTGGGATTCCAGTTATACATATAGTGTTCCTCTTGATGATGTTCCATATTCTTTTCAAGCTTTCTTGATTTACTTTCCTTTTTTTATTTAGCATTTTGCTCTAGCAGATCAATGTTGAGAGCTCTCTCTTCTATTTCACTGATTCTAAGCTCCCTCTCTTCAATTCTGCTCCTGTCCCTCCAACAGGTTGACAGTTCCTAAGACACTGGTTCTAATATCGTGGATTGTGATTTCTTGTTATTCTAGAATTTCAAATACTTCATTTGTTTTGTGTGCAATGTCTTGAATTGTTTTTTAAAGTTATCCTTGGCTTTTGCTTACAGAATCATGAAATTATTTGAATTTTTCTTTCACCCATTAAAATATTTGATCATTGTTCTTTCGAATTCTGTGAGAGAGTTACATCAGAATCTCTGATTTAAGGAAATTCATTGATTCTATACTTTGATCTCTTTTTTTTTTTTAGTAAAAAACTGCTTTGTGTTTGTGTAGCCTCTGAAGTAGTCTGTTTCTTCTGTGTCAGTGTTGTGATAGAAGTTTTTCTTGCCTGAGGCCCTAGCAAATACGAGGACTGTCTTATAGATTTTCTTCTGTTTCACTGATTTATATCTCCATTCTTATGCCTGTACCTCATTATCTTGATTTCCATAACTTCATAGTAATTTATTTTAAATGTTTGACTACTACTTCCTCAGGCATTCCTTGTGGACTCAAGTAAAATAAAACATATTTGAAGTTCAAATTTCAATGATGTCTCCACTTGATGTTGCTTATTGTTCCAATCATGAAAAATTTTATTTTCTTTATATTCAGGTGTAATACTGAAGATTGTAGGATTAGACCTTCATCAGTAAGGGCTTCAGAAAGTTCTTGGGCAGGAAGAAAAGTGCAACACTTAATGAATGGAAATCCAAAACTTCTGTACATTTTCATTAAAATTAATAATAATTAAAAAACCCATTAAAAGCTCTTCACAAAAACATAATTAGGAACAGATGTCATTTCTAACCCAAGGATTTATTATACTTTGGAAAATATGTATTTAGAAAAATAGTGTTGGTGATAGAACTGATGCCAGAAATCACATTATTGAATTTTGCTGGAGCAAGGAATAATTCTTTGCCAGTATCTTTTTAAATAGCATAAGTAGTAAGTATCCACACACACCTTACCAGATGTACAGGAATAAAATCAATAACATATGTAGGAATAGATGATGGAGAGACGGAATAGAAGCTGTCAGAACAAAATCAAAGCTGGCATGGAGCAGATCATCTACTGTTCATATATAAGTTCAAGATGAAGCAAAAGAAAATTCATACAAATTCACAAGAGCCAAAGTAAGACCCTGAATATATCTCAATTGAATTTCAGGACAATCTCAAGAAAAGATTTGGCACATTGAACACTAAATGCTTGACAAGTTGTGGATAGGCAGCAAGGAAATCTTACTTAAAGAAAGCAAAAGGTCATCAAAAAGCCACAAAAGGAGCATAAGGACCAAATATACATTAAAAGACTATCAGAAATGTCTTCTTAAACATATGGATGTTAAAGCAAAAGTAATAATTGAAGATGCAATGGAGCTGATTAGAAGATGTGAAAGAGAGACTCAAGAAGACAAAACTTTATAATAAAATTTACAAAGACCTGGAATTAGAAAAATCAAAAGAGAAGAATATGTTCACTTTTCTCAAGTTTAAATACTGAAAAGATAATCCAATCCTCAAGTTGAAAAACTGAAATGGTCTATGGATGGAAAATTTTTATAGAAAGCATCAAAAGAAGGTAGAAGGAATATAGGAATATAGAATCATTGTAAAAAAAAACGATTGGATTAAGTTAAATGACAGTTGAGATATTTCAAGAAACAGATGCATCTGTTTATAGTTATGATGAGTGCATATTCTTTCTATTTAACTTAACTCTAAATGAAAGGGGGGGGGAAATCTTCATGGTCATATAGTTAAATTGCTTGACAGTGAATCAGAGGGTCAGTGGTTTGAACCCAAGAGTCATCCCAAAGGAGAAAGATGAGTCAATCAGCTCTTGTTGAAGATTACAACTATAAAAATTTTGAGAAGTCCTACTCTGTTCTGCAAGGAAGGAACCAACCACTGGCAGGAAATTTATGTTACCCAAACAAAAAAAAAAACAAACCCTTGAAGACTTTTCAGTAATATAAAAGCTACGCCTGCAATAAGTGAAGTAATAATGATGAAGAATTTTTTATGAATGAGGCTGGCACAATCATATCAAAGCTGGGGAAAATGTTCATAACATTAAAGGAGTTCTGTGATAATTGAGTATTTGTATATTAATTCACTGCTTGCACTGATCCTTCTTTGTTTTCAATGTACAGACTCCAGTCACCACTGATTATCAAAGAATCTTAATTATATGTTTACACTTCAGACTTCAGAAGTTGATGAAAATATTTCATTTCTTCACCTGAATTGCCTAAATTTGTGACAAAGGGCTACTTTAAAATGTTGGAAGAAACCAAAGTTGCTATCTTAACTAAAACATACACTGGCTAAAATGTAACTTATTCATAACTTGGTATTTATAATCATTTATCGTACAAGTGGCCCCTGTGACAGTGCTTTGAGTGTCAAGTTGCTAATCTAAAGACTGAAGATTCAAATCCACCAGTCGCTGCATAGAAGAAAGATGAACACTCACTGCCTGTACAGTTTAATAGCTCCAGAAACCGATGGAGGCATGGATGCTGTGAGTTTGAATTGACAACACTGTATTGTTGTTGTTATGTGCCATCGAGTCACTTGCAACTCATAGCAACCATATGTACAAGAGCTCTAAATGCTGTTCTATCCTGTGCCAACCTAGCCATCTCAAATGCACTTATTCCCACCTCTCCAGTCACAGAATCAATCCATCTCTTCGAAGGGCTTCCTCTCCTTCACCACCCCTCCACTCTGCCAAACATGTTGTCCCTCTCCAAAGACAAGTCTCTCCTTGCAATATGCCCAAAATATGTCAGATGAAGCTTCAAAATCCTTGACTCCAAAGAGCCTTCCGGCTTCACCTTCTCCAGGACAAACCTGTTTGTTCTCCTAGCAGTCCATGGTATATTCAACACTCTTCTCCAGCACCAAAGCTCAAAGGCATCAATCCTCTTTCTATCAACCCTATTCACTGTCAAACTCTCTGATGCATAGCATGTAATTGCAAAGACTGTAGCCTGGATCAGGTGAACCTTAGTCTCCAGCCTGACGTCGTTGCTCTTCAGTACTCTTGAGAGGTCCCTCACAGCCGACTTTCCCAATGCAATTCATCTGTTGATTTCCTGGCTGCTGTTTCCAAGAGTGTTGATTGTGCAGCCTAGCAGACTAAAACTGATAACTATCTCAATCTCTTCACCATCCATACTGATGCTGCCAATTGGCCCAGTGGTGAGAATCTGTTTTCTTGATGTTGAGCTTCAGTCCATATAGGAGGTTGTAGTCCTTGATCTTCTGCAGCAAGCACTTCAGGTCCTCCTCAGTTTCAGCAAGCAGGGTAGTGTCAACTGCATAACGCAGGTTGTTGATGATTCTTCCACCAATCCTGATGCCACATTCCTCTTCGTATAGCCCAGAATCTCAGATGATCTGTTCTGCATGCAGTTTGAAAAGGTATGGAGACAGAATACATTGCTGATGAACCCCCTTCTTGATTTTGAAGGATGTAGTGTCTCCTTGCTCTGTTCTGACAACTGCCTCTTGGTCCAAGTATAAGTTACACATTAGGACAATCGAATGTTCTGGGATTCCCATTCTTTTCAGAGTCACCCGCAGCGTGTTGTGATCTACACAGTCAAAAGCCTTTGCATAATCAATGAAGCACAGATAGACATTCTTCTGGTATTCTTTGCTTTTTGCCAAGATCCATCTAACATTAGCTATAATATCCCTAGTACCACGACCTCTTCTAAATCCAGCCTGCACATCTGGCAGTTCTCTGTTGACATATTGTTCCAAACATTTTTGGATAATTTTCAGCAGAATCATGCTTGCATGTGATATTAATGATATTGTTCGATAATTTCCACACTCTGTTGGGTCACCTGTCTTTGGAATGGGAACAAATATCAATCTTTTCCAGTCAGTGGGCCAGCTGGCTGTTCTCCAGATTTCTTGGCGCAACTTAATGAGCACATCCAGGCTAGTGTCTGTTTGTTGAAATATATCAGTTGGTATGCCATCAACTCCTGGAGCCTTGTATTTTGCCAATTCCCTCAGAGCAATCTGAACTTCCTCTTTCATCACCGTAGGCTCTTGCTCATATGTCATTTCATGAAATTCTTCTGTGTCAGCCAATTCTTTCTGATACAGCAATTCTATGTATTCCTTCCATGTTCTCTTGATACTTCCTGCATCATTTAACATTCTACCCAAAGTATTCTTAAGTATTGCCACCCATGGATTGAATGTTTTTCAGCTCCTTCAGCTTAAGAAACACCAAGCGAGTTCAGCCCTTTTGATTTTCTGACTCCAGCTCTCTGCACATTTCATTATAGTATCTTGCTTTGTCATCCCGAGCTGCCTTTATTATTCACATGAAAACTGGACAGTGAACGAGGATCAAGGCAGAAATGATGTCTTTCAGTTGTGGTATTTACAACACTTATTGACTATATCATGAATTGTTATTCTGTCAAACATTACTCTAGGTGGTATAGCACTGGTCTATGCATTGCTGCACAGAGGTAACTCATGGTTGCTGTGATGTGGAATATTTGGCGCTGATGTGCCAAATGTGGTGATGGTTTCCCATAGTGGACAGTGTTTGCTGGAGCTTCCTGACTAAAACGAGCATGGAAACAGGAGTGGCATCCACTTCCAAAATGGCTTGTCTCTAGAAACTCTATGAACAGTGCTCAGTCCTTTTGTTCGTAGGGTTGCTATGAGTTGTTTATGACTCGACACAACCAAACAACGACAGCATGTCTTTACTTCCCTCTGCTCTACATTTAGCAATTCTCACATCTCACATGTTAATGATAATTATACACTTGATACACTCCCTGACTGCTGCCTAGTAAATTCCAACTAATAGTGACCCTCCATTAGGTTTCCAAGGTTATTCTTTACAGAAGGAGCCTGCCTGTCTTTCACCTGCAGAGAGGCTGCTGGATTCAAATCACTTACATTTTGGTGGGTACTCTGTAGTGCTATGTCCTATACCATTATGGCTGCATACGTATGATTTTTATATGTTGTTTTATGTGCCATCGAGTCACTTGTGACTCAGAGTGACTCTGCGTACAATAGCCCTGAAATCTGCTCTTTCCTGTGCCAACTGATCTCCTAGAGATGGCAAATATATAATAAAATTGAAATTGAAGAAGTATTCTTGTTGCATGAATCAAATATCTCCAATGATATTAATAGTAGGTTATTTAACACTTTTTTACTTTTTAAATTGTCTCCCACAGTTGAACTACTTTTTCTTTCTTTTTGCCTAGGTTTTGTTTTCCATTTTTTTCCCCATATTAAATCACTTTTGTTCAGATATATGTTAAGCTCTGCTTGTCTGTTCATGTTTATGTGTGAGAATTTTAAAAGGTACTGAAAAGCTCACAGCTTGTCAATAAAATATGTGGAATGTGAGCTTACTGTACGGTGGTATTTCATCAAAAGTTATTATTTTCTAATGGGGTAAAGCACACCATATAAAATCACAGAAATCCTTTTTAATATAGAAATACTCCTTTAAACAGAAAATATAGCTCTAATCTTAAAATTGAGGAAAGAGAGAGGAAAGTCAAGAATGATGCATCAGGTTGCTTTGGCAAGTATGAAATCACAAATTATACAAAACACACATACTTTATTTGAAGAATCACTAGCATAATTCAGGTATGAATTCTTTCTTTTTTCCCTCAATTATCCAAATAATGAGTCACTTATTTTTGTTTCAGATATTGCTGGAGCATATGGTGTCCTTTTGATCTTTAATGTGAGACTACTTAAATTTCAGCCCTACCACTTTCTTTGTGACCTGAAGCAAGTTGTCTCTTAACTCTGATATTTGGCTTCTGAAACAGGGTAACTATAGTATTTATTTCATATTGGATTAGTAATAGATTTAAAGTCCCCAGAACAATGCCGGGAGGAGAAATGCTGCATATTTTGTCTCCATTCCCCTCTCTACCACTCTTTGCTTCGTACTGCGGTTGATCCCCCTCTTCCTCCACTCTCTTTCTCCCCTGGCAAACTTCCTTGTGTTACATTTTAAAATGCCTGTCAGTGTCAGGTGTGGAGCTTTCTGTTGCAGAGACATCAGCAGATGCCTACATGGGATAATCTTTGCCTGGGCTTCAGGTCTATTAGCTTAGCTTTGAGTGCTTGAAAGGCTTTCTCTGGCAGTGTTTCCACAAATCAGTTTCTCTAAGTCAGTTAATTGATTTTCCACTCCTGGTGACTCCTGATCTATTTATTTCTTTTCTGTAAATGCATAGTTTTCTTTCCTAAGAGTTACCACCATGCTAGCTCTAGTGGTCAAACGGTAAGAAACTGTACTGCAATCCCAAAGGCACACAATTTTAATCCACCAGCCGCTTTTCAAGAGAGTAGCCAGTTATTTCTCATTTGATTCACCATCTCTAAAAACCTACTGGAGGGTCAGTTATGAGCCAATTCCAACTCAAAGGCACACAACAAGACCCACTACCATCTGGCTATGCATGATATCTTATTATGACATCCTTACCTTAGAGGAAGCACAAACATAAACTTTCCTTTCTCTCCCTCTACCATCAAATTGGAATTGACTCATAGCTGACACTATGGCAGTTTTCCAAACTAGTAAATTGTGTGGTAAAAGTCTGACCACCTTCCTTCTATGGAGTGCTTAGTGGATTTGAACCACCAGAGAAGGAAGAGCTTTTAGTTTGCAGCACAGTCCTCTATGGATGAGGTCACCAGAGTCCCCTTTCAGAAAAATGTTGTTGTATTCTGCTGAGCAGGTTTTCAGAGGCAGTAAATGGCATGAGAGGAGATTGCCCCTCCGTCTTCCGCTGAGCAGCTGGTAGGTTATAATCATGTACAGTTTCTAACAATGAAGCTACCAGAGCTCACTTTTACAGAAATGCTCTTACTAAATTGCACGAGTTTGCAGTACCTTCAAGGAGTCTTCTTGCTCTGAGGACTCTGTGGAGAGTCATTTTGGAATGATGTCGTTTATATATGCTTCAGTCTATTTGGATTGTGCTAGATCGTTTCTTGCAGACTGTGAGAGCTCTTTTCAGACTCCCTTAGGTTGTACAGTAATGTGGGGAACTTCTTGAGAAATCATCTCGTTTTGTGTAAAACGTGTGTGTGTCATCACCTACCCGTCCAGTTCTGCTCCGAGCACAGAGCAGTTCTGGCATTCTCTCTGTGTCTGGGGACATGACAATAAGGGCAGGGCTTCAGTGGCTATGTTGCAAACTTTTGCTTAGTTAAAAAACTGTGATAACGCCTGAGGATTTTTAGTTTTATCTTTGAGGCCTCCTGATACTTTATTTAGTGGTATGTTTCACACTTGTGAAAGTCCCTTACTGTTGCTTTTGTTCAAGAAAAGTCATCTTGGGGGGTGATAAGTAATTTTAATTTTTCTTTGTAATTTGCTCTTCTCTGCAGATAGATTGCTCTATGTCAGGAGACCGAGGTGGTTGCTTCTCTGCAGTTTTTGGAATAGGATGCTCACTATCTTATTTCCTATCTTCCTGTTCTCATTTGTTTCCTTTTAATTTTATGTTAACGTACTTTATATATTTGTATATTTACCCAGGAATCAGATTGACTACATCAGTGGGGAAAATTGTTGGAGAATTTCAATATCAAAATGTCAAAACTAAACCATGTGCTAATTGTGGATAAGATCATCAACTACTCTTATGCAAATTCAAACTGAAGCTAATAGAAATAAAAGCAAATCCACAAGAACCTGAGTCTCTCACTCCTGAATTTAAAGGCCATCTAAGAAACAGGTTTGAGGCCTTGAATACTAGTGAGACCAGATGAGCTGTGGTAGGGTAACAAGATTATCATCCATGAAGAACTTAAAACAGTCATTACAGAAATGGAGGAAGAAGAAAAGACCAAGATAGAAGTCAGAAGAATCTCTGATTGTTGCTTTAGAGCTTCGCAAAGGGAAAAAATCAAGATGTTAAGGATCTGAAGAGACAATTTCAAAGGGCAGCATGGGAAGACAAAGGAAAATATTTTAATGAAATGTGCAAATAGCTAGAGTTGGAAAATTGAAAGGATGAATTCACTCAACATTTCTTAAACTGGAGGAACTGAAGAACAGATTCAAGCCTCGAATTGCAAGACTTAAAGATATTGTGGGCAAAATGTTGAGTGACCCAGGAAGCATCAAAAGAAAAGGGAAGGAGAATACAGAGTCCCTATACAAAAAACCAAACCAAAAAAAAACACAACAAAAACAACAACCAAAAACCCCAAAAAACAAACAAACAAAAACAAAATTAACTGACACAGAAGAATTTCATGAAACAACATATGATCAAGAGGCAATGAAAGAGGAAATTCTAAAGCTGATCTGAAAGAACTGGCCAAAACAAGGCCCGGGAATTGATGACATATCAATTGACATTTGTTGAAATATTTTAACAAACAGATGTTGCCCTGGACATGCTCACAAAGTTGTGCCAAGAACCCTGGAGGACAACTGAAAGATTTTAACAAACAGATGTTGCCCTGGACATGCTTACCAAGTTGTGCCAAGAACCCTGGAGGATTACTGACTGGACGAGATAGATATTTATTCCCAATTTAAAAAAAAAAAAAGGTGACTCGACAGAGTGTGGAAATTATTGAAGAAAATCATTAATAACATATTCAAGCAATATCCTGCTGAAAATGATCCAAAAACGACTGGAAGAGTAGCATATCAACAGGGAACTGCCAGATGTGTAGACTGGGTTTAGAAGAGGGCATGGCACTAGGGACATTATAGTCAATGTTAGATGGATCTTAGCTGAAAGGAGACAGTATCAGAGATAGGTCTATCTATGTTTCATTGACTATGAAAAGGTGTTTGTGTGGATGACAACAAATTGTGGCTAACTTTGAGAAAAATGAGAATTCTCTAACACTTGATTGTATAATGTGAAGCCATACATGGACTGGGAGACGATTGTCAGAACAGAGCACGGAAACACTTTATGGTTTAACATGAGAAAAGATGTATGCCAGGGATGCATCTTATCTCCATACCTTTTTCTCTAGATGCAGAACAGGTTATCAGAAGGCTGGGCTGTAAAAAGAGGAATGTGACATCAGAATCGAAGGAAGACTCACCAACAACCTTGCTTGATGAAACTGAGGAGGACATAAGGCATTTGTTGCAGAAGGTCAAGGACTAAAGTCTTCAATATGGATTGCAGCTCAACAATAAGAAAACTAAGATTCTCACCACTGGATCAATTGGCAGCATCATGTCAGATGGTGAAGAGACTGAGATTGTTAACAGCTTCCATTTGCTTGGTTCTACAGTCATAACTCTTGATACCAGCTGCCAGGAATTCCAAAGATGAATTAAATGCATTGGGAAAATCCGCTGCCAGGGAACTCTCTTGTACCAAAGAGGAATGGTGTCAATCTAGAAGCTAAGGCAAGCCTGATCCAGGCCATGGTTTTTGCAATTACTCGCTGTGCCCAGAGAGCTGGACAGTGACTAAAGATGACAAGAATAATTGATGTCTTTCAATAATGGTGCTGAAAGAGAGTATTAAATACACCATGGACTGCTAAGAGAACATCCTAGAGCAGATGGAACTAGGTTGTTCCTTGGGGGCAAGGATTTTGAAGCTCTATCTAATACACTTTGAACTTGTTGTCAGGAGGGACCAATGCTTGGAGAAGGACATCACGCTTGGAAAGATAGAGGGACAACACAAGAGAAGAAGACTCTGGATGAAATAAATTGACTCAGTGACTTAAGCAATGGTAGTAGGTTTGTCAGAAACAATGAAATTGGCTCAAAATAGAGTTCAAAGCTCTTGTACAGAAAGTTGCTATGAGTAGGAATTGACTCTATGGTACATAACAACAACAGGTATATACATGCACACACAGGTATGTGCATCTACATCATAAATAAAATTGTATTCATCCCATAAATAAGTCTTAATTGTTAATAGAACTGTGTGTGTGTTTGTGTGTGTACTCACACCATTCTGGTGTATGCCTTCACAATTTTTTTTTAGTTTAAATTCTGTACTTTTTTATTTATATGTATTAAAAGATAACTTATCTCAAAATTATTTTGTTTTTAATAATGGAGAAAGATAAAAATAGAGCCATTTAAAGGGTCTAAGATAGAATCTCAGACTATTAATCCAGTTTAATATTCTGACCCACAGCAATGGGCAGAGGCCATTGTCTCATAAAAAGTCACCTAGGGATAGTTTTCATTGATAGATGGACTAACGGAATGATAGATGGGTTA
Organism: Elephantulus edwardii; assembly: GCF_000299155.1. Taxonomy (NCBI): domain Eukaryota; kingdom Metazoa; phylum Chordata; class Mammalia; order Macroscelidea; family Macroscelididae; genus Elephantulus; species Elephantulus edwardii. The sequence continues at coordinate 334,662 of NW_006399838.1, read as the reverse complement.
ATTGAAATGAAAGTCTAATTATTTAGGAGAGATTCATGGGGCTTAGTTATATTAGTAAGTGAGAATACACACTTGAATTTATAGCCGAGAAAAATACAAACCATATTTTATTTATCAAATCTTTCCTGTTCAGATGAGCTCTTAACTCAAATAACTTTTATTTATGTGACTAATTCACAACTTCTCATGATCCACACAGTAAAAAACTTTTACATAGTCAATAAAGCACAAATACACATTCTTCTGGTATTCCTTACTTTCAGCTAGGATCCGTCTGATATCAAGAATGCTATCCCAGTGCCTCTTCCAAATGCTGTTTGAACTTCTGGCCATTCCTTATCTGCATACTGTTCCACCCATTTTTGAGTTATTTTCAGCAATATTTTGCTTGCATGTGATGTCAGTTATACTGTCTGATAATTTCCACATTCAGTTGGACTACCTTTTTTGGGAATGGGAGCAAATATGGACCTATTCCAATCCGTTGGCCAGACAGTCATCCTCCAAATGAGTGCATCCAAGTCTGTATCTGTTAACTGAAACAAGTCAATTGGCATCCCGTTGATTCCTGGGGCCCTTATTTTTTTCCAATGCCTACCATGCAGCTTCTACTTCCTCCTTCATTTCCGTTTGCTCATTTTCATATGAAACTTCCTGAATCAATTCTTTCTAGTACAGTGATTCTATGCATCTATCTTCTCAATCTCCTTTTAATGCTTTCTGAGTCATTCAATATATTGTCCATAGCATCTTTCAGTAATACGACATGAGGCTTAAATTTGTTTTTCAGTTCCTTTGGACTTGATTTACTTTTCTCTGGCCTCTATTTGAACTTGCATATGAGTAATTAACGATCTGACCCGAAGTCTGCCACTGGCCTAGTTTTAACTGCTGATGTTGTGCTTCCCCAGAGATTTCTTCCACATATGTAGTCAATCTGATTCCTATTCAGTCCATCAGGTGAAAGCCACATGTAAAGTCATCTGTTGTGTCTTCTATAAAATCTATTTGCAATAAATAACTCATTGTAAATACAAAGTTGAATCATTCTGTTTCCAGCTTCATTTCTATCACCAAGCCCATATTTTCCAACTGTTATTCCTTCTTCACAGTTCCCTACTTTTGCATTCCAGTCACCAATTATCATTAACATATTCTGATTGGGTGTTCAGTCAATTTCAGACTGCAAAATTTGGTAAAAATCCTCAATTTCTTCCTCTTTGGCTTTAGATATAGGAGCTCTATTATAGTAATAGTCTTTATAATGGATCTTCCTTGTATGCATATGGCTAGTATCCTATCACTCACAATATTGTATTTCAGGATAGAACTTAAAATTGACTTTTGACCGTGATTGCAACACCTTTCTTCCTCTGTTTTTCATCTGCTACATAGTATACAATATGATTATCTGATTCAAAGTGGCCATAGCTGGTCCATCAAATCTCACTAATACCTAGTATATTGGTATTTATGTGTTCCATTTCATTTTTAACGTATTCCAGTTTTCCAACATTCAAGCAACATACATTCCATGTACCAATTGTGAACGATGCTTGTTATTGATTTTACTCATTTCAACTGATTTCCAATCTGGGTTCTACCACTACACTACTATAACTGTCCTCTTTGTGTAGTGTTCAAAGGGTTTTTAAAAGCCTTTTATTTAGGAAGTGGATGGTCCATCCTGCTTCCTCGTATATCTTAGGCAGGGAGTTCCACCAAAAGCCATCCATGATGGGAAACCCTTTAAGAATCTGACACACCAGTGGCATAGATTTCAGCATCACAACAACCACAAGTAATCTCAGTAGAGCAAACTGATAGACAAATGCTGCACCACTTAGAACAATGCCTTCTCCAAACACAGTCAAAACGAGATTCACTCACATGTATAACTAGTCCAATTTTTTAATTTTGATTTATTTATTAATTGAATACATTGTTTTTCACAAAAGATTTTTCCCATTTCCTTTACCCCATCCACCCATCCAGTTGTGCAGCCCTATGATTAACCCCCTACCCACCACCCTACTCACCCTTCTATTTCCATCCTCCCCCAGTCTGACTTTTAAATACAAAAGCCTGCCCACCAGATTGTTTGCTTACACAAGAGACTTCACACCCAAACTGATTGTAAACAAGATCAGATACAGTTAATCAGCTTACACTTGATTGCTAACACAATTAAAATACCTGAGTAAATCACAAATACCTGTCAGGATCCAACTACACCAAGCTGGAGGCTCACTCACAGGTAGGACCACACAGACTTTTAAATACAAAGGCACGCCCACCAGATCCTGTTTGTCTACACAAGAGGCTTCCCACCCAAGCTGACAAGTTGTGGCTGACATTGAGAAGAATGGAAATTCCAAGGCACTTGATTGTGCTCATGCGGAACCTACACCTGGATCAGGAGGCTCTTTTGTGAATGGAGTAGTTGAGCTCTGCGTGTTTGGAATTGCGGAGGGAGTAGTTAGGGTTGTATTCTCTCTACATACCTGTTCAATCCATATGCTAAGTAAATTATCCAAGAAGCTGGACTCTATGAAGAGAAATGTGGCATCAGGATGGATGGAGACTCATCAGTAACCTGCATTCTGCAGATGACATAACCGTATTTGCTGAAAGTGAGGAGGACTTGAAGCACATGTTGCAGAAGGTCAAGGAATGCAGCCTTCAGTATGGATTGTGTCTAAATATAAAGAAAGCAAAATTTCTTACCACTAGACAATTTGCTCTCTAAACTAGTGTGATGATGGTTGGAGAAGAGATTGAAACTGGCAACAGTGTCCTCTTGCTTGGATTCACAATTAACACCCTTAGAATGAGAAGTCATGAAATAAGGAGATGTATTACACTGGGAAAATCTGTCTTTAGGGATCTATGCAAATTATTGAGGCGTAGTGATGTCAGTTTGAGGACTACGATGCGTCTGATTTAGGCCATGGTGTGTCCGATTACTAGCTATGCATCTGTGACCTGGATAATGAATGAGGATGACAGAAAAAAAAATTGATGCCTTTGAGCTGTGGTGTTGGAGAAGAACACTGAACATCCCATGGATGGCCAACAGAATGAACAGCTGTCTTGGAGATGGTGCAGCCAGAGTTCTCTTTGGAGGCACGAATGATGAAGCTTCACCTCACATACTTTGGACATGTTGCAGGGAGGTGTTATTCCTTGGAGAGGGACAAGCTCTGGTAAGAATGGAGGGTCGGCGAAGGAGAGGAAGTTCCTCAGCCAGGTAGATTGACACAGTGACTGCTGCCAGAATTAGTGAGTATAAATCAGTGTCTGAATAATAGTATCCAGAAAGAATGTATAAATTATCTAACTTTTCTTATAAATGCCATTTATTTCTGTCACTCATTAATTTCTTTCAGAAGTTTTTAAATCCTTCTATTTTGTTCATTCATACCTATATTTTGAAAGAATTCATAAACAGTCTTACTTTTCTAATAAGTGTCATTTCTTACATAACTCATCAATTTCTTTCTAAATCCTTTTTAATCTATATTTTCTTTTATTCATGCTTCCATTCTCATTCTTTATCCAGTGGTTGTTGGTAATGAGCGATTTTTTTGTCCACAGAACCTATTTGCCATCATCCAGAGACAATTTTCATTTTCACAAGGGGGGTGGGGTACTTGCTGTGACATTTAGGAGACAGAGGCCAGATATGCTACTACATAGCTGACAAAACACACAACAGGCAGAATTGTCCAGTTTGATACGTCAGCAGTGTTGAGGTTGAGAAACCCTGCTCTTTATTTATCTCAGGCACTAAAATTCTTGCAGACAGGAAATATCTCTGTTATTGTTGTTGTACACCATCGAGTAAGAACTCAATTACATAGAACATAGCTGACCCTCGGGCGCATTTTCAGAGGCAGTTAATCACATGGGAGGAGATTGCCCATCCTTCTCCCACGAAGCAGCTGTTGGACTCACACCTTCGGGATTACAGCACAGCTTCTTGCCACTAGGACACCAGAGCTCCCTAAGTATCTCTGAGTTATTGTTCTTGTTAATTGCCTTCAAGTTGAGCACAACTCATAGCTATCGTATGAACAAAGGCCTGACGCTCCTCTAACAATGATCAACATTTATCAAAGTTCATAGAGTTTCAGGAGGCATGTTATTTAGGAAGTGGATGTCACTCCTGCTTCTAAATCTCTGAGTAGTTCAATTAAAAAAATATTCAGAAGTTGCTTAAGATTTTGGTTTCTTTATTATTACCTTGCAATTTTTTTCTGCTTTGGTTAAGTTGAGCTCTCTGAAACTGATAATAACCCAAAGCTTCAAGTCTTCATGATATTTTTGTATCAGCACCGCTTCATTTGACTTTTTGCCAATCCTACAGCTCTTATAAAAAATGCTTTCTCACATTTCATTCCAGAATCACTACATTTGGCTGTGGTAATTACGTTGGGAGGGTCAGTTTTGAAACAAGGCATAAGTTGACAGGACTATGAAAGATATGCATGTTTCAAATACTTACTCAAATCAGCTTTTGTTTATGAAATCGTGATTATTTATCTAACTGTTAAACCCATTGCACTTTTCATTATTCTTTTCACCTAAATGTGTGTAAGGAAAATTAGAAAATATGTTTTGGAGGCAGTCATTATGGCTGAAAGCCCAGATTTTGTGGTTAACTTGTGCCAGTAGACATCACCAAAACCCTGGCACCATACACAATGAATATTTTGTCAGGCTGGATCAAGAGTCGCTATTATCTACAGTTACACTCTAGGGTAAGGCCAGGGCATACTTGAGAAATATTTAAAGCAATTTTTAAAATATTTCCTTTTTATATGGAAAACATTTTTGCTTTCTTAAAATCAATATTTTTGTAATTTCTAAGTCAGTTGTTATTGACTGGAAGAATGATTTTTCCTTAAGAACGTTAGTTAAAAATTGTATTAATTCTAATATCAAATGAGAAGTATGTTGAAACATATAATATATTCCAACTGAATAAAATTTTGTACCTGGTCAGGGATTTAAAATATTTCCAAAATATATCATAAACGGGCCACATAAAATTAAAGAAGGTGTCTTCAATATGGATTGAAGCTCAACATATAGAGGACAAAGATTTTCACCACTAGGCCAATTGGCAGCACCACAAGAGATGGAGAAGAGACTGAGGTTGTTAACAGTTACAACTTGCTCAGCTCCACAATCAACACTCTTTTTTTACTTGACATTTTATTTTAAGTTTATAAAGAACTTTCCACTCATTCGTTGTTGCACATTTTCCTCCCAGTTCCCCTCCCCCCCAGTTTGCTTTTTTCTCTGGAAAAAAAATTCTTTCATTGTTATACAGTCCTCCACTCCCAGATCACTTTACTACACAGCTCTTATTCTGGACTCTTGTCATGCCAATAATTAATACTTAATCATATATTCCTTTTATACAGTTCTCTCCCTCGTCTGTTTCAATGCCATGTACATTAATTATCTCCTCTTTTCTTAGTTTCCCCAGCCTCCCTCTTAGTCTTATTTTATAACAGTGGCTTTATACAGTATTTGTCTTTTTTGTGACTGAGATATTTCACTCAGCATAATGTCCTCCATGGTCACCCATTTTGTATAATATTTCATGAGTTCTTTGTTTTTCAGTGTTGTACAATATTCCATTGTGTGAATATAGCACAGCTTCTCTTAACAACAGCAGTCAGAAAATCAAAAGACAAATTGCATTGGGAAAATCTGTTGTCAGGGACCTCTCCAGAGTGCTGAAAAGCAACAATATCAGTCTAGAGACTAAGGTGCACCTAATCCACACCATGGACTTCGCAATTATTTGTTATTCTTCAGAGAGCTGGACAATGACTAAAAATGACAGAAGAATTGATGCCTTTAAACTATGGTCTTAGAGAAGAGTCTTGAACATGGACTGCCAAGAAAACAAATAGGTCTGTACTGAAGATAGTGAAACCAAGTTTCTTCTTATAGGCTAGGATTTTGAAGCTCTGTCTGACATACCATGAGCACGTGGCCAGGAGAGACCAGTCCTTGGAGAAGGCCATCATGCTAGGAAGGGTAGAGGGACAGCGCAGGAGAGGAAGATGAGATGGATTGACATGGTGACTGGGGCAATGAGGGTTGGTGTGTCAGAATTAGTGAGACTGGCTCAGAACAAGCCAGGGTTCAGAACTTCTAATAGGGTCACTATCTGTCACAAGTGACTCAGTGGTACATAACAACAGCAACTACATGAACTACCAAGAGAAAACAGGTATATTTTGTAAAAGGAGTAGCCAGAATTCTTCTTGGAAGCAAGGGCAGTGAAGCTTTATCTCTCATACTTTTGGCATGTTGCTTCTTGTTGTTATTGGGTGCCACTTAGTCTAGTACCACTCAATAGCGACCGCATGAACAAATGTTCTGAAACCTATTCTATCCTGTTGTATCCTCACGCTTCCTGACATACGAGAGCCCATTGGAGGAGTCACTGTGTCAATCCACCTGGTTTAGGGTCTTCTGCACTTCGCCAACCCTCCACCTTTCCCAGTCTGATGTCCCACTTCCTAGCATCATGCCCAAAGTATGTGACTCAAAGCTTCATCATTCTTGCCTCCAAAGAACACTTTGGCTACACTCAATCCAATACATATCTGTTCATTCTCTTGGCTGTCCGTGGATGTTCAATGCTCTTCTCCAACACTGCAGCTAAAAGGCCTCAGTTATTTTTCTATCATCCTTATTCATTGTCCAGCTCTCAGATGCAGAGCAAGTATTCAGTAAGACCATGGCCTGAATCAGACACACCTTAGTCCTCAAACTTACATCATTATTCCTCAATAATTTGGAGAGGTCCCTAACTGCAGATTTTCCCAGTGTTATGTGTCTCCTTATTTCCTGACTTGCTGGTTCCAAGCATGTTAATTGTTGATTCAAGCAAGATTAAACTGTTGACAGTTTCAATCTCCCCTCCATCCATCATGACACCACCTATTGTATTGGCTCAGTTGTAAGAATCTTTGTCTTCTTGACATTGAGATGTAATCCATACTAAAGGCTGCATTCCTTTATCTTCTGCAACAAGTGCTTCAAGAACTCCTTACTTTCAGCAAGCAAGGTTGTGTCATCTGCATAATACAGGTTAATGGTGAATCTCCCTCCAATCTTGACACCACACTCCTCTTCATAGAGTGCAGCCTGTAGGATAATTTGCTGAGCATACAGATTAAGTGTGGATATGCTGCTAGGAAGAGTGATTCTTTGGAAAGGAGTACCACACTTGGAAAAGTGGAGAGTCAACAAAAGAGAACACACTCAATGAGATGGACTACAGCAATGGGCTCAAGTGTTATCAGAGATGATGAGGATAGTACAGGACAGGATTCAGTTCTGTTTTATACAGGGTCACTGTGAGTCATAGTCTACTCAATGGCATCTAACAATAATGAAAACCCACTGGAGGATCCTTTTTGAGTTGATTCCAACTTGATGGCATGTAACAATCACAATATCATTCTGTTCTATAAAGATTTACATTCTCAGAAACCTGGAGGGCTGCTATAAATTAGAATGATAGCCAGTGGGTAGTTAATACTTAATAAGGAGATCTGCTGTTGCATTGCAAAACCTGTCTTGCTGCTCACCAGAAGGTAGGCTAAAGAAGAATGAGTAGATCTCTCACACTAAGACTTACAGCCTCAGAAACCCATTATGATGTTGTTAGGTGTTATTGCGTTGACCATGACTGATAGCAATTCTAAGAACAACAGACCTGACCCCGACTTGTTCCTACATCATCTTTGACCATATGTTTAGGTCCATCGCTGTAGTCACTGTGTCACTTCATAGAGACACATAATGAATTGGAATTGATTCCAGCGTGGTGAGTTTGGGTTTTATTATTTGGTTTTTTTCTTTTATGCTTTTATTGTTGGTATATATATTTGGGGGGATTTCTTGTGATCACAATAAAAGTTTACAGCAAGTTTGGGTTTTCCTTCACTGATTAATGCACATGTCCTTCCTTCCTCCTCTTTCTCATCTCCCAATTCATTTTGTAATGCTTTTCTTGTTCCAGATTGTTAATTGTCATGCATATAATGCCTAATCACACATTCCTTTCAGACAATCTTCCTCTTTTTTTATTGAATTTTATTCATTTTAATATTTACAGAGATTTTGGGTTTCCATTCATTCATTGTTGCACTATTTTCTCTACCCTCCTCCCCAGTACGTTCCTCTTCTTCCCCCCCTTGAAAGTCTGTTTTAATTTTCCAATTGCCACAGTGCTTGTCAAAGCCAGTTCTGATTAATCTCCTTTGTCAGTGTGTCTTTTGCCATTCCCTATCACTCCTTCCTGACAGAGACTTCACCCTGATTCATAAGGGAAAGGGGACG
>NW_006399838.1:321200-324136 GCF_000299155.1 Elephantulus edwardii | reverse complement strand
TTTAATTTGCATCTCTCTTAGGGCTAGGGATTTTGAACATTTCTTCATGTGCTTATTAGCCATCTGAATGTCGTCTTCGTGAAGTAAGTGTCTGTTCATATCCTGTGCCCATTTTTCTATTGGATTATTTACCTTTATCTTGTGGTGCGACAATCTTCCTCTTCATCTATTCCATTGCAGTGTTCATTTTCTAGCCACTCTACTTTTGTTCTCTCCCACCATATCAATACTATTTCATAACAGCAGATTTATAGAATATTTGTCTTTGTGACTGAGATACTTCCCTCAACAGAATGTCCTCCAGGCTCACCCACAGTGTGTAGTGTTTTATAAATGTGTTTTTCAATGCTGCATAGTATTCTGTTGATTTAAGGCCTTGATTTCTTTAGGGTATATTCACAGGAGTGGAATAGCTGGGTCAAATGGTATTTCTATTTCCAACTTTTCAAGAAAGCACTAGACCATTTTGCATAGTGTTTGTACCATTTACATTCCCACCAGCTTGATGATTCTTCTATCATCCTTAGTCATTGTCTGGTTCTCTTATGCATAGCAAGTAATTGCAAATACCATGGCCTGAATCAGGTTCACCTTAGTCTCTAGACTGACATCATTGCTCTTCAGTATTCTGGAGAGGTAGACAGTAGATTTTCCCAATGCAATTAGTCTTGATTTCCTGGCTGCTGGTACCAAAAATGTTGATTGTGAAGCCAAGGAGCTGAAACTTAATAATCTCAATCTCTTCACCATCTACCATGACGTTGCAAATTGCACAGAAAATTTTATTCTCTTAGTTACTTGATGAATGCCCTTAGGTGATGATGGAGGTGTCACCTATAATAAAGAAGTGTTTCATCTTAGAATTTTTGGCTTTGTTGACACCTAACTATGAACATTGTTGGACACAGTTAGAGATCTTAGGGGTTTAGTTTCTCATTTGACAGTTGTAAAGCAACAGTCAGAAGATGGTGCATATGAGTTTACATAAGGTGGGGTGTGTGTGTGTGTGTGTGTGTGTACACTCACACACACGTGTCCTTACTCTTCAATTTTAAAAGATTATTTACCTATAATACAATCATTACGTGGTACTGTGTAGGTTTATAAAAAAATCTTACCTTTTACAAACTTAAACACTAAAGTTGAGAAAATTCCCATTGTTGATGTCTTATTAATTGCATGTTAATAAGTTGTCTATTTTCATAAAATAGCTACAGAAAATGTGGACTATCTTATTGAAGAAGATACGCAGATCTTAATGTTCTACCTTTTACTTTTTTTTTCTCTCCTCACCTTGTTAGTGAAATTCCTTCAATTTCTGCAATCACATCCTGTTGTTGTCATAAAGCCGTAAGATGTCAGTTATCATCCATTCAGCTATGACTCATAAGAAGCCTATGCATAACAATTTCTCAGTCCTGTGCAATTCTCATAACCTCTGATGTATGAACCCGTTATTGCAGTCATTCATAATTGAATCCAATTAGAAAGGGGGCTAGGATAAAAATTTAATCTCTTGTTCTATTTACAGGAATGATAAGTTGCCCACTTTGAGAAAAGGGAGGAAATCTTAGGACTCTGTCATCTATGATGAGAAGGAGTTGCAGTATATTGTTCTTGCTTCCACATCTTCATATATGACTTTTACTGCCACAAATTAATGCTTAAATACAGTACTAAGCCCCCATTTAATATTTCACGCATGTTATAAAATCAATCCAAACTCATTGGATGCTGCCTCTGTTTCTCTGGATACCACAGTCCTCTTGGGAATTGCCACATCTGTTTTCTTCGATTAAGTTCCCTGGTGAGTAAGCAGGTCTACCATTGTTAGCTTCTGCAAGTGTAAGTAATGCTCTGGTAGCTAAGCAAAGGGAATTAAACCTGGTCTCTATTTTTTATAAGTAGCTGAACTACGCACTCCTTGTTACCAAGAATAAGGAAATTACATGAGTGTCAAAATGGAAATAAACACCTTTCCGTCTTCATCAAGGAAGTCAATAAAGGCCAGCTGAACTAATTATTGTGCTAACAGGGGATTAGGCTCCTTATCTTCTATGGACTCACTCACAGATGGACACCAGTCCATGGACGACAGAAGCATAGCTCAACTCTATTACACAGTGAAGACAAATGCTTTACATTGAAAATATACTGAAAAGTATTTCATAATAGTTCTAAGGTCCCAATACTTTATGAATTTCAATGAAAGGTGTATTTTGTATTTACTCAAGTAAGAGGACTCCTACATGAGTTCAATGAGAAGCAAGACTGAGATAGAATCTAATCTCTTGCTGTATTCATACACATTCTTTCTTTTTTAATCAAATGTACTATGTGTTATTGTTTTAAGTTTGTTCCTCCAAAGTATGTGCTGAATTACTAGCAGTGAAGGTTCAGTTTGTGTGTCAACATGACCGACTGTGGTTCTCTGATTTGACAGTTGTTAAGTGGCCAGTTCCCTTGATTTGATTGGCTGTTGCAGTATTATTGTCATTCCCTTGACAGGAATTGCCTTGAGGGACAGTTTCATCAGGGGGTGGCCTGTACTGAACATATAAGGAATTAAAGTGGAGAGTCACTTGATATTTTTATTACTCGCAGCCTTACATCTGTTTCATCACCTCTTTGGTTCCTTGGACCAGTAAGTAAATGACCTTTCTGGCCTGATAAACTCAGATTCCTCAGTCTCTGGCCTGGAAATGCATTCCTCTGTGGATACTTGAGTCATTTCCTATAGCTAAATCTCTCTTTATAGCTGTATCAATAGGATTTTCTCTTGTTATATTTATGAATCATACCAGTATAAAGTCAATACTAGCCCTACTCACTTCTGAGTTTTAAAAGAACATAAATATGTAGATATAGGAATAGGAGAGAGATAGACATGGGAAAAATGCCAAGAATCACCAGTAAACATCGGAAACTGAGAAACT
>NW_006399838.1:304220-320185 GCF_000299155.1 Elephantulus edwardii | reverse complement strand
ACAGTTTGTTATGATCCACACAGTCAAATGCCTTTGCATAATCAATGAAACACAGATAGACATTCTTCTGGTATTCTCTGCTTTCAGCCAAGATAGGAAAAAACAAACTGATTTGAATTTTCAGCCCCAAAACTATAAGAAAATAAATTCCTGTTTCTTTAAAGCTACGCACTTGTAGTATTCCTGATATGCTCTAGCAACTAAGTAATGTAAATAAAACTAAGAAACTTGGCACTAGGAAATGGATCATTATGAAACTATGGCATCGCGTAAAATTTTTCCTTGTCTTTTAATGAATGTTCTTGTAACATTGCCCATAGCCCTTGTGAACAGTCTTGGTAAGTCTGTCTTATCAGATCACCAGATATAATGTAATCCAATTTAGACACAAGTAAGTACCTCACTTGGAACTTAAACTGGATGTATCTTCAATGTCCTTTACCATTTATTGAGCAGCTTGTCCCTCGTGTTCATAGACTGCATCATGGAAGCCACCATATGGAACCCGGTAAGTGTTTATGGATAAGAGAGTTACACAAATATATCTATGTGCTATTTCCTCAATTCTAGTAAAGAGCATAAAAGAAGCACATATAATTTATAGGAGAGAGGTATACTTCTCATTAAAGATAAACAGAAGAATCTGTTTAAAAGATAAATAAAAGAATCTGATTAAAAGATAAACAGAAGAATATTTGAATAATAATTTACTTTGAGCTAAGCCTTAAAAATCACTTTTGATTCATGATGAGGCAAAATGGTTATTGTAAAAGTAGCATTGACAGGAGTTACACAGGACTGGATATTTTTCATTTGTGTTATCTTGTATTTATCTGTGCTATGTGAAACATAAACTCCCTGTAAATAGTTGCTCACACTCTGTTCTTTGCTGGCTGCATTTAATAAAATGAACAAAATGTTTGAGAGTAAAAGTGTACCTACTTTATTTTTGTCTATATCACGGTCTTAGCTTACATAATATGAAGATTTAAACAAGGAAATAATTTTATTTATTTATATGTTTCATCAGACAAATACTTTGATATTGTGAATAAAGAGAAAATTATTGACTAAATGAGCTAAAAGTTAATTTCACAGCAGTTATATTTGCGCAAGATGGTGATTGGTATCATGAGAAGCTTTAACTTTATTTAAAAGCATTTTCCTCAAGTCAGAGAAAACCTTCATACTATCAGCAATTTCCCTGAATCCTTTCTCTACTAAACTTTAATTGCTTTCTGTTCTTCCAGTTTGACTGATTTGGTTCTCATTAATGCACTATATAAAAGCTTTAGTTTATAAAACGGAATAATTTGATGAAGAATGACAATTAGAACTTGTTTCTTTAGTAGCAATTTCAGTCAATTTAATGCAAACCACTATGGTATATTTGATTCCATTTCAGGACTACTGCTTCCTATTAGAATCCATGTGAAAGAAATATCTCCTTGGTTCCTGAGGATAAACATTAATAATAACTCAAGAAACTGAGTTTATTTGCCATTTCCTATAGTCTTGTAACAGCTTGAGACATTTACACACATGAGTACATCAAATGCAATTTCTCTCACATGATACAGTAAGACGATAAGGGTTCAATACAAGGGAATATTCCATTACAGGCATGTTTCTTAAGAGACATTATTTCACTCTCTTTAAAAAGGAAAAAAAAAAAGGTGAAGGTCAGAGAACGAGGAGAGGACTGCCAACAAGATTAATTGACACAGTAACCATAACAACAAGCCCAAGCAAATCAGAGATAGTGAGGAAGGTGCAGATTAGGGCAAAGTTCAGATCCGTTGTCCATAGGGTCACTGTGAGTTATAGGTGACTGACTCGATGGCATCTGACAGCAACAACAATAAAAAGTACTAATGGAAAATGGGAAGTAATAAGCACAGATCCTTCTTCTTTGTCAGCACAGAGAAAGGAAACTACTGGGGACAGACACTTGAGCTACATGGTGTGTGCCCCAGGTGGTCTTTTCTCCCAGGCACTCGTTAATTTCCAGTGTGGTCACTCAAGCGGCTGATGTTTCTTCCTTAACAAAACCCCACACCTGGCTCCTTCTTGTACAGCTGAGGTGTTTGGGAACACTTAAAAAAGAATTCTGGAAGGTTAGGGAATAGCAAAATGAGGGTGAATGTGGACCTTATTGACTTTAGATAACCCGAGTTGTAAGGCATAGCTTATTCATCGTTATAAGACAATGTGTGTTCTGTAACTTCAAGAAAAGAGATCTTGTCTAAATCCCTCCCTTCCCAGTAGGATGGTGAAAAGAAATTCATCTTTCACTGAGGAACAGGAGTACATGGTCATCAGATGCCGTGAAATCTAAACAAAAAAAGTTAGTCTAACTCACTCTTTTAGCTAGAATCACATTCCTCAAACTACAGTGAAAATTAATATCTGCAGACACTTTATACCAAAGATTTTGTCAGTTAGACCAGAGCTATGATCAAGAATAAGTGTTATTATATGTGTGTGTATATGAATTTAATGAAAATAATTTTTAGGAACTCTGTATGAGACACTACACTATAATTAGATCTTTTCTATTTATTTTCATTGAAAATGATATTGCAGAAACAATTAGTTCATAGTACTAATAAACCTACTGAATCTCAGCCTTTACCATCTTGATACCAAAACTAGATGGTGCTCTTTTGAGCTGCTGGCTGTTCTGAAGATCATCAAATCAGAGAATCCTGCATATAATTTATTTTCATCATGATGTATAAAATCTAGCAGTCTAGTAGGGAACACTGATAGCCTCATTGTAAGAATCTATGCTGTAATCCCCTAGCAACACCATTCAAATCCACCAGCTGCTCCACGGAAGAAGGATGGACAACCTCTTCCATGTGATTAACTGCCTCTGAAAACCTGCTGGGAAGTCAGCTATGGGTCGATTTTGTCTTGACAATACACAACAAAAAGAGTAGCCTCATTGGTCATGAAGAGTACATAATGCATGTTATCCGTCTTGCTATTTGTGATATGTAATAAATTGTCTACACATAATAGATGCTTCAAAAATTTTCTTTAAATGAGTGAATGAACAAATGCATGTGAATAAATGCTTCTTGTCTCAGTAGATTTTGCATAATTTGACAAATACCTATGTAGCATTTTCCTACTATAGTCTGTTCCCTCTTTGTGTTTTCATATGAAAAACACCACCCAACAATAATTTTTTTTCTCGAAAATAATTTGCAAATATTTAAAATTACACCTAAAGAAACTATTTCATTACCAGGAAATGCCTTGCCTGTTGAAAGCATCGATGTTTCTCTGCATATAAATTGTGCCCCCACCAAAATAAGTAGAAGTACTATTTATTTAATACTTCATAGAGCAACGTCAATTAAAGATGTAATGAATAACAGAATGACTATTCATATTTGAGCCCTACCTCCGAGACATTAAATATATTAGGAGGGGGAAAATGGATATTTAGTTGCTTAACAAACTCATTTTAACTCATTGCATTCCAGTCAAAACTCATAGCTGAGCCTTGAACCCTACAGGAGGAGGCTGTAGATTACACAGGAGGAGACTGTCAATCTTTGTCCCTTGGAGCTGCTGGTGCCTTCAGATCATTAGAGTTGTGCCACCTTGGGGTTAACAGAACAAGTACCTGTGGATTATACCATCAGAATTCCCTGTGCTTCCGTTGTTAACATGTGCTATAGGTTTGATGGAGAAGAGACTGAGGTTGTTGACAGTTGCTCAGCTCCACAATCAACAGTCTTGGCACCAATAGTCAGGATATCAAAAGACAAATTACATTAGATAATTCTGCTGTCCAGGACCTTTCTAGAGTACTGAGAAGCAACGATGTCAGTCTAGAGACTAAGGCACACCTGATATAAGCCATCGTCTTCACCCTTACTTGCTATGCATCAGAGAGCTAGACAAAGACTAAAGATAACAGAAGAGTTGTGGTGTTAGAGAAGAGTCTTGAACATACCATAGCTCCCCAAGAAAACAAATAGGTCTGTCTTAGGGAGGGTGAAGCAGGGTTGCTCCTTGGAGGCAAAAATTGTGAAGCTCTGTCTTACATACTTTGGACATGTGGCCAGAAGGCACAGGTCCTTGGTGAAGGACATCATGCTTGAAAGGGTGGAGGGACAGTGCAGGAGAGGAAGACCCTGGTGAGATGGATTGATACAGTAAATAGGGCAATACAACTGGTGTGTCAGAATCAGTGAGACTGGCTCAGGACAGGGCGAGTTGCGTTATTATTGTACATAGAGTCACTACGAGTCACAGGCAACTTGATAGCACATAACAGCAACAACAATTTGAATGTACCAGCTGTTCTGGAGAAGGATGGGCAATCTCCTCCTGGGTTTTCATCAACAATAACATAGGTAAAAGGAGGTAGAGTTTTATGAGGCGTTGCTGTGGTCATAAATTATTTTGTGAGTTACAAAAATACTTCAAGAAAAGCCTAAAGAATTCCAAGCATTAGTGCTGTTTGTAATTTTGTCTGATCTTTATGAACAAACCATGGGTTTTACTAGTAAGTAGTTCATTCAGATTAGTCCTAAATTATTTCTGTTTCATTACAAACATAAACATATAGCTTAATGCTCCTGCTGAAAAAATAAAAATCCAAACAAGTAATTTTTTTCTTGAAATTGCAAGCTTTTAGATTTCTACAAGGACTACTGCCTTCAATATGGACTGAAGCTCAACATCAAGAAAACAAAGATTGTGAGTAATGCTGCTGTGAACATTGGTGTGCAAATATCCATTTGTTCCTCAGTTCTCAGTTTTGCAGGGTATATTCCAAGTAGTGGAATAGCTGGGTCATATTAAATTTTCATGTTCAGTTTTTTGAGGAAGCATCAAACTGCCTTCCAGAATGGTTGTACCATTTTACAGTCTCACCAACAATGTATAAGAGTACCTGGCTCGCCATATCCTTTCCTAAATTTATTACTTGCTGCCCTGTTAAACTTTGCCACTGTTACTCGAGTGAGATGGTACCTCACTGTGGTTTTGATTTGCAACTCTCCTGTAGCAAGTGATTTGGAGCATTTGTTCATAGCAGCATTATTCACTGTTGCCCAAATGTCCAACCACAAACGAATGGCTTGAGAAATTATGGTACATTTACACAATTAAATACTATGCAGTACACAGGAGCAATGATTTTGTAAATTATTATCTAGCTTGGAAGGGACTGGAAAGCATTGTTCTGAATGAACTAACTCAGTCTCAGGGATAAATATTGAATAAAACCATTTTTATAGAATGAGTTCAAGGATCCAAGAGGGTGGGAAAGTGTGGAAGTAGAGGTATAAAGATGTGCAGGGGTAGGGGGGATTAATTATGAAGTCACACAATTTGATGAGTGGAGGGTGAGGGAAATTGGAAGAATCAGTTCTCTAAAACAATATATTCAAATTTTGTAAATAACCGAGTGTAAAATTAAAAAAGAAAGAAAAAAAACAAAGATTTTCACCAATGGGCCAATCGGCAGCATCATGACAGATGGTGAAGAGATTAAGACTATTAACAGTTTTAGTTTGCTTGACTTCACAATCAACACGCTTGGTACTAGCAGTCAGGAAATTAAAAGACAAATTGCACTGGAAAAGTCTGTTGTCAGAGACCTCTCTAAAGTACTGAAGAACAACAGTGTCAGTATCGAGACTACGGTGCATCTGATCCAGACCATAGTATTTGCAATTACTTACTATGCATCAGAAAGCTGTACAATGACTAGAGATGATAGGAGGAGAATTGAAGCTGTGGTGCTGAAGAAGAGTGTTGAAAATACCATGGACCGCTAGGAGATTACACGGGTTCATCCTACAGAGGGTGAAACCTGTCTGTTCCTTGGAGGCAAGGAAGGATTCTGAAGCTTCATCTGACATATTTTGGGCATGTTTTAAGGAGGGACAAATCCTTGGAGAAGGTTGTCATGCTTGGAGGGTGAAGTGATAGCACAGGAGAAGAATACTCTCGTTGAGATGGATTGATTCAGTGACTGGGATAACTACATGTAAGAACCAAAATTCCTAACAACAATCTAATAAATTTTAGCAACACCTGATATTCAAATGTCTGATGTGATCTTGGGAACTCCAATAAAATATTGATTGTTTCTTGTATGTGTCAGATTAAATCTCATAATACTGATATTACAATGGACTGCTCCCTTAATGTTAGATGATGTTACCTGAAGAATGTTATTTTGAAATTTTAACTGAATTTCTAGCAATTAAAAGTAACTTAATTTTTCAGAATACTTTATATATGTTGTTGTTATTATGTGCCATTGAATCACCTGTGACGCAAAGCAAATATATATATATACATACATATCAGCCCTAAACCCTGCTCTATGCCTTGCAAAACTTATTGTCTCCAACACACCTATCCCCATTACCCCAGTGACTGTATCAACCCATGTCATTGAGGGTCTTTGTCTCCTACACTGTCCCTCCACCCTCCCAAACACGATGTTCCTCTCCAAGAACTAGCCCCGCCTTTCAAATATGTTTTAAAATATGTTAGACTTCAGAATCTTTGCCTCCAAGAAGTAGATTAGTCTCACCTGCTCCAGGATAAACTTGTTTGTTCTCCTAGCAGTCCATGGTATGTTCAATACTCTTCTCCAACACCATAGCTCAAAGGCATCAAGTCTCCTTTTATCATCCCTAGTCATTGTTAAGCTTTCTGGAGTACAGCAAGTAATTGCAAAGACCATGGCCTGTATCAGGCACACCTTAGTCTCCAGACTGATATTGTTGCTCTTCAGTATTTTGGAGAGGTCTCTGACAGCAGACTTCCCCAATGCAGTTCATCTTTTGATTTTCTGGCTGCTGGTACCAAGAGTGTTGGTTGTCAAGCCAAGCAAACTGAAGCTGTCAAGAATCTCAATCTCTCCACAATATGTCATGATACTGCCAATTGGCCTACTGAGTATCTTTGTTTTCTTGATGCTGGGCTTCAATCCATAGTGAAGACTGCAGTTTTTGTCCTTCTGCAGCAAGTCCTTCAGGGCCTCCTCAGTTTTAGCAAGCAGGGTTGTGTCATCTGCATCATACAGATTGTTGATGAATCTACCTCCAATCCTGATGCCACACTTCTCCTCATAGAGCCCAACTGCCCGGATAATCTGATCTGCATATAGATTGAAAAGATATGGAGATAGGACATATCCTTTACCCACACCCTTCCCAGTTTTGAAGAATGCAGTGTTTCCTTGCTCTGTTCTGATGACTGCCTCCTGGTTCAAGTACGGGTTTCACATAAGCACAAACAAGTGTTCTTGGATTCCCATTCTTCTCAGATTTAGCCACAGTTTGTTGTGATCCAGTCAAATGCTTTTGCATAATCAGTGAAATACAGATAGACATTCTTCTGATACTCTCTGCTTTCAGCCAAGATCCATGTGACTATATTAGATCCATATTAGCTCTAATATCCCTAGTGCCATGGCCTCTTCTAAATCCAGCCTGCACTCCAGGCAGTTCTCTGTTGATGTGCTGTTCCAGTTATTTCTGGATAATCTTCAGCAGAATCTTTCTTTCATGTGATATCAGTGATACTGTTCAATAATTGCCAAAGTTTGTCAGATCACTTTTCTTTGGAATGGGAATAAATATAGATCTCTTCCATTCAGTTGGCCTCCAGATTTCTTGGGACAACTTGGTGAGCACATCCAGGACAGCATCTATTTATTGAAATATGTCAGTCATTATGCCATCAATTCCTAGGCCTTGTTTTTTTGCCAGTTCTTTCTGAGCAGCTTAAACTTCTTCCTTCATCACCACAGGCTCTTGCTCATACATTGTCTCCTGAATTTCTTCTCTGTCTACCAATTCCTGTTGGTATAATGTCTGTAAATTGTATTTTGGGTGGGAAACTAAGAAAATAATACCATTCTATTGTATTTTTAATATTTAAGTATCTATGGAAAATTTGGAGGGCAAGTTGCATATACAATTTTTTCTTCCAAAGCATCTTCAACATTTCATGGAATTAGATAATAAATTCTGTGGGTAAGATTTATCTGACAGGGAGATACAACATAAAATCTACTAAAGTGTACATTATTACCTCTCAAGTTGAAAGATGAAGAGTTTAAATGAATGTGAAAGGGTAAAAATAATATCAGAATATAGCCTCAGTGCCCTTATGTGTAAAAATGATTGATAGCAATTGACGTGTCATATTAGATAAACAAGATGTTGTCAAGTCTGATTAATATTAAATCTTACAATAATGTTTTCTATTTAATAACATGGAACCCAATTACTTTCCCTACTATAATCAAGAAGAAACCATAAAACATTTGTTAATTAGAGAAGATTCATAGATTGATTTGCTTTTTGGTTGAATTTTAGCAAATTGCTAAGACAAATTTTAAGGAGTAAGCAGGACATGAAAAGTGCAATACAAAGAGACCGATTCTAGTTTGAAAGACACCAAGTTTGCACAATTTGGGGGTCATTTTAGGAACGAGAACAGAAATTACTAATAAAAAAAATAAGTATAAAGCTTTGATTTAAAGGGTGCATCTCAAGTGAAAGGTCTTGAGATTTAAACATAATCACTTTCATTGGGAATATATTTTGACCAAAATCTACACACAGTTTTCACTCTTAAAAGGCAAGGGGGGAAATTAGAAAAAGGTAGGCCATACAAAAGTTGACTAAATCCTTCAATACTGTTTACCCTTTGGAGATTGTGGGAAATTGGGATACTGTATCAGCTGACTAGTTTAGTTGTTGTTGTTGTTATGTGCCGTAGAGTCGCCTGCAACTCATAGCGACCCTATGTACAACAGCCCTAAACTCCGCTCTGTCCTTTGCCAATCGCACTGTCTCTGACACTCCTATCCCAATTATCCCAGTCACTGAATTAATCCACCTCATAGAGGGCCTTCCTCTCCTGCGCTGTCCCTCCACCCTCCCAAGCATGATGTCCCCCTCTAAGGACCGGTCTCTCCTCACAACATGTCCAAAGTATGTTAGACGGAGCCTCAGAATCCTTGCCTCCAAGGAGCCACCCGGTTTAACCCTTTCCAGGACAAATCTGTTTGTTTTCCTAGCAGTCCATGGTATTCTCAATACTCTTCTCCAGCACCACAGCTCAAAGGCATAAATTCTCCTTCTATCCTCCTTGGTCATTGTCCAACTCTCTGATGCGTAACAGGTGATTGCGAAGACTATGGCCTGTATCAGACGCACCTTAGTCTCCAGAGAGACACCACTGCTCTTCAGCACTTTGGAGAGGTCCCTAACAGCAGACTTTCCCATGGCAATGCGCCTTTTAATTTCCTGGCTGCTGGTGCCAAGACTGTTGACTATGGAGCCAAGCAGACTAAAGCTGTGTACAATCTCAATCTCTTCACCATCCATGCTGATGCTGCCAATTGGTCCAGTGGTGAGAATCTTTGTCTTCTTGACACTGAGCCTCAATCCATATTGTAGGCTGCAGTCCTTGACACTCTGCAGCAGGCGCTTCAGGTCCTCCTCAGTTTCAGCAAGCAGGGTTGTGTCATCCGCATAACGCAGATTAAACTCGGGGTAAGTATCTATCTTCAATCTTCCAAGTAGCACTTGTTAAGATCTCAGTTTTTTTTTAATTTTTTAAAAATAATTTTAATGAGCATTTACAGAGATTTAGCTAGATTACTATGATTTGAATCCTTGCTAATACATACTTATGCTTTGTGACAAAGGGTTATGCTGCCAACTCAAATCCACAAGGTTAGAATCCACCAAATGCTCCACAGGAAAAAGATGAGTAAAAGTAACATGAGATGAAAGAAATCTCCTTGGATGTGATTAACTGCCTCTGAAAACCCAGGGGAGGGTCACTATGAGTTGGTTCCAACTCTATGGTACATGACAAAAACATGCAACCATGAGAAAGCTGCCCAAAGTCAAGTGCCTCCTCAACCATGAAATGGGAATAAGAGCAAAAGAATTCCCTAGAGTCATTAGCATATAAACTTATTTCAATAAATGTGAAATGTTGAAGACGGTGTTTTAAAATCAAAGTTTTGATATGTAAATACTTCTTTTTTGATACTTTGATGGTGATTTAACATGATTAATGTTAGGTAGAAGATCATCAGAGGGCTGAAGAAGAGCTATATTAAACTATGCAAGTATTTAATCCTATCTGCATGGTGGGGATCCATGCATGGTATAGATATATATGTCACAGAAACCTCAGATTTTTAATGTTGTTAAAATTAATTTAATAAACAACTAAGTTGAGTTTTTGATCTCTAGATAGTTTGATCAGTGGAAACACAAAAAGCCTTTTAATTATTCATATGTTTGACCTTAGTTTAAATCTACCTGACCTAAAGATTTCATTCACTTTATATATGTGCAGGACAAGAATTTCCCAAGTGGGTTTATTTCTTTAAGGACATTAAAGCAGTGACAAATAATAGAAAGTTTTTTAATAAATCATTTTAGCTTTTTGATCAGAGATAAATAGGTAACTGGTTTTTGTACTTTGCGTTCTGGAGGAGATGGAAGAAAGTACTCTAATAAAAGATTTCTTGACTTTTAAATTTGAGGAACACCAAATTGAGCACTATTTTCTAATTTTAGGTTTCTTTCTAAAGACTTTCTTCAAAGTTTAGTATTTTGATGGAATTTTTTTTTACTTAACAAGTTCATATCAAGTTCCAGGCCCTTCTGTCTACTTAAATTAATGTCTTTAAATTCATATTTTGCCATTTTTTAATCAGTTTGTTTCTTATGAACTGGTAAAGTGTAGCATGTGAATGAAGTGTGTGTATACTTGCATGCGTATAAGTGTATATTCTTATAGCTGTCTAGTACAAACCAAGTGATAGCTGACTCTCTGAGGATTTTCAGAGATTGTAAATCACATGAAAGAAATTTGCTCATCTTTTTTCTGTGAAGCTGCTGGTAGCTTCAAACCACCATCTGGATTCTAACTATGCATTGTGAGTGAGAAGTTATGCTGCTAATCTAAAGGCAGATAGGTGGTATGCACCAGCAGCTCTAAGGGACAAAGATGGGCAATCACCTCCTATCACACACATATATGCATGCATATATATACACACACATTAAATGTACATTTTATATATATATATATGATGTTGTTGTTGCTGCTGTTGTTGTTATGTGCCATTGAGTCACATGCGCTTCATAGCGACCCTGTGTACAACAGCACTAAACCCTGCTATATCTTGTATCAATCTTATTGTTTCTGACACACCTACCCCTATTACACCACTCACTGATTAATCCATTGAGAGTCTTCCACTCTTGTGTTGTCCTTCAAGCTCCCAAGCATGATATCCCTCTCCAAAGACTGGTCCCACCTTATCAGATGTCCAAAGTATGCCAGATGAAGCTTCAGAATCCTTGCCTCCAAGGAGCAGACTGGTCTCACCCTCTCTAGGATGAACCTGTTTGTTCTCCTAGCATCCCATGGTATATTCAATACTCTTCTCCAGCACCACAGCCTAAAGGCATCAATTCATCTTCTTTAATCACTAGTCATTATCCAGCTTTCTGATGCATCGCAAGTGATTATAAAGACTATGGCCTGGATCAGGCACACTTTAGTCTCCAGACTAATATATGTATAATATACACATATATGTCTTCCCATATTCTAATTAGCATAACATTTGTCAGTTTTCTCTACTGAGATAACTTGTGGGTTGCTATGAGGCTGAAAGCTATGCCACTGACGTGTCAAATGCCAGAAGGGTCGCTCATGGTAGACAGGTTTTAGTAGAACTCCCAGACAAAGATAGACTAGGAAACAGGATTGGCTATCCAGTTCTTAAGTAATAGGCCTTTGAAAATCCTATGAACAATAGAAGAGCACTGATAGTTATAGTATTAGAGATAGAGCCCAGATTGGAAGCTAATTGAAATGAGGAAACACAATGACAAGCATCCTTTAATAATTGGCACATGGAATGAACAAAGCATGAATGTTGGAAACCCTGAAGTTGTGAAAAATGAAATGGAATGCACAAACATTGACATTCTAGACATTGGAGTAACAATGACAACTTTGAATCAGATAATTACATGGTATACCATGCTGGGAATGGAAAACAGAAGAATGGTGTCACATACATATTAAAAAAAGTAATTTTAAATTCTTCCTAATGTAAAAGGTTGTGAGTAATAGGATATTATCCATATGCATCCAACCAAGACCTATTAATAGGACTAATTCAAATTTACACTCATACAGCTAAATCCAAAAAGGAGGACACTGGAAATTTTTGCCAAATCCTGCAGTCCCAATATGCAATCAAGATGCATTAATCATAATTGGTGACTGGAATGCAAAAGTTGAAAACAATAAAGAAGGAATTATAGTTGGAAAATAATACAGACTTAGTGATAGAAATTACACTGGAAATACACTGATCATATTTTCCATGTTCAATAATTTATTCATTGCAAATAACTTTTTTAAAAAATACAAAAGGCAGCTTTACCAGTGAACCTCACTAGATGAAGTGCATAGGAGTCAGATTGACTATACTAGTGGAAGGAATCATTGGAGAACCTCAATATCAGCAATTGTACAACAGAATACTATGCAGCATACAGGAGAAATGATTATGTAACTTACTACCCTAACTTGAGAGGGAATGCAGAGCATTCTGCTGAGTGAACTAACTCAGTCCCACAAGGACAAATACTGTGTAAAAACCATTATTATAGAATGAGTATGAGGAATGGGGCAGGGAGGGGTGGAAATAGAGGGGTGAAGATGAGGGTGGTAGGGTGTTAATCATGGGGTGCACATTTGATGGGTGAGTGGGGTGAAGGAAATGGGAAGGATCTTTTGTGAAAAACAATATATTTAAATTTTGTAAATAAATTAGAATAAGAAAACAATAAAAATGAAAAAAGGGGGGGAAATAAAAAAAAAAACTATACCAGAGGTTAACCATGGAACTCACCATCAATTGTTCATGTGCAAGTTCACATTGAGGCAGAAGGAAATTAAAACAAGCCCACAAGAACCAAAATATGATCTTGAGTCTATTCCACCTGAATTTCAAAATCATTTTAAGAAAAGATGTGACGCACTAAACGCCAATGATTGAAGACCAAATGACTTGTGAGATACCGTCAAAGATCTCATCCATGAGGAGAGCACAAGGGAAAAGTATGCTGAAGTAAAAGAGCTGAATAGAAGATTTCAAAGGGAAGCTCTAGAAGACAAAGCAAATTTAAAAAGGAATATGCAGAGAGCTAGAATTTGAGGCTATAAAGGGAAGAACTTGCTTTGTGTTTCCCACATTGTGAGAACTGGTAAAACAAATTTAAACCTTGAGTTGGCAATATTAAAAGATGCTGTGGATAATATGTTGGATGATTTATGAAGCATCAAAGGAAGAGGGAGGGAATACACACAGTCACCATTCCAAAAAAAAAGACTGAAAAATTTCAGGAAGTACCAACATGATCAAGAGCCAATGATAAAGAAGGAAGTTTAAGTTGCACTGAAAGCTGTGGCAAAAAAACAAGGACCCAGTAATTGATGAGATACCAGTGGACTTGTTTCAACCAAGAGATGCAGCCCTGAATACACTCATTACTGTATGTCTGGAAATGTGGACCACAGGCCATCTGACTGGAAGAGGTCCATATTTGCTCCTATTCCCAATAAAGGTGATCCAATAGAATGAGGAAATTCTTGAATAATATCATTAATATCACATGCAAGCAAAATTCTGCTGAAGATCATTCAAAAATGGCTAGAACAGCACATAGATAAGGAAACTCCAGAATTTCAAGCAGGATTTAGAAGAGACTGCATGTTAGTGATATCATTGCTGATGTGGGATGGATCGTGCCTGAAAGTAAAGAATACCAGAATAGTTTATTTATGCTTTATTGACTGTGCAAAAGCATTTGATTGGGTGGATCATACAAGTTATGGCTGACATTGAGAAGAATGGGAATCGCAGAGCAGTTTATTGTCCTCATGTGAAACCTATGCCTACACCAAGAGGCTGTTGTGCAAACAGAGCAAGGGAACCCCACAGGGTTTAAAATTAAAAATGGGGTGTATCAGGGTTGCATTCTGTCTATATACCTATTCAATTTGTACACTGAGGAAATTACTTGAGAAGCTGGACTGTATGAAGAAGAATGTGACATCAGGGAGTTCTGGTGGCCTAGACACAAGAACTGCACTGCAATCCCAGAGGTATGTGGTTCAAATCCACCAGATGTTCTGCTGGAGAAGGAGGAGCAATCTCCTCTTGTACCAGTTAGATCTTATTTGATGATATACAAACAAAAAATAATAACACAATTTTTAAAAAGAATGTGACGTCAACTTCAAAGGAACTCTCATCATTAACCTGTGTTATGTAGATGGCACACCTTGCTTACTGAAAGTGAGGAGGACTTGAAGCACTTGTTGCAGAAGATTGAAAAATATAGCCTTCAATATGGATTGCATCTCCATGTCAAGAAAACAAAAATTCATCCCACCGACCCTAAAGGCAACATCATGATAGATGGAGAAAAAATTCAAACTGCCAGCGAATTCATCTTACTTGGATCAACAATCAACACTCTTGGTACCAGCAGTCGGGAAGTCAGAAGATGTATTGCACTGGGAAAATCTGCAGTCGGGAACTGTCTAAATTATTGAGGAGCAGCGATTTCAGTTTGAAGACTAAGGTGCATCTGAAGCAGACCATGGTCTTTATAATCATTTCCTATGCATCTGAGAGCTAGACAATGACAAAGAAATGATGCTTTGAGGAGTGTCATTGGACTGACAAAAGAACAAAAAAGTATGTCTTGGAGAAATTACAGCCAGAATGTTCCTTGGAGGCAAAAAATGACAAAGCTTCGTCTCACATCTTCCATGTTGCAAGAAAGAGGTATTCCTTACACAGGAATATCATTCTTGGAAAGGTGGAGAGTCAGGAAGGAGAGGGAGACCTTGAACCAGGTAAAATGACAAAGTGACAGCCACAATGGGCTCTTTGAAGAGGAAGGATGGCACAGAATATGCCAGTGTTCATATCTTTTGTTCATATGTGCGCTATGGGTCTTAACTCAACTGCATCTAACAAGATATATATGCCTATATATTTGTGTGGATGTGTTTGTCTATCTGTATGTAAATCTATGCACTTGCACACACATGCATAAATATCTATATGCTTGTTGTTATTGTGTGCCATCAAGTTGCCTGTCACTCATAGTAACGCTATCTACAACAACCCTAAACCCTGCTCTATCCTGTGCCAATCGTATTGTCTCTTACACACTAACCCCCATTATGCCAGCCACTGAATCAATCCATATCATTGAGGGGCTTCCTCTTTTGTGCTGTCCCTCCACCCTCCCAAGTATGACGTCCTTCTCCAAGGACTTATCCCTCATTAAAACATGTCAAAAATATGTCAGATGACGCTTCAGAACCCTTGCCTCCAAGGAGCATACTGGTCTCACCACTGTTTGTTCTCCTAGCAGTCCTTGGTATAGTCAACACTCTTTTTCAGCACCAAAGCTCAAAGGCACCAATTCTATCATCCCTAGTCATTGTACACCTTTCTGGTACATAGTCATTAATTGCAAATACTATGGCCTGGATCAGGTGCACCTTAGTCTCCAGACTGACATCATTGTTCTTTATTACTTTGGGAGAGGTCTCTGACAGCAGACTTTCCCAATGCAATTTGTCTTTTCATTTCCTGGCTGCTGTTACCAAGAGTGTTGATCGTAAAGTCAAGCAAACTAAAACCATTAACAATTTCTTTCTCTTCACCATCTATCATGATGCTGCCAGTGGGCCCAGTGGTGAGAATCTTAGTTTTCTTGATCTTAAGCCTCAATTCATATTGAAAACTGCAGTCCTTGACCTTCTGCAGCAAGCACTTCAAGTCTTCTTTAGTTTCAACAAGCATCTCTCTCTCTCTCTCTCTCTCTCTCTCTCTC
>NW_006399838.1:299614-303820 GCF_000299155.1 Elephantulus edwardii | reverse complement strand
GTGCTCAACTTGAAGGCAATCAACTATATATACAACTATATATATATATATAGTTTCTTTTTGTTATATGCTATAGAGTCACCTGTGACCATAGCGACCCTGTGTACATTAACTCTGAATCCTGCCCTATCCTGAGCCAATCTCATCATCTGACTTATCCCGTTTCTCCAGCCTGAGTCAATTTATCTCATCCCGGGTCTTCCTCTCCTGCTCCGTTCCTCTACCTTTTCAAACATGATGTCATTCTCCAGGAATTTGTCATTCTTGGCCACGTGCCCAAACTATGTTAGCCTGAGGTTCAAAATTGAGAATACCATGGACTGCTAGGAAAACAAACAGATTTGTCCTGGAAAGGGTTAAACGGGGTGGCTCTTTGGAGGCAAAGATTCTGAGGCTCCATCTAACATACTTTGGACATGTTGTAAGGTGAAACCAGTCCTTGGAGAAGGACATCATGCTTGGGAGGGTGGAGGGACAGCGCAGGAGAGGAAGGCCCTCTATGAGGTGGATTGATTCAGTAACTGGGATAATTGGAATGGGAATGTCAGAGACAGTGTGATTGGCACAGGACAGAGTGGAATTTAGGGCTGTTGTACATAGGGTCGCTATGAGTCGCAAGCGACTCGACGGCACATAACAACAATAACAACTACATTGATGTTGAGACAGATATCAACCACCACCGGTTGCCTTTACATCATCTCTGCTGTGTGAAAATTCCATGGGGGTTAAAATATAATTCTGTTTCGTTGAGTTTCCAATGGCTCGTTTTTAGTATATAAAACTCTTAAATCTTTCTTCTAAAGTGTGTCTGGGTAGACTCACACCTCCAATTTTCCAGTTTGCTGTTGTTATGAACAGCTGTGCGTCAGACCTAACTCATAGCTGGCCCTCCAGAGTGTTTTCAGATTCAGTAAATCAAACAGGGGAGACTGTGCATTTTTCTTCCAAGGAGTAGCTGTAGGTTTCAAACTAAGTGACTTTAGGTTTACAGTACAACTCCTTATCACTAAGCCACCAGAGCTCCCTAATATTTTTGTTAGCACAGTGTCAACATTTTATTATTATATTATTATTTGCTCTAATGTAAATTACAACTCATAGATATAATTTAAACTGTTGGTAGATAAAAACATACATTTAGGTATACAGATATATCCCTGGGAGTGTAAATAGTTTTTATAATTGTTAACCACAAAGTTGGTAGTGCAAACTCTACCAACAGCACTGCAGGAAGAAAGGCCTTTGAATCTGCTTTTGTAAAGGTTACAGTCAAGAAAATACTATGGAGCAGTTCTGTTATGTCGTGATGCTTGAGGAGACCATGAGCTGGAATTAACTCTATAAAGTGTGTTAATAGGTATAGTTGCAGTAAGTGTTATAACTACAGTTATAGGTGAAAGTACTGACATAGACATGCATCTAGGCGGGGTATGTGTGCATGCCATGCGTGTGTGTGGAGAGGGGGCTGTGAATTAGAATAAGAGGGTAGATTAGGAAAGCCAGCGAATATATGTCAATGAGGCTTCCAAAGACATGATTTTTACATAAAGTATTACAAAAGGGAAAGATTGTATCAACATGGGTTTGGAGTCCAGGAAAATAAGCTAATAATTACAGCTACATTTGAGACCATATCTGATGAATGTAGGGCATTGTGGAATGTTGCAATTAGGTGCCCTCAAATTGACTCTTAACTCATAGACCCTATGAAGGAAAGAATTAAATCCTGTCAAATTCTGTGCCATCTTTATAATTTCTACTGTTCCTGAGTCTGTCACATCAATTCATATCCTTAAGGGTCTTCCTTTCTTTGCTGACTCTCCAATCTTCCAAGCATGGCATCCTATTCTAGGGACCAGCCCCATCTGGTAACATGTCCAAAGTAAGATGAACCCTCACCATCCTTAAAGAGCTCAAATGCTCTTTGGAAGCACTCTCGTTGCAT
Source organism: Elephantulus edwardii (assembly GCF_000299155.1). Lineage (NCBI taxonomy): Eukaryota > Metazoa > Chordata > Mammalia > Macroscelidea > Macroscelididae > Elephantulus > Elephantulus edwardii. Next base: position 301,872 of record NW_006399838.1, on the reverse strand, counting down.
CTCTTCAAAGAAAAATTTGTTTGTTCTTTGACGCTCTGTGGTATATGGCATGTTCTTCACCAATGACAATCTAATGGTATCAATCTTTCCTCAGTCTTCCGAACTTATTATTCATCTTTCACATGCGAATGAAAGAGTTAAAAATTCAATGGTTTGGTCAGGCACATCTTAGTCATTAAAGTGACATACTTTCTCTTTGGCACTTTAAATCGGCATTGTTGTTGATGATGTTATTGTGTACCATCCAGTTGGAACTGACCCATAGCTGATCCTCTGGTGGGTTTTCCAAGGCAGGTGATGTCACGGGAGAGGATTGCTCGTCCTTCTCCCAGGGAGCAGCTGCTGGCCTTGAACTGCATGCCTTTGGGATTGCAGCACCGCTTCTTGCCACCAGACTACCAAAACTCCCTTTAAATAGGCATGTCCTTTCAAAAACTTCAAAAATATATTGGCCTGGAAGAAAAGAGAGTCGTATATCTTTATAAAACACTAGGTAGCATTTTTTTTAGTGAGAGGTTGGTGTCACAGGAGGTAAGAGCATGTAGAACCTTCCCTGTAACACTCAAATAACAGTGTTTCCTTTGATGCCTCTAACCCTCAAATATTTTCATTCTGAAAACTTTACAATGGAGAATGCCTATAGTTTAAATTCTTAACTTGTAAGAAGAGTACCATTCAGTAAACATCTTTACTAGTAAACATCTGGTATGGGCCATCTTCACACTCCAGGAACAGAAGCAGGCAAACGCTATCTGAAAATTACTTTTCAGGGTTTTAGTATGAAAATCCATATTCATATAAAAAGTGTAATCAGTGAATTGATACAAAATATTGCCTTGCTATTTGAGTTTTCCAGCTAGAATAAGGCAGAGCATACATCATCTTATTTTTATGCCTTACTGCTGTGAACACCCTTGTTTATCTATAGTAAGCATGCCTCAGGCATTCGTTTTTATTAAGACTTTTATTCAAATTCAGGTTTAAAATTTTAAAGGGGACTTTTTGCTGTGACCTAAATAGAAAAGGATAGATTTATCTTTAATTAGTGAATAGATCATTCTCCATGCCACTTACCACTGACAATTTTACATTTAAATACATTCCATCCCAAATCTCCCATTTCAAGTAAAATAAAACAATGAGCAACTAGGGAAATATTACGTTTAATTTAAGCAATATAATGAGAGTTTTTATCATGACAATATCAAGCTCATCATTATGAATTTGAAAATACCTGCATATCCTTCAGGGTTGAAATGTTACATGCTTACTTTTTTATGAAGACAGTTAGGAGTAGAGTTTATTACCAATTCTGCACAGCATGGCTAAATTTACCAGTTAAGTGGATTTGTAATTTGCTGTTGTCTTGGTAATTGGCTGTGAGGCAAATAATCAGACTGACTATGTGGTAAGTCAATTTGTTCATCAAAAAGGAATAAAATCCTGGTGCAAATATGCCTCAGTCCACTTTTTGCTGTAGCTGTTAAGAATTCATGTTCAGTTTGTGACTGGAGGGAAGGATTTAGATTTTTACAGTGCCATTTCCATCCCATATCAGGAAGCTTCAGAGCTATGACCAGTTGTTTGAAGCAAGACAGTTCAGAACCTGGCAGAAGACCCAGGATAAATAAAAAAGGACAAATATTTGGAAGAATACAAGCAATGGAGCTGAAAACTAGGGTTCAGTTTGGAAAGTATTATGGGCTGAATCGTGCAACCCCTGTACCTATGGGAATTCCATTTTTTATTTTCAATGAAAGCATACTTAAGATTGACTCTACTATCAAAGTATGTGAGATGAAGGTGGGTCATCTTTGCCTCTGAGGAGCACTCTGTTTGCACTTTGTCCAAGACATACCTGTTTGTTCTTTTGGCAGTCCATGGGAAATTTAGTACTCATCTCCAACACCGCAACTCAAAGGCATCAGTTTTTCTGTCATCTTTATACATTGCCCAGCTCTTAGATGAGTAACAAGTGATTGAAAAGATCATGGTCTGAATAAGATGCACCAGAGTTTTCTAACTGTGATCATTGTTCCTCAGTAATTTGGAAAAGTCTTTGACTGCAGACTTTCTAATACAATGTGTCTCCTGACCTCCTGATTGCTGGTAGCAAGGGTGTAAATTGTGGATCTAAGTAAGGTGAAATCATTGTCAATTTCAATCTTTTCTTCATCAACTATGATATTGCTTATTGGTCTCTAAAAATATAACTAACATATGAAATCCTAAGAAAATAATGATCAAGGAAATGAATT
>NW_006399838.1:259924-296974 GCF_000299155.1 Elephantulus edwardii | reverse complement strand
ATCCCTTATATCAATTAATTGTAATTAATGTTATAAAACAACATTTCTATGAATGATTGATTGGAAAACAAATATGAATTGTAAATTTTCACCAGCATATTTTTAAAAGTAAATGGTTTAGAGAAAAAAATACCAAAAGAATTTAGGGATAATGGACATGGGGGCAACACTGCTTCTAGAACTAAAGTGAAAGACAAAAATAAACAGGACGATATTCAAACAGATCTGAAGCCTAGACCTTGTTTCAGGGGGCTGTAGGTACTACACAGCAGAAAAATTGGGGGGAAAAATACTTTGCTCATAGTGTTTTTAAAGAAAAAGTAATCTTTTAAAGATAATTGCTGAAAAATAATGCAGCTCTTCCCTCCTTCTCTCTCTAAATACACAATATGGATTTTCCTCACTGGACCAGTTGGCGGCGCCATGATAGATGGAGAAGAGATTGAGGTTGTTAACAATTACAACTTGCTGGGCTCCACAATTAACACTCTTAAGACTGGAAGCCAGGAAATCAACAAAAGACAAAGTTCATTGGGGAAAATCTGCAATAAGGGCTCTCTACAGAGTGCTGAACAGCAACAATGTCAGTTAAGGTGGACCTGATCCAGGCCATGGTCTTCACAATTATTTGATATCTTCAGAAAGCTGGACAATGACTAAGGATGACAGAAGAAGAATTGATGCCTTTCAGTTGTGGTGCTGCAGAAGGGTCTTGAGCATACCATTGACTGCGAAGAAAACAAATAGGTCTGTCTCGGAGAGGGTGAAACCAAGTCTCTCTTTGGAGGCTAGGATTTTAAAGCTCAGTGTGACATCCTTTGGGCATGTGGCCAAGAGAGATACTGGTCCTTGGAGAAGGATATCATTTTTGGAAGGGTAGAGGGACAGTGCAGGAGAGGAAGACTCCGGATGAAATGGATTGATACAATAAATGGGGAAAAAGGGGTTGGTGTGTCAAAATTAGTGAGACTGGCTCAGGACAGGGAACGGTTCAAAGCTGCTGTTCTTAGGTTTGTTATATATCGCAGGTGACTCAATGGCACATAACAATAACAAGATATTATATTGGGGTTTGTTTGCTTTTTTTTTAAGCCTCTTATTAAGAGTCAACTGGACCCCGTGGAGGACCTAAGACCTTTGTCTTTAATTAGTTGTTATATTTTGGAGGAACATTCTTCTGATACAGCACTCTTCTGTCAGTTTACAGTACTGAGGTAACCTGGGGTTGCTGTGTTGCTGTACTTTGTTCCATTGCCATGTCAAACGCCATAATGGTTATCCATGGTGGACAGTGCTTGGTGAAGCTCCCAGATTAAGACAGGTTTGGAAGCAGGATTGGCATCCATTTATAAACAACATTCCTCTGGAAACTATGAACTTTGAGAAACATTAACAGTTACAGAAAGGTTTCAGGTATTTTGTTCATAGGGTTACTATGAGTCAGTGGCAATCAAAACCAAAAACATACAAATACAATTTTTCTTCTTTGCTGGTAGGAGTTATACTAGCTTTGCTACTTTACAATTTAGTATCTATGGTAAATCATGTTATTAATTTGTTTTGTGCATGTTTGAATTGTTTCCCCATCTCCACATTTTTTCCCTACTCTTGATTCTTCCTTCTTTGCCTTTGTTTCACAACAGGCATTAGTAAAGACAACTCAAACAACTTCTAATAAATAAGACATAGTCCCTGCTTTCTGTAAATTTATTGTCTGGCTGAGGTTAGAAGACAATTCCACTCTAAAACAACAAGGGATAAACAAATTACAGAATCTTATTAAGTGATTCATTTTTGCAGGACAAAAATCAATGTTCTTGATATTCCTTGAAGGGAGAATATTCAAATTGTAACAGTCAGTGAAAGCTTCCTGAAGACTTAAACTGACCTTTAAAACAAGAAATTAATTTGTTTCAGCTGAAGCATGCAGAGGTGAGGCAAAGAGAAAGCATTACTTTACCCCTCAGGAGGTTCCTGGTATGGCGAAGGTCAGAGTTTAATAAACTGGCTCTCATGGACAGGCATAACCTGTTTCCCACTGCCTCCGCAACCTCGTCTTTGACCCTTGTTTGTCACCAATTCCCTACTTCATTCGCTGTGAGCAGTTTATGGCTGAAAGCATCATCTATTCCTACTCACATATCTCACATCGCTTTATTTTTTTAATTTTATATATTCAACAATTTATTCATAGAAAGTAACTTTTGTAAGAAACACAGTGTATGACTGTACATATGAACCTTTTCTGATGGACTGCACAGGAATCAGATTAACTACATCCGGAAATGCATGTCTCCAGTTAGGTTTATTCCTAAATATTTAATCTTGTGATTTGCAATTGTAAATGGTTATGCTCTCCTTGTTATTCTTTGTCTTTCTGAGTCTTGTCTATCACCAAAGTAGAAACAGTTTGACTAATAATGTTCTCTCTGATTGTGCAGTGGTTAGCCCTTAGCTGCTGATAGTTTGGAGATCGGAAATAAATGGGAACAACTACTTCTTTGGAGAAAGATATAGCTCCCAGAGAGATTCACAGTCTTGGAAACCCTATGGAGTTGTTCTAGTCTGCCCTCTAGGGTGGTTATTTATATGAATCAACTCTAAAGCAATGTCTGGGTTTAATTCTATGCTGCTCATTGGGCAGTCATAATATAACGTGTTGAAGTGGAATAACGTAAAATTCATCATCCTAAGATTTAGGTCAAGCTGTGGGTCCTCAATATCCTCATTTCGTCCTCTAACCTCTCACAGTCTCAATTTTCTCTCTGTAACTTATGGTTGGTGATACCTTCTTCATAGGGCTACTGTGAGGATTGAACGGTAATATGTGCATCGGAAATTAAAGTATATAAAACATCTTCATGGAGCTCTGGTGGCCTACTGGTTAGGAGCTGGGCTGCAACCCCTAAGGCAAGCAGTCTGAATCCACCAGCTGCTCCATGGGAGAACGATGATCATTTCCTTCCTGTTTGACTAATTGCCTCTGAACACACACTGGGAAGGTCAACTATGGGTCTGATCTGGCTTGATGGTGCTCAATAACAACAACAAAACATATACAAACTTATTTGTGTTTGTTTCTACCATATCTAGGATATAAATTTAGATTGGAAAAAAAAAGAAAACCTATTTTTTTTTCTTTTATATCCCCTTTAGATAAGCATAGTGCCCAGCACATGGTAGACACTGAATAAACATTGAGGGGAAAAATCTATCTGTATTGCATTCACTCCATCCATCCTTGTTTGCACCCATTAACTACATCCAAGTTATAATATTAGTCACAGAAGAAATTACTGGTGAAAAATAATTTGAATGAGTAAGATTCATCTTTGCTGTATCAAATGCTGCGTGATAAAAGCAGCCTAAAACTCATGAGCTGTCATAGCAATAATACTCACTTGAGACATTCTACAGATAGCAATTGCTGATAGGTGTTCTTGCAATGAAGTACTCAAATAACTGGTATGACTAGGAATGTCAGTCACAGATCAGTCAAGTGGGAAATCTTAGGAAATCCATTTTAACAGCAGTTGTAGAATTCCTGGATTTTTTTTCTTCTCTTAAATTTAAGTCACATCCAGGAAATTTCAAAGAAACTACTACTGACAGAGCAAGTCACAGGCAGGACGGAAAACTGCTGAGCAAAAATAACTAGGTCGGGTGGCATTGGCACTGGTGTAATGTGAGATATAAGGTGGGTGGGTTTGAAGATGGGGCAAATTCTAGTAAGTTCTACATCATTTCCTAGTGCCCTGACATGGGGCATTTTAAAAATCTTCAGTGTTTAAAAAAAACAACCAAAAACAAACCCGAACTTCAGTGTTCTTCTATATAAAATCGTAGTAATACAGTTGTTGTAACAATTGAAAAAAAAGTTTCTAAATCATCTACTACAAAGCTTAATATAGACCTAACTGCTCCGGTGGAACAGGTCACAGGGATATACTGTGAACTCAAAGCTAAGGACTCTCTAGCTGTTCAGATTCATCAGATGTTCCACAGCAGAAAGGTGGGCAATCTCCTCCCATGAGATTTACAGTCTCTAAAGACCTGTTGGGAGGTCAGCTATGAGTCAGCACCAACTCACTAGCAACAGTTTGAATTGCCTGAGTTGAGCATGGAACTTGAGAGCTGAGTACAGTGTATGGTACTCTGTTAGACTAGGTGATGTGTGAAGAAGGTGTGTTTGCTGGCACAGTTCTTAACATTTCCTACTTTCAGGTCCATGATGAAAACCACTGGCACTATAGCTTCAACAAACATGCACATAGCCATACCTCATTAAGTGTCAAACACCAGTTACTATCGAGTTGATTCTGACTCGTGGCAGCCCTTGTGTGTTCACATAGGGCTGAGTGCTACAGGGTCATAAGTTGCTGATTTTTCTGTAGTAGCTTGCTAGCTTTCCAAACTTTCAATTACCGGTTGTATTCTTTGTGCTTAAGTCAGAATTGACTTGTAGCAGACCCTCCAGTGGGTTTTCAGAGTCTATATATTATATATGTGGGGACTGTCCATCTTTCTCCCATGGTGTAGCTGGTGGGCTTGAACCTCGTGCCTTTGGGTTGGATGTACAGCTCCTTACCAAGCACATTAACTGTTTGCACCACCCAGGGATGCTATCCAGACTGGATTCCATTAAGAGTTCAGTTGACCCAGACATGCAACTCAACTTCAGTGGTAGTTACAAGTAACATCTTCCCTCTCTCTTCCTTTCTGTGAGCAAGTCATTGAAAACATTGTTTAGTACTCATGGAATAAGTAGCATGTATAAAGCACTATTTGATAGCTTCATATTGGATTAATCAGGGTCCTTTCTTTAGGGTAAATTAAAACTACTTCATTGAACTTACTAAGACTTTCTCCTAAATTCAATTATATACTCATATCTCCAAATATGTGTCAAGTTAGCTGGGCCATGATTCTCAGTGAAGTTACACAATGAGCTTTTAAGATGGTGTAATTTATAAACCAATCAATTGTAAGAATGGTATGGGATGCAACATACTTCAACAGGTCCACAGACCTATGAATTTTCTTGAAGTGTGGACTGCTTTATTTTTATCTTGCAAGAGACAAAAAGAGAAAAACAAAGAGAGGAATTTACTGCCATAAAACAAATAAATAAATAAAAGCTTGAAGAAGAACATGTCTTTGGACCCAAAATTCCTGTACTGAGAACCTCCTAGAACCAGGAAATAATAGACGGAAATTCATCTCCTAGAACCAGAACTCTGAATTTACAAGTCTGTTTTCCTATACTGTAAGATAATACATTTCTGTTTGGTAAAGTCACCCACTTGTATCTATGTTATAGCAGCTCTAGATAACTAAGAACGATACTATGGCAGAGGCTGCATGAAAACAAGATATCAACAATACTACTCGACAATTCTTCACCTCTCAAAAAACAATAGTCCTTCTGTTTCATTCTGCTTAAGACATAAGTATTTTTCTTCTTACGGAGTAGTCAGTGCAAACATGTAGGAATGTGCTGGATATTATGGGCTGGAAGCTCAAGCTATAGCTAAGACAGGTTTTCTCAAGGGAGCCTCTACGAAGAGAAAAATAACAGTGTGTGAAGAAGACAGAAAATTTTCCGTTAGAATAGGTAAGAGAAACCAGACATACATACAGGTTTGTTTGTGAGAAAAGCAAAGAAGAGAGAGTCTTACCCTTTTCATCATTTCTTCCACCAAAAAGAAATAAAATACTTTCCTATACTAATACAAGATTTTTATTTCCAATACAAAAGTGTCCCTATTATTAGATAGATTTATAATAATTCAGAAGGGGCCAGTGGTGGTTCTGTGACAGAATGTTCACTTTCAGATTTGAGTCAGCCCAAATTTGAGTGTGGTCAATGCACCTCGAGCACTGACACCACTACTGTTAGTGGTTTACATGTTGATGTTATACTGAATAGGTTTTAGCAGTGCTTCCAGACTAGGAAGAAAAGCCCAGTGGTGGTTTACTAAAAAATCAAGATCACAGTGGTTTGCCTCCCAGCCATGCATGGACGTGGCACAGGATCAGATAGCATGGACCTGCCGTGGTTTGGGAGCCCACTCAAAGGCAGTTAATAGGAGCAATCTCTTACAGGATTATCATTTCCACTCCTCACAAGGAGACTTGTTTCTCCATATCTTCTTAGTCTTGTCACATCCTGACTCATCTGCAAAGTTGTTAATGCTGAGGTATCATCATAATTAGAATTCCATCTAATTAGAAGTTTGGACAAGTTGGAATGTAAAGCCTTGTTTAGGTGTTTTACTTTATTTGCTTTTGGTGGAAAAAGGAACTGGTCTTTCTGTGCCTTCATTGTTTTCATATGCAAACTTCAGGGTCTGCTTTATTTTACCTGCTCTGACTTTAAAAGACTCTTAATCACAGGAATACAGACTATATGAAAAAGTAGATCTGCCCCGGAGGACTTCTGAGCATGTAATCTTTAGGAGAGCAGGTGCCCCAAGTCTTTTGTCTCACGGGGTTGCTGGTGAGTTTTGAATTGCTGACCTTCTGGGTAGCTACAAAGCACTTACCCATTTCACAATCTGAGCTCCTTCGTCTCCAGGGAGGAGAAACAAATGACCTCCTCAGTGAATCTGAGAATGAAACTGAGTGTGCAAAGCTCAGCTTCACTCTGGTTCTATTGGGAGCAACCTTCTCCTGAAAGATTTTAGGATACGCTGCCAGATGCTATTGTTCAAGGTTAAGAAGTCTATGTGTGGACAGACAGGAGTCCCATTCTCCCCAGTTAGACCCATAATGAGTAAGAGTGTTATCTGAGCTCCCCTCTTTCATACTCGCCATATCTCACATTTTGTTTGGAACTCAGGTGAAGAGAGAGGAAAGCTACTGTCGCTTCCTCTTGATCACAGTATTATTAATGTGTGTGTCGGGAAATCTATTACAACTCCTCAGTGTAAGAGTCGGTTTCCTTGGATTTTTCTCCCCCCCCTCTTTCTTTCTCTGTTAAGTTTTCAAAGTCACTGAGCTATGGAGTTATTTGTATCAAATAAATCATGTGTAAAACCCAGTGATTAATTTTATAAAGGACTGGTGGCCTAGTGGCGAGAAGCTGCACTGTAATCCTGAAGGCACTTGGTTCAAGGCCACCAGCTGCTCTGTGGGAGAAGGATGGGCAATCTACTCACTTGCAATTAACTGCCTCTGAAAACCTGCCATTTGCTCAGCTAGGGGTTAATTCTGACTCTGCAGTATACAACAACAACAACATATTCAGCTCTGGTGGGCTAGTGGTAAGAAACTCCACTACAGTCTCAAAGGCAACTAGTTCAAATCCACCAGCTGCTCTTCGGGGATGGACAATCTCTTCCCTTGAGATTAACACCTCTGAAAACCTACTGGACGACCAGCTATGGGTCTGTTCCTACTCGATGGTACTCAACAACAATAACATATTCTCACACAAAAAAAGAAGGTTGAGTGTTTACGTGTTTCGGCCAACAGTTTAACTGGAATAATGATTGCTTGGAATCAAACCCAGCTAAAATGAGCTCTGGTGGAATACTAATAATTACGTGTCCTATTAACCATGAACATCATTAGTTTGCATCCAGTAGTTCATCCACGTAGCTTAAAATGCTATTTTACTAACCAAAAAGCTGACAGTTTGAACCTACTGGCTGCTCTAAGGGAGAAAGGTGTGGATGTCTACTTCCATAAATAGTACAGCCTTGAAAATGCTTGTGGAATAGTTCTGCTTTGTCCAGTATGTCATTATGAACCAGGAATCACTTTATGGTAGTGGATTTGATTTGGTTAGATAGTGCCTGAGAGGAAAAGTGCATATTTCTAAGCAGGAACACTTTAGTGTATTCTTTTGTGTCCTAAAAGAATCCTTAACATACAACTGAAGCTTAATGAGCTGCTTATAATATTTGTTAGTCAAAAGAATGAGTTTTTCCCTTTACATGTTTTGTGCTGATATTTTAAATATACAGATGGTGACTTCTTGCCCAAGAATTCAATATAAACAGAACAAAACAAATTCTAGAATATATATGTATGTGTGTGTGATTTAAGCAACTATTTATATTGACATGGTTATCTACATTGTTCTGATTAGTTCCCATCTCCTTTTATAAATGTTATAAGTATTTATAGTCTGAAAACCAATAGAAGGTCACCATAAGTAGGAAATAGACTTAACAGAAATGGGGGTTAGTCTTAAAATTGAAGCTGCAAGTAACCCTAGAATAAATCTAAACTAGGTTGATGCATTATAGAATTGAACTGGAAGAAAGACAGTCTGAGTCATTTCTCTCTTTTCATTGTGAAATACAGTGGCACACTAATTTACAGTTAAAAATTAGGACTCTTGGTCCTGGTTGTGCCACTAATCTGTGCCCTTGGTTTGTAATATCGCTAGTGAACTTTGACTTTTTAAAATTATTTTTATTATATGCCAACCATTACAACTGTTTTGTGAAATATTGAGAAGATTAAATTAGACAGTGCTTGGGGAAGGTATTTGTTGTAGTTAGTTACCATGGAGTCATGTATGACTCACAGTGACCCTAAGAACATATACAAACCTTGCCCAATCCTGTCCCATCCCTTTTTATGATCATTGTTCTACTAAAGCCCATTGTGGGGGTCGCTCTGTCAATCCATCTTCTTGATGGTCCTCCTCTCTTTCTGTGACCTTCCACCTTTCCCAGCATGAGTCTCTCTCCAAGCTTTCTTTCCTCCTGAGAACATGTCCAGATTAAGTGAGATGAAGTTTCACCATCCTTGCCTCTAAGGAGCATTCTGGTTGTACTTCTTTTCAGACAGATTTGTTTGTTCTCTTGACAATTCATGGAATATTCAGTAACCTTCTCCAACATTACAGTTCAAAAGCAGAGATTCTCCTTTGGTCTTCTTTATTCATTGCCCTGCTTTCAGATACCTAGGAAAAAATGGAAAATCCCATGGCTTGAATCAAGCATACTGTAATATATAAATGAACATCTTTGCTCTTTGGAGAGAGATTCTTAACAGAAGATTTCTCCTGTATGCCAGGGATGTGTCCTATCTCCATACCTTTTTAACCTGTATGCAGAGCAGATTATCCAGGAGGCTTGGTTCTATGAGGAGAAGCATGGCGTCAGGATTGGTGGAAGACTCCTCAACAATCTGCGTTATGCAGATGACACAACCCTGCTTGCTGAACCTAAGGAGAAACTGAAACACTTGCTGCAGAGGGTCAAGGACTGCAGCCTTCAATATGGATTGAGACTCAGTATCAGGAAGACAAAGATTCTTACCATTGGGCCAATTGGCAGCATTGGGATTGATGAAGAGATAGAAATTGTTAACAACTTTAGTTTGCTTGGCTCCAAAGTCAACACTCTTGGTACCAGCAGCCAGGAAATCAAAAGACGTATTGCGATGGGAAAGTCAGCTGTTAGGCACCCCTCCAAAGTACTGAAGAGCAGTGGTGTCACTCTAGAGACTAAGGTGCATCTGATACAGGCCATGGTCGTTGCAATAATTTGTTTTGCATCAAAGAGTTAGACAATGACTAGGGAGGATAGAAGGAGAATTGATACCATTGAGCTGTGGTGCTAGAGAAGAGTATTGAATGTACCATGGACTCCTAAGAAAACAGATTCATCCTGGAGAGGGATAAACCGGGCTGCTCCTTGGAGGCAAGGACTGTGAGATTTCATCTGACATACTTTGGATATGTTGTAAGGAAGGACAGGTCCTTGGAGAGGGACATGATGCTTGGTAGGGTGTAGGGACAACGCAGGAGGGGAAGACCCTCTATGAGGTGGATTGATTCAGTGACTAGGGTAAGTGGGATGGGTGTGTCAGGGGCAGTGCGATTGGCACAGGATAGAGCAGGGTTTAGGGCTTTTGGACATAGGGTCGCTATGAGTCACACGTGACTCGACGGCACATAACAACAACAACGACAACGTGTCTTTTGGTTTCTTGACTGCTGCTACTGTGGATGTTCATTGTGGATCCAAATAAAATGAAATCATTGACAACTTCAATCCTTTTCCCATCAATTGTGATGTTGTCTATGGTCTAAAGTGAAAGCTTTTGTTTTCTTGGTGCTGAGATCCATATTGGATCATGAGGTTGTAATCCATATTGAAGATTTCTGCAGTAAAAGTTTCAGGTTTTCTTAACTTTCTGCACACAAGATTGTGTCATTTGCATAGCAGGTTGTTGATGAGCCTTTCTTCAAGCCTGATGCCATATTCTTCTTCACATAGTGTAGCTTCTAGAAGGATTTCTTCAGCATAGAGATTGAATAAGTATGGAGAAAATATATAGCCTTTATGCACAACTTTTCTTATTTAAAACCATGCTTCCTGTGCTCCCTTTTTCTAATCTGACAGTTACTTCTTGGTCTATGATAGGTTTCTCATAACCATAATTGTTTGTTGCATATAACATCATCTGTTATAATACAAAAGTCAAATGCCTTTGCGTGCTAGATAAAACACAAGAAAACCTCTTGTAGGCATTCTCTGCTTTCAGGCAAAAGCCCTCAGACATAGGTTATTCTCTCCCTTGTGCTGTGGCCATTTCTGAATACATATTTTACTTTCTGGCAGTTTCTTGTTATTTTATTGTTCCAGCTGGTTTTTTAAAAATAATCTTCAACAATGCTTTATATGCATGTGATATTAATATTATTAAATACTTTCCATGTTCTGTTGGATCATCTTTTTTGGAAACAGAAATAAACATGGTTTTCATCCAGTTGATTGACCAGGTCACTGTCCTCCATATTTGTTGACAAAGACTAGAGTACATGACCAGGATTGCATGAGTTTCCTGATACACCTCAACTGGTCTTCCAGGACTTCAACGCAGCTTGGAGTCTTCCTTCAATACTGTTGAAATTTGATTATATGCTACTTCCTGAAATGATTCTCTGTTGACTAATTCTTTTTGGTACAGTGTCTTCATGTATTCCCCCTTAATTTAAAAAAATTTATTAATTTTTTAATATTGTTATCATTCATACACATTGTATTTCGTGCATATACACTGTTTTTCCACACAGTTCCTCATTCACATTATCTTTTGTTCATTTGCATTATGGAGTATTTTTCCACTTACAATCATTCCATGAAAAACTACTTCTGTGAAAGCATGCAAGCCAGCTTCTTCATTCCTCATGCCCTAATACCCTCTTGTTGTTGTTGTTGTTGTTGTTGCTTTGTGCCATAGGGTCGTTTACAACTCATAGCGACCCTATGTACAAGAGCTCTAAACGCTGTTCTATCCTGTGCCAACCTAGCCATCTCAAATGCACTTATTCCCACCGCTCCAGTTACAGAATTGATCCATCTCATTGAAGGTCTTCCTCTCCTTCGCTGCCCCTCTACTCTGCCAAACATGATGTCCCTCTCCAAGGACCCCATTACAGAGAGCCAATTTCTGATTTGCCTGTCCCCATCAAACCTTTATGCCTCTTTTGCTGAAGGATCCTCTGTTCAACATGGAAACTTTTAGTATCTGCATGCACAAGCAAAGTCCAGTCCAGAACAAGCCATCAGGCTGCAATAACCTACTGTGTGGATCATCTTCTCTTCATGTGGTTGGGCTCTAGTCTACTCATCCCCAGCCGTCCGTGGCTCAGTTCAAATGGGATCTGCACAAGCTCAGCTGTCCATACTTCTCCCAGAATTCCAAATCTGTTAGTGTCTTGTCTCAGTCCTTCCCCTAAGATGGGGCCGAGTTAAGGGTCTTCACAACTTCCTGCATCCCAGCTCCTCAAGCCAGCTTCCCAACCCTGTTCGTCAACCATCTGTACATGGCAGGTGCATACGGCTGAAGGAACATTCCGAGCTCAGCCTGCCTCTCCATTGCATTCCTCTCACTTCCATTTCAGTGCATTTAGGTGATGACTATGAGTGAACATACTCCAACCTCAAGTCATCTAAGTGGGTTTTGATGCTTTCTAAATCATTAAAGATTTTGTCTACAGGATTCTTCAGTTGAATTTGTTCTGCAGTTCTTGTTCTTGATAAATACTTAGAATGTTCTTCCCTTTAGGTTTTCCAGCTCCAGCTCCTTGTACATTGAGTTATTATCCTCTGCTCTGTCACCTCAAGCTGCCTGTTTACATCTTTTGTTCAGCTTTCTTATCTCAACATTTCTTTCTAGGATAAGTTCCAGAGTTTTTTCTGATATCTATTTTGGTATTTTCTATTTACACTGTTTTGTAATGACCTTTTTATTTCTTTATGGATGATATTTTTATGTCATTCCACAACTTAGCTGGTATTTAGTGTTCAATGCATCAAAACTATGCTTGCTGTGTTTAGGTTGCTTTGTTTTGTCTTGTTTTACTTTTCTAATTGTGATTTTTATGAAGTGTTACAGGAAGTTTGGGTTCACACTCATTCATCGATGCACATTTTCCTCCACCACCTTCCTTTTTCCCTCTCCCATTTCGCTCTGAATGCATATCTTGATCCAGGGTGTTAGTTGTCATACATTCCTTTCATACAATCCTTCTGCTCATCCATTCTAGTGTGGTGTTCATTATATATCTACTCTTTTCCAGTTCCCCTTTCCTCCTTCCCCCATGTCAATCCTATTTTATAACAGTAGAGTAGTATGGTATTGGTTGTTTTTAAGGTGTGCCTAATTCAGGCCATAGTTTTCGCAATTGCTTGCTATGCATCAGAGAGCTAGGGATGATCAAAGGAGAATTGATGCCTTCGAGTTGTGATGCTGGAGAAGAGTATTGAATATTCCATGGACTGCTAGGAGAACAAACACATTCATCCTGGAGAGGGTAAAGCCAGGCTGCTCTTTGGAGGCAAGGATTCTGAAGCTTCATCTGACATACTTTGGGCATGTTGCAAGGAGGGACCAGTCCTTGGAGAGGGCATCATACTTGGGAGGATGGAGGGACCGTGCAGAAGAGAAAGACCCTCGATGAGATGGATTGATTCAGTTACTGGGGTAATAGGTATAGATGTGTCAGAGACAATAAGATCAGGGTAGGGTTGTTGTACATAGGGACACTATGAGTCACAAGCACCTCAACAATACATAACAACACACACACACACATTGTGTGTGTGTGTGTGTGTGTGTGTGTGTGTGTGTGCGTGTGTGTGTGTGCTTACAAAGTTAATATATATTATTCACTGTTTTCTATACTGGATCTTTCCCATTTCCTTAGCCCACCCATTCCACTCATCAAATTGTGTGACTCTGTGATTACTTTTCTTCCCGTCCTCATCCTCTCCCCTCTACTCCTTCCCTCACTCCCTTTAGATCCTCATACCTGTTTTACTAGTTATCTTTCTGTTTCTACAATAATGCTCTTTTGCAGTATTTGTTCTTATGGGACTGTGTTAGTTCACTTGGTATGTATTCAAGGACTTTGGTTTGTGTGAACTTATATTCATTTTCCTCAACTTCTATTTAACCTTGTACATGAGTAATTAATAGTCTGCTCCAGTCAGCCCGACTTGATTTTGACAGCTGATGTTGAGCTTCTCCAATGTCTCTTCCCAAAGATGTAGTCAGTCTGATTCCTGGGTAGCCCATCATGTGAAGTTCATGTGTAAAGTCACAATTTATGCATATTTTAATAGTATTTACAATTAATACATCATTCACTGAATAAAAACCTATCACACAATCTCCAGTCTCATTTTTGTCTCAGCTGGATATCATGGAGGAAAGGTGTTAATAATTTATACATTAATATAAAGATGTTAATTGCTGGTATTATTGATGAGGAAAGTGAAAAGAGATATACCATGTCCACAGTCACACAGTTATGTGTGCTTTGTCAAGACTAGCATCCTATTTTCATGTCTTGTACTTCAAATCATTTCTTAAAATGAAGTACTAGGATGATCTTTAAACAAACATATTTTTTAATCCAGCTGTACTTCTGAATCAGAATCCCCAAAAGCAGACCTCTTAAATCCATATTTTAACAATAGTAACTAAATTGAAGATCCAGTATATTTGGTCATAAAGTTATTTTTAATATTTATACAATGCTACATATTCATCAATTATATATGTGATTTCCTCCTCTCTTTCTACTTGAAAGCTTCTTGAAAGGATCTGTTCAATCAAAGCCTTTCTTCTATTTTAAGCAATTCAGGTCATTGAAAGTGAAAAGTGCATGTTCTTACAATTTAAAATATGACTTTCAAGTTCCTATAGCCAAACATCTTCATCTCAAACTCTCTTCTCTCAAAATCAGAACTCTAATATTTATCTCATTTTCCTTTAAGGTTACTTTAGAAATTTTAACTCTAATATTTCTCTCATAATCTTAGAAGTCAGAACTCTTATTCCCAGGCGCTTTGGCAAGTCCAGGCAAAAATTAGTAAAATCAGGAAATCGATTGAACATGCAACCAAGATACCTTGATAATAATGAATAATGGGTGACTTGAATGCAATTGTTGGAAAGAGGGAAGAAGGATCAGTAGTCAGAAAGGATGGACTTGATAAGAGAAATAAGGCTGGAGAGAGAATGATAGAATTCTCTACAAACAATGACTTATTAATTGCAAGTACATTTTATAAGAAACATAAATGGTGACTATCCACAAGGACTTCACCTGATGGTCTACACAGGAAACAGATCAATTATATCTGTGGAAAGAATCATTGGAGAAGCTCAATATCAGCTGTGAAAATAAGACTACGTGCTTATTGTGGAACAGACCATCAACCACTCATATGCAAGTACAAACTGAAGCTAAAGAAAATGAAATCAAATCCACAAGAACCAATGTTTGACCTTGAATCTATACCACCAGAATTTAAAGACCATTTCAAGAACAGGTTTGAGGCCTCTAATATTATTGAGAAAAGACAGATGAGCTGTGAGAGAATATCAAGAATATTATCCATGAGGAGTGCAAAAAGAAACTACAAAGGTAGAGGAAAGACACTACAAAGATGGGGGAGGGGGGCGGAAAGACCAAGATGGATGTTAGAAGAGACTCTGAATATTGCAGTCGAGCTCTTGAGAAGCCAAAGCAAAAGGAAGAAATACAAAATTCAATGAGCTGAACAGAAGATTCCAAAGGGTAGCTTGGGAAGACAAAGCAAAGTACTGTGAAGATCAAAATAAATTTTGTCTAACCTTAAGAAGAATGGAAATCCTAGAACATTTAATTGTGCTCATGCAAAACCTATACTTGGACCAGGAAGCAATAATCAGATCAGAGCAAGGAAACATTACATGGTTCAGGATCAGGAAAAGTGTGCGACAGAGATGCATCCTATCCTCATACCTTTTCAACCCATATCAGAAGAGATCATTCAGGAGGCTGGACTTTATGAGGAAGAATGTAGCGTCAGGATTGGAGGAAGACTCATCAACAACCTGAGTTATACAGATGACACAACTTTGTTTGCTAAAACTGAGCAGGACATGAGGCATTTACCACAGAGGTGAAGGATTGCAGCCTTCAATATGGATTGAGGCTCAACATCAAAAAAACAAAGATTCTGACCACTGGGCCAATTGGCAGCTTTATGACAGATGGAGAAGAGATGGTGATTGTTAGCAGCTCCAGCTTGCTTGGTTCCACAATCAATATTCTTGTCACCAGCAGTCAGGAAATCAAAAGATAAATTGCACTGGGAAAGTCTCCTGTCAGAGACCTATCTAGATACTGAAGAGTAACCATATGTGTCTGGAGACTTAGGTATGCCTGCTACAGGCCAGGGTCTTCTCAACTACTTGCTATGCATCAGAGAAGTGAAGCGTGATAGAAGAAGGATGGATGCCTTTGAGTTGTGGTGCTGTTGACCATATAGTGAAGTGCCAGGAGAACAAACAGGTCAGTCCTGGAGTGGATAAAACCCAACTGCCCCCTGAAGACAATGAATCTGAAACCCCATCTCACTGAAGCCCTGTTTCACATTCTTTGAGCACATGGCCAGGAGGAACCTGTCCTTGGAGAAGAACATTATGCTTGGAATTGTGGAGGGACAGTGCAGGAAAGGAAGACCACAATGAGATGGATTGATTTAGTAACCGAAGAAGTGGAATTGACTCTGTCAGAGATGATGAGATTGGCTTAGTATAGGATAGGGTTCAAAGCTGTTGTACGTAGTCACTATGAGTCACAGGTGACTCAACAGCACATAACAACAGCAGTGCAAATTAGGAAAACATGTGATAGCCAATTGTTGAAAATTGCGTAAAACTTTCAAATAGTTATATTTTAATAAAAGTATGTTAACGTAAACTCAGTGTCAGAAATTAAGTCCAGGTTTGTTGAAGTTGGAAAACAAAATGGATAACTTTCAGCATTCTTTCAAGAACATTATCCATTAAAAGTGTTTATTTTTTAAAACAATGGTTTTAATTCATCATTCCTACACATTTTGTTTTATATAATTTATTTCAATTGATTATTATAATTAATTACAATATCTCATAAACCCCCATTGTGTAATGCCTTTCCCTTTGCTCAATTTTTTTATTAATCTGATTGTCTCCCTCTCTCTCTAATCTCATCCTTGTTAAATATTCAAGATTGACTTTATCTGTGTGTAAACCTTTCCTTCACTTCTTTGCTTGTTTTTTCCAATAAATCATATATATTGTTGTTCCACATTGTTAATTAAAATATCAGCAATGAGTGATGAGTGACCAGTCATTCTTTTCACAATGTCCTTTTCTTCCCCTATTTCAATGAAATATTCATTGTCTACAATATAATACCAGGGTAATAGCTCTTAAAATTACTATGACAAGCTTCTAGGTGCTTTTTCAGGGCTTTGTCTTTGTACAGGCGCTCAAACTCTGAGCCAGATGAGAAACTAACAGTGTGAGCAGAAAAGTGGTCTGATATGTCTCTCCTTGAATAGCTTCTCCATATCTGCACTGAAGCAGAGAAGCAGGAAAGGCTACTGCACTAAGAGATCATGTAGAGCAGTGGTCAGCCTTTGGATATATTTTAAAGATAAATTGCCAAGATTTTCTTTTCAAAATCAATTTAACTAAGCAATGTCCCTTTGCATATGACTCTGCTCTACAAAATACTTTGAACATTCATTTTCAAAACCTATATTTGCATGAAAGTATGTCTTTAAAATGGTAAAACAAAATGAATTCATTGATATGAATACATGCATTGTTTCTTTAACACAAATTAGCCATCTACAATAATATATAAGGCAACACATGAAAATAAATTTGCTCACATATGCAACAAAATGCATAGTCTGTGTAGAGTAAGCTTATTAAGAGCAGGTCGATCTGTTTAAATTTGTGTAATTAAATGCCTTTCTGTTTTATTTTCTTTTACCATGGTATTCTGCACCATTCCACAGATAGCAACAAGCAAATAATTACAATGTGTTATCATGCTTTTTTATTGTCGTTGTTCTAGGAAATTAAATGTGTGTGGCTGCGTGTGTGTAAATAGTTTGACATTTTCTCCTTCAAGTCAGCTCACAGTGTAGGAGAATCTCCTCCCTTTCTGTTTTCTTTCCATAGGCTCAGTTCATTATCTTGTCCTTCCATTGTCCTCCAAGTTCTGAGTTTTTGAAAAGGATCTTCCACTCTCCGTGTACATTTCTCCTGGGAAACTTCTATTCCACCTTTCACGTTGCTCACTAGTTGTCTTCATCTTTTCTCCTTTGTTTCCTTGAGCTAGTCTCCTACTGGTGAGCCAATCAGAGTGGACTATTTCCCTGCACCTGGGGGGATTATAAAACCATCTCTGCAAACTAACTAGAGGTTCTATGATTGAAGCCAAGATATTAGTTGAAGCTATAAATAAAATGTAGCACTCTATCTCAAGCAGTCTCTTTTTTTCCTTTTAAGTTATTTAGCAGGACATCATCATTTCATCTCTTATACATATCTTTCTATTATATTGAATTTTAATGTTCAGTATGGTACTCCAAAAGAGATACTGAAAATCCCTGTGGACACTTTATTGTGTATTCTATCTTTTTCTGCTTGGAACCAGGATATTAGTTTACAAATTATTTTCTCAGATGAAATTAAGAATAAACTAATGTGATTCAGGCATTCAAAATTGTGTATCAACCTCCTATTGTGGAAAGATTAAATGTGACTTCAAACAATAGAAGAAAATCTCAGAAAGAAATTACACAAGTGAGTATGTTCATTATGATGTCACTGCTGGCCTCTGTCTTCCTTTTTGTGAACAAAGATCTGTTGACAACAACTTTAATATATTCATGATTATTTTGGGGTGATTAATTTTGATCACTTGGCTCTTCAAATTTTGCTTTACCTTTGAGGCTTCACCATGGACACTTTTCATCTTAGATGTGTGTTCTTGCTTTACTGGAATAAATTTGCTTTATTACTTTTAATAGATTGTAATATGCTCAGTTATCACTGCTGTATATGAATTATACAAGTCTTGACTTTTCCGTCAATATTGTTTCATAATTACACCTGTCGTGAAAACACAGTGTAATTCTTATTCTCACATTAAAAAAATTAATCCTTTTTTATGTTAGTGAGCCTTATTTAGTATGTTCCCTGACTGTCTTACCACATTCATAAAATGTGTAGGTATGTATACTTTATTATCAAACACCCAAGGCAAGGAAAATAAAGAAAAACAAAGTAAACAAAGAAAAACTCTATTAACTATCTAAGTGAAAAGAAAAGCATGGAAATTGTTTAAATGAATGCTTATTTTTCACATATTTTGGGCATATTGTTAGGAAGGGCCAGTCATTGGAAAAGGACAGCATACTTACAAAGACGAAGGGTCCATGAAAGAGAGAAAGACCTCCAACAAGATAGACTGGCAAAGTGGCTAAAACAATGGATGCAAGTATATCAGAAATGATGAGGGTGACAGAAGACAGTGCAAGGTTCAGATCCATTGTTCATAGGTTCTCTAAGAATCATAATTAATGGCATATGAATCATAATCATCTGTCATATTTTATCTGTTGCTTTTTTGTGAGTTCCCGTGGCCTACAGGGTATGGTATTGTGTTGCTAGCTCAAAGGCAGGCAGTTCAAATCCAAAAGCTTCTGTAAGGGAGAAAGATGTACAATCTCCTTCACATGTGGTTTATAGCCTCCAAATACCCATCAGAATCGGTTCTGACTTGACAGCAGTAAGTGGATTTGTGAGCTCAAAGTTCTTCCATCCTAATTTACTTACTGTCTTTCAAATATCATTCATTCTTGTACTGATAAAAGGAAGCACATATACAGTACTTAACTGTGTGTCTGTAGGTGTCTACAGTCTTATGTGTGCTACTAGAAGCACAGAAAGCTCGAGATATAAGCTATCACATCAAGGGCTGGATAGTGGGAGATAGGTGTTGAAGGGCATGGGTGGGAGTAGAAGGGATGCTGGTGGAGCAGGGGAATGGGTGGGTCAAGACATACGTGTCAAGGGCAGGGACAACCCTGAAACTATTGGTTATCTCTACAATTGAGGAAATATCTTTGATCTGCTCTTTTCTGTCAGATACTGTTCTAAATCTGAGCATTCAGAATAAGACACACTGGAAGGATTGGCCATCTACTTCCCAAGTAGAAGGCCCTCGAAAACCCTATGTACAACAGAACACACTTAGATTAGCAGATAGGGTAACTGAGGAGAGCCCTCAAGTGTGGAAACTCAAAGGAGCAAGAACAGTTGTAAGCTGACAATAGTGATTGGAACGTGAAATTTGAAAACCATGACTGTAAGAAAATTAGATATTGTTAAGGAATAAATGGGATTCATAACTATTAACATACTAGGTAATGGCGAGATGAGATGGACTTGCATGGGCCATATTGAGTCAAATGATCATGATCTTCTATGCTGGAGATGAAAATATGAGGAAAAATAGGGTTGCTGTATAATTTTAAAAAGTCATTTCTAGATCCATCTTGAAATACAATATTGTGAGTGACAGAATAATATTCATATGAATATACAGAAGTCCAATGAATACCGCTATAATTCAGATATATGCACCAACAACCAGAGCCAAATAAGAGGAAATAGAAGATTTCTACCAACTTTTGCAGTCAGAGATTGGTCAAACATGCAATCAAGATGTGTTAATAATAACGGGTGACTGGAATACCCAGTTGGGAACTGAGAAGAAGGATCAGTAGTTAGAAAACATGGAATTGATGACAGAAATGAAGCTGGAGATAGAATTATTGAATTTTGCACAATAAACAATTTATTAATTTGAAATACATTTTATAAGAAATATAAAAGCTGATTATGCACATGGATCTCACCTGATGGTATGTATAGGAATCAGATTGAGTATATGTGTAGAAAGAACCACTGGAGAAGCTCCGTATCAGCTGTAAAACTAGGTCAGGTGCTGATTGTGGAATAGACCGCCAACTACTCATATGAAAGTTCAAGCTGAAGCTAAGGAAAATTAAATCAAATCCATGGAACCAAAATATGACCTTGAGTCTATCCCACCTGAATTTCAAAACCATCTCAGGAACAGATTTGAGGCCTTGAACACTCATGAGTGAAGATCAGATGAGTTGTGGGAGAATATCAAGAATATTATCAGGGAAGAATACAAAAGGTCTTTACAAAGACTGAGAAAGAAGAAAAGACCAAAATGGAAGTCAGAGGTGACTCTGACTGTTGTACTGAAGCACTGAGAAGCCAAAGCAAAGGGAAGAAATTAGGGAGCTGAATGGAAGATTTCAAAGGGCAGTCAGAAAATCAAAAGGGTCAAACTCGCTGAGTATTTCTTAAGCTCAAGGAACTCGAGAACAAATTAGTTGCAATAAGGATGCTTTGGGCAGAATATGAAATGATCCAGGGAATATTAAAAGAAGATGGAAAGTGTATACAGAGTCATTGTACCAAAAGGAATTGGAAGACACGGAAGAATGTCATGAAACAATGTATAAGCAAGAGTCTGTGGTGGTGAAGGAAGAAGTTCAAGCTGCTCTGAAAGAATTGGCAAAAACCCAAGGCCCCAGGAATTGACAGTAAATCAATTAATATATTTCCATTAACAGATGCTGCCCAAGATGTGCTCACCAAGTTGTGCGAAGAAATCTGGAGGACAACCACCTGGCCAATTGACTGGAAGAGATCTGTTCCCATCCCAAAGAAAAGTGATCCGACAGTCTAGAAATTATTGAACAATATCATTAATATCATATGCAAGCAAGATTCTGCTGAAAATTATCCAAAAACAACTGGAACAGCACATCAGCAGAAAACTGCCTGAAGTGCAGGCTGGATTTAGAAGAGGTCATGACACCAGGGATAGTGTCGCTAACATTAGATGGATCTTGGCTGAAAGGTGTTTGACTGTGTGGACCCCAAAAATCTGTGGCTGATTCTAAGAATGGAATCTCAGGACATTTGATTGCGCTTATGCAAAATCTATACTTGGACCAGGAGGCAGTCATCAGAACAGAGCAAGAAGACTCTGCATGTTTCAAAATCAAGTAGGGTTTCTCCCAGTGTTGTATTCTGTCTTCATACCTGTTCAGTCTATATGTAGAATAGATTATTTGGGAGGCTGGGCTCTATGAGGAGAAACATGATATCAGGATTGGAGGAATACTCATCAACAAACTGTGTTATGCAGATGACACAACCCTGCTAGCTGAAACTGAAGAGGACCTGAAATGCTTGCTGTAGAAGGCCAAGGACTGCAGCCTTCAGTATGGGTTGAAGATCACTATCAAGAAAACAAAGATTCTCACCACTTGGCAATCGGCAGCATCATGATGGATGGTGAAGAGATTGAGATTGTAAACAACTTTCATTTGCTTGGCTCCACAATCAATAGTCTTGACACCAGCAGCCAGGAAATTAAGACTAATTACATTGGGAAATGCTGTCAGAGACCTCTCCAAAGTACTGAAGAGCAATGATGTCAGTCTGGAGACTAAGGTGCATCTGATACTTACAGGGCATGGTCTTTGCAATCACTTGATATGCCTTATGGAGCTGGACAATGACTAGGGATGATAGAAGGAGAATGGATGCCTTTGAGCTGTGGTGCTGGAGAAGAATATACTGTGGACTGCTAAGAGAATGAACACGTTTGTCATAGAGAGGGTTAAATCAGTCTGCTTCGTGGAGGCAAGGATTCTGAAGCTGCTTCTGACATACTTTGTACATGTTGCAAGGAGGGACCAATCCTTAGAGAGGGACATCAGAGTGGAAGCACAGGAAAGGAAGACCTTTGATGAGATGGATTGTCAGTGACTAGAGTTTTGGGTTGGCGTGTCAGACAGGCAATAAGATTGGCACAGGATAGAGCAGGGTTTAGGGCTGTTGTACATAGGGTCACTGTGAGTTGCAGATGACTTGAAGGCACATAACAACAACAACAACCCATGTTAACACATTGGATCATTGTCACAACACCCTGAAATAAGAGCCCTTATTCCTCCCTTTTTTGCTGATAACTTGTTCCAATCCTGAGGGTAGAAGAGCTGTGGTGGGGCTCCACGTAATTCTGACTTACTGTCTCTGACCTCACCAAGATTTTGAGAAGCAGTGATTTATCCATATTTTCAGGAACAAAATTTTCAAGATAAAATTATTGAGTTTATTATTGTAGACCCTCTTATTTTTCTTTAAGTGAGTATATGTCAATCTAGATGAGAATTTCTGGGTCTCTAACTAAATGCTACCATATAAGTTCTTTCCAATTCAGCATTGCCTTCTATTGGTGTTAATAAAGAACAAATTGTTCAAAAAACATAATTCATAATCATCTACCAGAAAAGTCAAAGCAGATTTATTTAGATTACCAAATCAAGATGAGTGACTACCTAGTTACTCAAAAAAGTTCTAAATTCAATTTTGTTCTGTTTAGATTGAGTTCTTAAACAAGAAGCCACCATTTACATCTTTAAACTCTGAGATCAAAACATGACAAAAAGAAAAATAATTCTCTCATCCAAATAGCAAATGAAACTACATGAGTGAAAACATTATATTACAATCTCTGGTTGGCATAGTGGTAAGAAACCTTTTGGTAATACCAAAAGCACAAAGGTCAAATCCACAAAGTGCTCCATGGGAGAAAGATGGGCAATCTCCTCCCATGTGGCTAAACTGCCTCTGAAAATCCGCTGGAGGGTCAGCTGTGGGTCAGTTCAGACTCTATGGAACATAATAACGACATTGTAGGATGATACAGGCTTTATTAAAGAACACTTAGTGGGTTTAAACTGCAAATCCTTCAGTTCATATGACTGCAACATAACCAGTGTACCAACAGGCCTCCGTCCAGACACTACAAAACCAAAAACTTACTGCCATCAATCAATTCTGAGGCATAATGAACTTGTAGGATAGTGGGACCCCCCATAGAGCTTCAAAAGCTGTAATCCTCACAGAAACAAACTGCCACATCTTTCTCTTTTAGGGAGGCTACAGGTTCAAACAGCCAAACTTTGGTTAGCAACCAAATGCTTTCATCATGGTATCACAGAAATCCTTCCAGAAAGTATGGAAATGGGGGGAAAATACAAACCACTAATGTTTTACAGAGTCCAACACGTAAGGTCCAACAGTCTTCGTTGAGTTGCTAAGAGTATATATCTTTATGAAGAGAGACAGCCCAAAAGCAGCAAGTGGTTTTAAATTCCCAACTTTTTGCCTAGCAACCTACATTAAGCTCTGTGTGACTGGCCAGGACTCCTTTCCAGGAAGCACAAACTGGAAGCATTTGACAAAGAAATGACAAGCAATTACATCAGGATTTTTGTATCAATATGATCCCAACACACACACAAACCAGGCTTCCTTCTGTTATCGCTAATAATTTGTATCAGCTTCTGACTTCATCCCAATCTCAATACTCAGATTCAGCATGAGATGGGAGTTATCTCTCTGGCTAGCAGAACTCCACAAGTCTCTCTGTGTGCGTGTTCACCTCTTCACTCCCCTGCCTTTTGCATGTCCACTGGCTGACCTAGTTCTGACTACATCCTCATAATTCTTGTAGGTCAGCTCCATGCCGGCGCTCATCCCCATCCCAGTGTGATCCACAATTGCTCTCTCGGGTTGAGGGCGTGAATTTTCCCAACACCTGCGCTCCTCTGAACCCCATCTGACCCACTTCAGGCTCCCAGCCTGAGTTCCCGGGCATCTTCCTGCTGGGCAGGCACCTGGCTCACCATTTGCTTAGCTTCCCTGGCAGCCTGGCTGCTGTCCTTTGCCCACCCTGCCTCCCTGAGCTGGAAGTGCTTGCACATAAATCAGTATTTACTTGTTGATACCTAGAAACATTTCAGATGAAAATATTCCATTTTCTAGGCCAAGAAACAAAATTAAATAAAAGACACACTTAAAGGGTAATACATTCTTAAAGTCTTTACACATTCCAGTTGTGAGATTCAATAAACAATAGGTTTGCTCTTTATTCTTTCATTCAAGATATTAAAACCTAAACTTACGGGAGAAGGAAATAAATAGTATGCTGTTCAGATCACCACAGGCAACAAAAAGAGGACACTGTGTAAAGCCCAGTTTGTAAATCTCCAAACAGTCAATTAGCATACCAATATGAGCAATGCGTAGCCCTCACAGCCTTTCCCAAGCAAACATGGTAATTAAAAACAAATTACTGTGCAGCTTGGATGTGGTGCTTTACAATGTACCCCACCTGCCAACCAGCAGCTAAATTCATTCCAAGACTGTCTGGCCAATTAACTGCTCCCCCATTGGGTGACTGGGGCTTCCTGTGCGAATACTATTTGCAAGACTCCACATCAGATTGGGCCTTTTGTTCTCAGAAGGTGACAGATCTTCCAGGAGATACAACAGTCAGTCTTTCTGGAGAAATTCTGCCTCAGCCTGAGAATGCTTGCTGCGAACTTCACTTCAGAAAAGGGTGAAGCTATTCCAATGTCAGCACCAGAATAGAATATCCTTGTTACAGGTAATTCTAATTAGGGGGAGGAGGGGACTCAAATATTGGATTTTGATATCTTCATCTAAGACCCTTGCAAGAAATTTCAAGTAAAATGTCTAACTTTTTCTCTAAGATAAAATTAAGTCCATGAAATCAGTCCATACAAAATTTATTGGTTTATTTTAGAATTTCAAATGTGCACAGAGAGCTCTGGTTGCCTAGTGGCCCTGCAATTCCAAAGGCATGAGGCCCAAAGCCACCAGCTTCTCCATGGAAGAAGGATGGGAAGTCTCCTTCTAAGCAATTAATTGCCTCTGAAAACCCACAGGAGGGTCAGCTATGGGTCGGTTCTGTTTCAATGGTACACACGTTTAAAAATACAATTTAAAAATCTACTTAAATTGAGGAAATTGAGAAGCAAGACCACAAAGTGGTGACGGTACGTCAAAGTCTAACAGTTTATTCAACCACTACACTCTGAGTCTATTTACTTTTGTGTATATTCTCATAATATAAAGATTCCATTCATATAAACACAGTTCTTTGAATAAATCGTTCACTAAAGTTTTTATGTGTGATCATCATCTGCATTTGGAAGACTACAATATCCAAAGAGTTGACTGAAAAGACAGAAAGATGGGCACTCTTCTCAAATGACAGATGTTTGAGATTGCTAAAATGAACCTTTCATAATATCCTGTGTACATTTCACAGCACAAATTTTAATGTCCCAGCAAGAGTCCTACACGTAAAGAGAGAAAGCAAAATGCTGGTACGTATCATGGTGTATCTTCATATACTTACAAAATGTTTTATTTTATTTTTCTGCAGTTGGAAACTTCAATTTTATTATTCCCAATTCTATTGGGGTCTGGAAGCTCTGAATGTGTCTGATTCCAAATAAAATAAGCGTCTTTAATGCCAGGCTGCTAACATAATTAGACACAACTAACACGAGTGATTCTGCCACAACAATTCCCATTGTCTCAGTTCCTGTATCAATCCATCTCATCTGAGGTCTTCCTTTCCTGTGCTGTTTCTCCACCCTTCCGAGCATAATGTCCTTCTCTAAGGATTAGTCTTTCCTAGCCATGTTCCCAAAATATGTGAGCTGAGCTTCAAGATCCTAGCCTCCAAGGAGAAATTTGGTTTCACCCTCTCCAAGACAGACCTCTTTGTTTTCTTGGCAGTCCATGGTATATTCAAGACTCTTTTCCAGCACCACAACTCAAAGGCATTGATTCTTCTTCTGTCATCCTTAGTCATTGTTCACCTCTCTGATGAACAGCAAGTAATTACAAAGACCATGGCCTGGATCAGAGGCACCTTAGTCTCTAGACTGACATCATTACATTCCAATACTCTAGAGAGGTCTTTGAGAGATTTTGTCAATACAATTCATCTTTTGATTTCCTGACTGTTGGTGTTAAGAGTGTTGAATGTAAAACCAAGTAAGCTGTTAACAACCTCAAACTCTTCTCCATCCACCATGGTGCTGCCAATTGGCCTAGTGGTGAGAATCTTGTTTTCTTGATGTTAAGCTTCAATTCATATTGAAGACTACAGTCTCTGACCTTCTACAGCAAGCACTTCAAGACCTCAATTTCAGCAAACAAAGTTACTTGCTATTATCTGTATAATGTAGGTTGTTGGTGAGACTTCCTCCAATCCTAATACCATATTCCTTCTCATAAAGTCCAGATTCCCAAATGATCTGTTCTACATATAGATTGAAAAGATACAGAGCCAGTATGCATCCCTGACACGCACCTTTCCCAATTTTGAATCATTCAGTGTTAGCTTGCTCTGTTCTGAGGACTACTTTCTGGTCAAGTTTAGGTTTCTCATAAGTACAATCAAGTGTCCTGGGACTATAATTTTCCTCAAGATTACCCACAATTTGTTATGATCCACACAGTCAAATGCCTTTGCATAGTCCATGAAACACAGATAAACATTCCTCTGGTACTCTGCTTTCTGCCAAGATCCATCTGATATGGTGATAATGATATTGGTGATAATGTCTCTAGTGCCATGGACTAAACCCATCTTGTACTTCTGATAGTTCTCTGTCAGTGTACTGTTCCAGTCATTTGTGGATAATCTTCATCAGGATTTTGCTAGCATGTGATATAAGTGATATTTTTTTATAATTTCCACAGTCTCTCAAGTCACCTTTTTTTTTGGAATGGGAATAAATATGGGTCTCTTCCAATCAGTTAGTTGGCCAGGTAGTTGTCCTCCAGATTTCTTGACACAACCTGGTAAGCACATACAGGCCAGCATCTGTTTGTTGAAATATGTAAATTGGTATTCCATCAATTCCTGGTACTTTATTTTTTGCCAAGTCCTTCAGAGCAGCCTGAACTTCCTCATTCTTGATTGTTTCTTGAGATTCTGTGTCAGCAAATTCTTTTTGATACAGTGACTCTATATATTCCTTCCATATTCTTTTTAATGCTGCCTCAATCATTACGTATTCTACCCATATCATCCTTAAGCATTGCAACTTGTGGCTTGAATTTGTTTATTTCCTTCAGCTTAAGAAATGCTGAATGAGTTTGGCCCTTTGGATTTCCCAGTTTCAGCTCCTTGCACCTTTCATTATAATACTTTGCTTTGTGTTCCTTAGCTACCTTTGAAATCTTGTAATGAGCTCCTTAGCTTGTTGATTTCTTTCCTTTTCTTTGGCTTCTCAGTACTCAGTGCAATATTCAGAGACTCTTTTCACATCCAGTTTGTATTTTTCTTCTTCTTCCTTCTTTGTAATGACCTTTCACATTCTTTTTTTTTTTTTCCTTTCACATTCTTCATATCTTCCCCCAGGTTATCTGTTCTTCATTCATTAATGTTCAAGACCTCTAACCTGTTCCTGAATTGGTTTTCAAATTCAGGGGGGGATAGACTCTGGATCAAATTTTTATTTCTGTGTATATGATCTTTCCTATAGACATACAGAATGTATAGCACATTAGAACTTCCTCCAGTCACTTAAGAACAGGTTCTCAAGGCATTATTTCTATTACTAGAGCGTTTAAAAAATGTCCTAATACTGAATTTTTATGTAAGATCAATTAGAAGATCTTTAAGAAATAATACTCAATTATAATTTTTTTCAAAAAATTTTCCAGATGATTACACCAAGAACCAAGTTAGCAACATGTGACTTACAGGATTTGATCATGTCCAGAAACACAGATTTTACTTCAGAACCCTCCCATATAACCTCCTATGCATTCTACATGGCCATTTTTCTGTTTTTTTGAGGGAGGTTCTGAAATGTAGGAAAGAAGGTCTCAGAATTGAAAATCAACATCTGGGAAGGGAGGGGGAAGTAGATAATTATGAACAATTATCTGGTTAAACTATGAAAACACTATGCTGAGGTAAAATCCACAAGATGTGGAAAGATAAATACTGTATGAACCAACTTTTATGGACTATCTCCAACAGATTTAAGTATAGAGAGTGAAGTTTACTAGTGATTACCAGAGGTGGGGTTGAAGATAGAAGACTGAGTTATTCCTTAGGATCTGCTAAGCTTCTGTGAAAGGCAATGTGGGAAAAGTCAGACACGTAGTGGTGATGCTTGCACAGTCCCATGGATGTAGCTAATGCTGGTGGTGGAATGTCTAAGCATTCATCGGCTAACCAAAGGTCAATGTTTAAATCTCGCCAAGAACTCTGCTGGGAAAAGATGTCTCGTCAGCTTAAATGGTGATTTACAGCCTTGGAATTCCTGTGAGGCAGTTTTATTCTTTCTAGTACTCTTTATGCCTTAGAATGTATGTGTGTATACAGGTACTCTCTCTCTGTGTGTGTGTGTGTCTCTCTCTCTGTGTGTGTGTGTGTGTGTGTGTGTGTGTGTGTGTGTGTGAGAGAGAGAGAGAGAGAGAGAGAGAGAGAGAGAGATAAACAAGTAGAAAAAAAAAAACCCAACCAATCTTTTCACCAGGAAAGTATTTCCTGACCTTCCTGGCTACAGCTAAACAAAATGTTGAAAATAAATTGTTTCATTCTAGACATTGGGAGAAAATATAGATAGAGTTTCATCAAGATTATTATAAAATTGAGTATTTTTTCTTTATGACTTATAGTAGAGATTTATTGAAAAATTTATTCTCTTTTCTATGGTAATAAACACAGTCCAGTCTTCTAGTTTATAACATTTTCTGTGTAACTTTATCAGAGCAGTAAGTGTTTCTTAATCAAGATGAAATTGCAGATGTACATTAAATATGAGTTTAAGCTGGAAAGGAAAGGAAATCAAAATGGTTCTGTTATTTTACTGTTGAAAAGGCTTTTGCTGTCGGTGCAAGTCTTCCAATGGCAATCCCTTTAATAATTTGGTTAGTATAAAACCATAAGTGACATGCCCTGGAAATCATGGAAAGAAGCCAGGAAGTCAGTACTAAGTTCCTTGCAAGAATATGATGAATTTGCACTATTGTCTAGTCTCATTATATTCTTTGTCACAAAAATGAGTTATCACAGAATTATAATGTCTAGTATGTTCTTTATAATACATTCTTATTCATATGACAAGAAATACGACAAGAGGAGAAAATGGACAAAATTAATCCACCCTGGTGACAGAAAATACTGCATCAAATTAACTTGTGACAGGCAAGTATTTTTGTGAAGGTGTTTATTGATGGCATCTGTCTTACCAGTCTACCTACATCAGTTCTTTATGTGCCTCATCTGGGACTTTTCACAAGTTGAATCCTGGGGGAAAAACATCTTTGAAGATAGTTTAGATGCAAAGAAGAGATATTAGGGTCATGATCTTTAGAGGAACTCCTTTAACTAAATCAGCAACTTGGGTTTTATAGCACTCCTTCCTTACTATATCCTATATCAACTATATTACTATATCAACAAAGTGTTGACCATTTTGTAGAAACAAGATCTACCTATGTGCATTTTATGGGGAAAGTGACTAAAAAGTAAAGGCTAATTCAGGTCATATGTTGTTATCTTTGTTATCTTTGCATTTCATTTTGAATCAAGAGGACATAGACCTAGTGATAGTAATTAATACAGAAAATGCTTACAAAGAAAGATATAATGCATATTATTTAGAGAAACCAAATTAGCTGATTGTTAACATGCCCTGTAGTAACTGTATGCAAGAGGAAATTATATTGAAGATCAATGACAGTAGTTGAATGGATGATGCAGAGGTGCGTGTTGTTTTGTTTTGTTTTAAAATGCTATGATGTGTGGTGAGGCAGACCAAAGTCACCAACATAGATCAAACTGTTATTTTCAAAGAATTGTTTCCTGGGAAGCATTTACTCTGCTCAACTTGCTCTATCCAAGGATCTGGCCCATGCATATACTCAGCACTGTACATTTGTAAACTCAAGCATGCTGACTCTATCAGAAAACTCCCAAAGACTAAATCCTTCTAATTAGAAGGCTGGTGTGTTTATTTTGCTTAAACTGACCACTGTACTTAACCAATTCACTTTCAATATGTCACAAAGACAGCATATTCAATTTGCTATTTTTAAAATGTTTACAGAAAAATAAATGGAGAAAAATGTTCCTCTGGTTATGAAAAAAAAAAATGATCCATCACTGTTTCTTTTGAGGTGGAAGCAACATCTTTCATGGTATGACAGCTTCCACATCGTGTCCCCATTATCTTTCATTTGCATACATATTTCTAAGTTAGATGATAAATGAGGAAGGATGCACATGGTGCTAATCAGATCACCAGTCATCACACAACCACAGTGACAGCAGAACAGGGCTTCCCTCACCCGGCTTCTTACTGACGGAGGCCTACAAAGTCTTTGCTAGTCTTCTTTAACCAGAAATGTAATTTAACACGGTGTTGAACTTTCATGCCAGCTTATATGTCCATTTGATTTTCTTGTAAGATGAACATGGATAGCATTTAGCTCAAATGCCATTTTTATAGGAAGGGGTGAAATGGGAATAACAACTTACTTCAAGTAGCAAATGCCAGATTTTCTTAAAATATCAGCGTTGCTACAAAAGTTCTGGGTTTTAGTGATTTTCTAGCCTTAAACAATGCAAGGTATATATTCTTCCAGGTATGCTTAACCAATGAACATTTACCTTTATAATTACCTGCTTCTTGTGGGGAACACAGATTAATTACCTAACTAAATATAGAATGCAAGTCTGGGGGGGTGGAATCATCATTTTGAAGTCTCTTGTCTGTGCTTAAATGAAATACTGTAATGAACTAGTCAAACCAAGTTGAATTTAGGTGTTTTGGGAATTGCTTAGTATTTTTAACCTGTAGAAGAATATATCTTCTAGAGAACCTAGCACGCTCATTGTAAACAATAAAAAGCTGGTAACTGACTTAGTATAAAAGCATAGACTAAATAATTTAAGACTACCATTCACACTAACACAAAAGAAGAAAATCTTGTATATATGAAATTCACTTGTCCAAATCATTATATCAGTACCTTATTTTTAAAATGGCAATATTTCACCACCAAGAATAAAATACAGGCTATGGTGCTTAATTCAAACACAATGAATGCACACTCTCTTTCAGCAATTCTACGCCAAGAAAAACTAACTGGTATAAAAAAAATTTGGTGCACTGAATTTAAAAGCAAAACCAAAAATTCATAAGCCTACTGTGATGAAACATATGTGCCTAAAAGGGAAAAAGACAAAATTATTCAAATAAATCCTTGTATTTACCATATTTTAAAG
Source organism: Elephantulus edwardii (assembly GCF_000299155.1). Taxonomy (NCBI): domain Eukaryota; kingdom Metazoa; phylum Chordata; class Mammalia; order Macroscelidea; family Macroscelididae; genus Elephantulus; species Elephantulus edwardii. Next base: position 265,410 of record NW_006399838.1, on the reverse strand, counting down.
CAAATAGCAGGAGCTATATGAGTTGGAAAACTACACAACTAAACATTAGTCCCCTGTGTGTTTGTATTTTATCTGTCCACACTTGTTACTTTGTTCATAATATGCAAAAAATGCATCACTTCTTTCCCAGCAATGTTAATGTTTCTCTCCTTTAGTCTCCCTTCTTGCAAGGCTGTGTTACTCACGGCAAAAATGTCATCTCCATTACTATTTTGATTATTCTTTACATAACCTGGGATATTTTGGAGTATTTTGCGATTAGCAGTAATTTTCCAATGCAGAAGTGTATCATTATTTCATGTTGCTGTTGTTTCCAAGATTATTCACACTCCAGTATTTTTTTTTACCATGTGGTTCATGGACGTACATAATCTACTTATTTTGGGTATGTCAGCTTATTGACTCCCTCTCCTTCCACTCCATGACTTGAAGGTATCTCTAAACTTGCCTGCAACTCAATTCTGTGCTTTGAACCATTAGTTCTTGGCTTTTTTTCTTCTTTGTGAATTTCTATGTCTAATGTCCTCTGCACATACATAACTGATTGGCTTGTGACACTTGGGATAAAAATTGAGATTTCTTATTAGTTTCCACAAGAAGTTTACTCATATCAAGAAATCAAGTTTTGTTAGATTTTGTAACATTTTGGCAAGTTATGTCAGATAGATCCTGGCTGAAAACAAAGAACACCAGATCAATGTTTATTTGTGCTTTATGGACAATGCAAAGGCATTTTACTGTGCAAATCATAACAAATTATGACTAACACTGGGAAAAATGGGAATCTCAGAATACTTATTTGCTTACATGAAATCTATACTTAAACCAAGAAGCTATTGTGCAAATAGAACAGAGAACACTATATTGTTTAAAATTAAGACAAGTCTGTTGTCTGGCTCATATCTTTTTTAATATACATTTAATCTATGCTAAGCAAATTATTTAAAAATCTATACTTTATGAAGAAGAATGTGGTATTGAGATTAAAGGCAGACTTACCAATAACCTCATTATATGGATGTCACAACTTTGCTTTCTGAAAGGAGAACTTGAAGGTTTTACTACAGATGATCAAATACTGCAGGCTTAAATAAGGATTGTATGGCAATGTCAACAGAACAAACATTTTCACCACTGGACCAATAGGTAACATTATAATATTTGGAAGAAAAGATTGAAACTGTCAACGACTTCATCATACTTAGATCTACAATCAGTACATTTGCATGAGCAGCAGTCAAGTGATCAGGAGACAGATTGTCCCAACTAAGTCTGCAATCGGGATGTCTCCAAATTATTGAGGAGCAGTGCTGTCAGTTTGAGGACTAACGTGTGCCTGAATCAGGTCTCATTTAGGGTCTATTCAGTCACTTACTATGCACCTGAGAGATGAACAGTGACTAAGGATGAAAGATGAAGAAGTGATGCCTTTGACTATGGCTCTGGCAAAGATTATGGGATTTTCCATGAACTGCCAAAAAGACAACTATGGAGAAGGTGCAGCCAGAGGGCTCCTTGGAGGTGAAGATGATAAAGCTTCATTTGTGATACTTTGAGCATGTTGATAGTACAGGCTATACCTTGAAATGGAATATCATCCTTGGAAAGATGAAAACCATGATGACCTGATTATGTAAAGGTTCCAGTCTAGAAAACTCTCTGAGATCATTTTACTCTGTCAAATGGACTCCCTGAGAGTTGGAAATCAATAGAATGGCACCAAACAACACCGTCTGTCATCCCCTAGATCTCCTTTGTCTGTCCATCATCTCTAACCTTCTCGTCCTTTTCCTCAAGAATAGCAACCAGTGCCCGACCTTGTATACAGCAAATTATCCCAGTCAAGCCTGGGATTCTTATGTCTGAGGCTTAGTTCCTATGCTGAGAATGAAACAGGCTGGGCTTCCAATAACTTCCCTCCTAAACCCCAAAAATCTTTGTTCCTAGAAGGAATATGGATAAATTATATGTCCATTGTCTAAAATTTTAAGCACTTAGATGATATTCCTTAAATGTGTTTTGAATTAGCATTCCATTTAACACTTGGTAGCATATTCAGAGCTGCTCTGTTTCGAATATGTTTATGTACAGTGTAACCTTAGCAGGAAATGGAAACAGTGTTGGGCTTTGACTCAATCAAAATTGTGGATTAAAGTTCTATATTGTCGTTGTTGTTGTTGTTAAGTGCTTTCGAGTCATAGGGTGACTCATAGCGACCCTATGAATGAAAGACCTGGACACGTGTATAACGTTCATCCTTTCTCCAGGGTCATAGGGTTTCCGGAGGTTAGCTATTTTGGAAGTGGATGCCCTCCTGCTCACAAGCTTGTTTTAATCGGAAAGCTCCACCATGGTAACTATTATCGCATTTGACACATCAGTGTCACAGTGTTCAGCTTCAAAGCAACCACAAGATTCTTCTGTACAGCAAGTGGATAGACCAGGGATATATGACCTAGAAAGATGTTTTGCCAAAAACAATAAAAAACAGACCTGAGGGCTGTGGATTAAAGTCACCCACCTTTGGCTTGAAAGCATCACTTTCTGTTCACTAGGCCAACTGATCTTTCTCTCATCGTCGTCGTTGTTGTTGTTGTTGTATTTGTTGTTATGTGCCATCCAGTCACAGGCGACTCATAACAACCCTATGAACAAAAGACCTGGACACTTATATTACTTTCATCCTTTCTAAAGTGATATAAAGAAACATGAATACTACTTCAAGTTAAACAATGCTTACTAAGGTGGAAAGTCAGTAAAAAAGAGGAAGCCTCAGTGAGATGATTGAAACACTGGTTGCAACAAAAAATCTAGAGGTAGCAACAATTGTGATATTAGCACAGGATTGCAGGAACTTTGTTCCATTGTACATAAAGCTACTAAGAATAAATCAAAAACACCTAACAACAATATTGTTGTTGTTGTTATATGCCGTTGAGTCGCTTGCGACTCATAGCGACCCTATGTACAACAGCCCTAAACTCCTCTCTGTCCTGTGCCAATCGCACTGTCTCTGTCTTTCTTAAAACTTTTGCCCATGGCAATGGTATAAGAGTCTAGTTAAATCCACTGATGCATGGTAGATAATCACATGAATCAATAGGCTGCTTGGTTGTAAGAGTTTGCTGATATTTAATAACAACAATAACAAAAAACCTGCCTCACAACTAGTAACACAGTATGATGGTTAAGTTAGTTAGGTTGGGTTATGTTAGCTTAGCTTAGCTTAGCTTAGGTTCCTTCGAGTTGAGCACAATTCATGGCGACCCTATGGACAAAAGATATGAACCCTATTCTATCCTGCACCATCCTGCACTTCTTGACACACTTCTTGACAAGACAAGAACCCATTGTGGCAATCACCATGTCAGTCCACCTGGTTGAGGGTCTTCCTCTCCTATACTGACCCTCTACCCTCCCAAACATCATTTCACTCTCCAAGGAATAGCACCTCCTCGCAACATGTCCAAAGCATGTGAGGTAAATCCTCATCATTCTTGCCTCCAAAGAAAACTCCCCCTTGACCTTCTCCAAGACATAGCTGTTTGTTCTCCTTGGCCGTCCATGGGACGTTCAGTGCTCTTCTCCAACACCACAGCTCAAAGGCATAAAAAGTAGTTGAAAAGACCATGGCCTCAATCAGATGCACCTTAGTCTTCAAACTTACATGACTACTCCTCAGGAATTTGGAAATATCTCTAACTTCATATTTCCCCAGTGTAATGTGTCTCCTTATTTCCTGACTCCTGGTACCAGTGGTGTTAATTGTGGGTCCAAGCAAGATGAAGCTATTAAAAGTTTCAATCTTCTCTTCATCCATCATAATACTGCCTGTTGGTCCAGTGGTAGAACCTTTGTCTTCCTGACACAGAGATGTAATCCATAATGAAGGCTGCATTCCTTGATCTTCTGCAACAAGTGTTTCAAGTCCTTCTCATGTTCAGCAAACAAGGTTGTGTCATCTTCATAACACAGTTTATTGACATTCTTCTTCATAGAGTCCAGCCTCTTGGTTCATTTTTTCAGTGCACAGATTGAATAGGTATGGAGAGATAATACAACCTTGGTGCACTCTCTACCCAATTCCAAACCATGCAGTACTCCCCTGCTCTGTTCACATAACAGCCTCCTGGTCCAAGTATAGGTTCCAAATGAGCACAATTAAGTGCTCTGGGATGCCCATTCTTCTCAATGTCAGCTGAATGTTTCAATATTCTTATGGAAAACACTGAGGAGTTGATAGACTGACAACACAAATAATGAGAGAATATATTTCAAAGACATAATTTTTTAAAAATTTATCTAGACAATAATGACAGGAGAGATAATCTACTCTGCTGGTTGAAAACTTTTCCATTTTCCTTTTTATCAAGGAAAAATTGAGTGAAACTTTCTGAATGTGATTTCCCTATTGAATTATATATGAAGTATTGTTATGTTAATTATACAGATATTATTTGTGAGGCTAAAGAACTAATCTTGGAATTTTTTTCAATTAATCAAACTTTTCCTTTCTATTCGGATGCTCTGGTGGTCTAGTGGTAAGAGGAAGCTGTGCTGCAATCCCAAAGGCACACGGTTGGAAACCGAGAGATGCTTCATGGGAGAAGGATAAGCAATATCCTTCCATGCAATTTATTGCCTCTAAAAACCCACTGGAGCATCAGCTATTTGTTTCAACTCAAAGACACCCAACAACAGCAAAATATATGTTAGATTTATTTAAATAAAATTTTACTTATACACAAATTGGGAAAAGTATATCTAAAGAATGGCATTATTGTTAAGTGACATTGAGTCAACCATAACTTAATGTGGTCATATGAACAGCAGATCTGGATCCTATTCTGTTCTGTATAGTTTTCATCATCTCTGATATTCCTGGGTTCCTCTTGTTGAGGGTCTTCCTCTCTTTCACTGACCCTCAACCTTTCCAAGAATTATGCCTTTTTCTGGGGATCAGCCCCTTCTAATAACAAGATCCTGCTGAAAATTACCCCAAAACAATTGCAATAACACATCAACAGTGAACTATCAGGTGTTCAGGCTAAGTTTAGAAGAGGCAGTGGCATTAGGGACATTATAGCTAATGTATGACAAAGTAAAATATTACAATGAAATGTGCAAGGAGCTAGAGTCAGAAAATCAAAAGGGCCGAACTCATTCAGCATTTTTAAAGCTCAAGGAACTGAAGAATAAATTCAAACCTAGAGTTGCTATAACCAAGGATGCTTTAGGCAGAATATTAAATGATCCAGGAAGTATTAAAAGTAGATGGACGGAATATACTGAGTTATTGTATCAAAAGGAATTGGCAGATACAGAAGAATGTAATGAAATAACATTTGAGCAAGAGCCTATGGTGATAACGGAAGAAGTTCAAGCTGCTTTGTAGGAAATAACAAAAAATAAGGCCCCAGGAATAGATGGTATACCAATTGACATATTTCAGCTAACAGATGCTGCCCTGGATGTGCTCACCAGGT